>NC_057712.1:18116831-18164277 GCF_004010195.1 Chiloscyllium plagiosum | reverse complement strand
TCCCACCCTATCTCTTGCAAAAATGCCATCCCGTATTCCCAATTCCTCCGCCTCCGCCGTATCTGCTCCCAGGAGGAGCGGTTCCACCATAGAACACACCAGATGGCCTCCTTCTTTCGAGACCGCAATTTCCCTTCTCACGTGGTTTATGATGCCCTCCAACGCATCTCATCCACATCCCGCACCTCCGCCCTCAGACCCAACCCGATGCATTGGAGGGCATCTTGAACGCCCCTGGTGCTCACCTTCCACCCTACCAACCTTCGCATAAACCAAATCATCCGCCGACATTTCCGCCACCTCCAAACAGACCCCACCACCAGGGATATATTTCCCTCCCCACCCCTCTCCGCCTTCCGCAAAGACCGTTCCCTCCGTGACTACCTGGTCAGGTCCACGCCCCCCTACGACCCACCCTCCCATCCTGGCACTTTCCCCTGCCACCGCAGGAACTGTAAACTCAGCTGCTGCCAAGAGGCTAGTGAGTAAGATAAGAGCTCATGGTGTTCGAGGAAAGTGATACATGGATAGAAGCTTGGCTGTCTGGTAGAAAGCAGAGAGTGGAATTAAACAGCTCCTTTTCAGGGTGGCAGCCAGTGACAAGTGGTGTTCTGCAAGGCTCAATGTTAGGACAACTTTTCACTTTATATTTAAGGATCTAGATGAAGGAACTAGGGTATTCTGGCTCAGTTTGCTGATGTACAAGATAGGTAGAGGAACAGGTAGCACTGAGGTGACAGAAAGGCTACAGAAGCATTTGGACAGATTAGGAGAGTGGTCAAAGAATTGGAAGATGGAGTAAAACTTGGGAAAGTGAGTCATGCACTTGGTAGGAAGAATAGAGGCACGGACTATTTTCTAAATGGGGAGAAAATTTAGAAGTCAAAAAGACTTGCAGTTCTAGTCCAGGATTCTCAAGGGAATATAACAGCAGGGATATACATCAAGGCTCTGGTTAGGTTACATTTGGAGTAGTGTGTGCAGTGTTTGGCCCCATATCTCAGGAAGAACATACTGGTCCTGGAGCATAGTCAGAGGAGATTCCGAAATGGTACCAGGAATGAAAAACTACATGAACATTTGAGGACTCTATGTCTATACTCGATTGAGTTTAGAAGGATGAAGGGGGAATCTAATTGAAACATGCAGAATACCGAATGGCCTGAACAGTATATTAGAAGGTATTTCCATTGGCAGGAGGGACTAGGACCTGAGGGCACAGTCTTAGAGTAAGGGAAGACCTTTTAGAACAGAGATACATCTCCAACCAGGGAGGTGAATCTATGGAATTAATTGTCACAGAAGGGTTGGGAGGCCACGTCATTGAGTATACTTAAGACTGGAGTTAGATAGGTTCTCATTGTCAAGGGGATCAAGGGTTACAGGCAGAAAGCAGGAGAATGGAGTTGAGAAACTTCAGCCATGATTGAATGGCAGAACAGACTTGATAGGCTGAATGACCTAATTTCTGCTCCTATATATCTTATAGTCTAAAGACCACCTAAAAGTTTCTGTTTGGGAACTCTACAGCTTTCTGGACTCAATACGGAGTTCAACAATTTTAGGGTTTGAGCATTTTCCCCATGCTTTCCTCCACCCACATGTACCAGGTCTTATCTCATGGTCTCTCACAAACCATTGTCAGCTACCAGTAGTCCACATTAACAGCTATTCATTCCCCTAGACTGGTTTTTAATCCATGTTGTCTGTCTAATGGTTTCTCTATCGCCACTACTGTTTACTCCTTATCCCTTCCCCAACCTTATCTTCAGATAAAAACCTTCCTTTTCCTAGCTACCATTTCTGAAGAAAGGTCATTGAACCGAAAACAGTAACTGATTTCTCTCTAGATGTTACCAGACCTGCAGAGACTTTCCAGAATTTGTTTTTGTTCAAATCTAAAATGTCCTGGATGAAAACCCAAGCACTGCAGTGCCTACAATTACCCACGACTGTTACAGGACTCCTCACCATGTTATTCTGACTGGAGGTCCAATTATTTCAATATTCTTGTCCAGCTATCTCCTCTGGCAGCACAGTGGCTCAGTGGAGCACTGCTGCCTTAGAGCACCAGGGACCCAGGTTTGACTCCAGCCTTGGGCGACTGTGCGTGGAGTTTACCCATTCCCTCCCCTCCCAGTGTCTGCGTGGGTTTCCTCCGGGTGCTCTGGTTCCTTCCCTCAATCCAGATGATGTGCAGGTCAGGTGAATTGGCCATGCCTAATTGCCTGTTGCATTAGGTGCATTAATCAAAGGTAAAATATAGGGTCCGAGAGGTGTGGACTTGGACAGAGGGACTGTTTCCAGACTGTAGGGAAACAAATCTATTCCATTTTACCCTGATGCCAATATAGAGGTGATAGTGGTTTTGTAACCATTCAAATAATCTCAGCCCATACTAACCAGCTACACGTGCCACAAAATGCTTGTTTCATTACAATTAGATAGTAAAGAAACCACATTGTTCACTCATGTCCTCAGGGGAGGAATCTGCTCTCCTTCCCCAGTACTGCGTGAAATGGAGATCCACAATGTGGCCGACTTAAACTGCTAGTAGAAAGTGAGGACTGCAGATCAGAGTCAAGAGCATGGGGTTGGAAAAGCACAGGTCAGGCAACATCCGAGGAGGAGAATAAATATTTCGGGCATAAGCCCTTCAACAGGAATGCTGCTTCCTGACCTGCTGTGCTTTTCCAGCAGGACACTTAAAACTGCTCTCAAATACACTAGCAAGAAACAGGAGTTGCATAATAGCAGTGCAAGTAAAAATGATTAAACCAAAGATGGATAATGTAGAAACAACCCAAGTGCTAAAAGTTAGAAAAGCAAAACAAGGCTTGTGAACTCAAAAATGTTCCTCACTAATATTTGGAACTTGGCAGAGTGGTTCCACAAGCCACCCAGCCTCACTGCCACTAAACCTAATATCTAGATTGCATTACCATTCCTGTCCTGTCACACCAAAGACCCAAAAGGTCATGGCACAAATCAAACAGGAGTAGTTCAGTCAGATGTATAGCATGGAAACAAACCCTTCAATCCAATTCATTCAAGCTGATCAGATATCCTGATCTAATCTAGTCCCATTTGCCAGTATTTGCTTTCCTATTCAGAACGCATCCAGATGCCTTTTAAATGTTATAAAAGTACCAACCTCCACCACTTCCTGTGGCAGCACATTCCATATACACACACACACACACCACTCTTGCATGAAAACATTCTCCATAGGTCTCTATCTTTCCTCTCTCACCCTAACCTCATGCCCTCTAGTTCTGGACTCCCCCCATTCCAGGGAAAAGACTGTCTATTTACTCTATCCATGCCCCTCAAGATTTTAAGCCTCTCCCTATAGCTCATTTTCCAATCCTGGCAATATCCTTCTAAGTCTTTTCTGAATCCTTTTGAATTTCACAACATCCTTCTGATAGAAAGGTGACCAGAATTGCTCAATATTCATTGAATTAGGACTCCTTGAAATATGACATCAGGTCAAACATGGACAAGGAAACGTCTTTACATATGGTCAGCTGAATAAGTCTTTATACTCTGCTTGAAAATGGTATTGTGTGGGCTTCAATGCCCTACTGTTCCTACAGATTGGAAGGTACCTAGCATAACCCCTCTAAGCAGCAGAGAGAAAACGAGTTACATAAATTAGCCAACTTTATGGAGGTGGTGAGGAAAACTGCAAATGTTAATAGCTTAACACTGGGAAGATACTCAAATCAGACAAAGCAGGGTTAGCATGAATTTACAGAAGGGAAATCATGCTCGACAAATCTACTTTAATTCTTGTAGGATATAAAGTTGAAGAGTTGGGCTAATGGGTGTGGTTTATTTGCCTTTTCAGAAGGCTTTTTCAACAAAGTCCAAAATTGAGAGATTAGAATGTAAAGTTTGAAGTGCAGGAGATTGGGGATAATCTATGGGAAATAGGAACAAACTTGTCAAACAGTTAAGATTTTTGCTAGCTGGCTAGAGGATTTGAATACACAAGCTAGGTCTCAAGGTTATACAGGGCATTAGCGAGATCACATCTGGAACACTGCAATTTTGGTCTCCTTATTGGAGGAAGGATCTGTTGAGAGTGTAAAGATTTACTTAACTGATTCCTAGAATGGCAGATCTGACGGAACAGAGGCTGAATCAGTTAGGACTATATTCAGTGGAGTTAAGAATGAGGAGAAATCTCAAACCTTTAAAATAATTAGAACCAGACAGAGCAGGTGCAATATGGATGTTGTAGATGCCAGGGAAGTTCAGAGTCAAAAGATCACAGCCCAAGGATATGAAGTTAATCATTTAAAACAGAGGAAAGAAGTTTCTTGATCCGGAGTGGGGAGTTTGTGGAATTTACAACCATTGAAACAAAAAAGCCAGAATATTGTGTAATAACTCCAAGAAAGTGTTCAAAGGACGTGGTGGAAAAGAAGGAACAGGTTGATTAAACACCCCCGCCACCCCACAACCTGCCACTCAGTTCATTTCCCAAATGCCTCATGTCTAAATCTCCCATTACTTTTTATTAAAAGTTTTGATCTTTTGCTCAATCATGTCCCTCCTTATCTAGACATGTAGTAGCTATGGCATCCAGAGTCAGACAATTTCTCTGCATATAGAAGCCATGAAGTGGAGAAAAATCAATATTTCACAACAGTCTTATTATCCACTTGTAGTTCAGGGCTAGAAAAGGCTTTGGTTTATTATCACATCATCCTCTTCAAACATGGTCACAAAGATCAATTAGAACTACAGCATACTTAAGTCAATTTCTCTTACTTTCTAGGCTATCATTCCCTGTAAAACTTAATCTCCCAGTTCCTCAAAATTGAGATTTTTGTTATTAGATGCAGCATTTATATAGCACTTCAGATGCAGAAACGTATGGCACAGTTCTCCAGTGTGAGAAATGATAGTGTAGCATGCGGACTCAAACTGCCTGCTCCACCTTCATGCACTTCAGTGGATCTTGCATGTTCTAGATCAGATTCCCTATAGGGTGGAAACAGGCCCTTTGGCCCAACCATTCCACATCGACCCTCCAAAGAGTAACCTAGCCAGACCCATTTCCCTCTGACTAATGCACCTAACACTATGGGCAATTTAGCGTGGCCAATTCACCTGACCTGCACATCTTTGGACTGTGGGAGGAAACCCACGCAGACATGGGGAGAATACATGTGTGGAGTTTGCAGTCGCCAGAGGCTGGAATTGAACCCGGGACGCTGATGCTGTGAGGCAGCAGTGCTAACTACTGAGCCATTGTGCCACCCCATGTTGCACAATCATCCTGAGAGAAATGGCCTCCCATTCCAATGTCCATTCAACATTCTCATTGGTGTCCTTTAGCATATGAAAATCCTCAGAGCACTCCATCTCATTTTAGCCCCAACATAGTAAAACATCTCCAACCACCATTAAAATTCAATCTGCTACACTGTTCTTAAAACAGAGAGTGGACAAAAATCATAGTTGCCTAACACCCTCAAATCACGTACTCCACTTGGATATTCAACCATTTTAACTTTAAGTGGACAAGACCCAGTTTATCAGTCTAATGCCAACACAATCAAAATTTCAACAATCTCCTGGAATGCTGAATAAATAAAGGCTTCAATATCTGATAAGTGATGCTCAGGAGACTGATGAGCAGACTGAACTTGCTGCAAAAGCATTGTTGCAAAACAAGCAACAGGAAGTGGGTAGGGTCAGGCATTTATTCTAAAAAGAGGAATTGCTCAAACACTAATCACTTATCTTGAAGTCACAACTAGGGGATCTCAACTTACGCAAGTCAACCGTATCTACCTTTGAGTTCAGTAGAAGGCAAACCAAAAATACGTAAACTTCCGAAAGCACACAAAAAAAAAACAGGCGTGACAAAATGTTACTTGGGGCCAAATGAATTCTCAAATTTATGAGCAAAACCTCAATGCAAGTGACATACACACTGTAGTATTTGCAAACCTCAGTACCAGATACTTGCCTTTACAAAGCACAAATGACAAAGTTATGTCAAGTTCTTGCAATGGTATTCAACAACTGAGTTTTGCCATCTTTAAAGGTGCCATTTTGAAACAGGTCAGTAAACAGGAAATCTATTGGCATTTTGCAAAGGAAGACCATTCAGATTGCAAGCAGTTTTAATAGAAATTAAACATGTTATAATTTTTAGACAGAGTAAGTGATAGAGGTTGGTACAATGACAACATGTCAAATGCATCTGGATGGTTATGAGAGGAAGGGTTTAGAGGGATATGGGCCAAGTGCTGGCAAATAGGATTAGATTAATTTAGGGTAGCTGATCAGCAGCAAGTTAGACTGAAGGGTTGGTTTCCATGCTATAGATCTGGCTCAGACTCTAACATCATTGGCGTTTGCAATCAAAATATTTAGGGCATAATTTTAAAAACTGTTCGTCACACCAAACTATATTTCTCTCGAGGATACCATTTTCAATTCATTTGATTGTTGAGATCAATGAAAAGGTTATCTTGCACTGGATATTCAGTTAAGGTGAAAAAAACTGAGGCAAAGAGTCAATATGAAAAGCATTCAGATAACCTTCCACCTTTAATGCCTTCAGCAATTCTGTTTTGTAGTAGCATCTTAATTTGATTATTCTTTAAATAATGAAAATCTGGATAGAAAATGACATCCCCAGTGATAATTTAACCATCATCTCTTGACATTCAGTGGCATTACCACAAGTGAATGACAAATTAACATCCTGGGGTTTATCACTGACCAGAAACTGAACCAACCATATAAACAAGTAGTTACAGAAACAAAAAGAGGTTAGGAATTACTTGCTGCAGAACTTACACCCAGTCTCCCCACCATCTGGAAAAGATAAGTCTGTTTTGGAGTACTCTACATTGATAGAGTGCAGCTCAAACTCACTGGACCCAAAATGCTAACTTTGACTTCTCTTCAAGTGCTGCAAGACCCTGCTGAGCTTTTACTTCTGTTTTTGTATCATCCACGACAGAACAGCCTACTTGACTGACATCCATACAGCCCTTCCACTACTGACAATGGCAGCAGTGTGTACCATCTACAAGATGCACTGCAATAACCCATAGATTTACAAGGTGATGTCATAGGGTCTATCACTTCGAATGACAAAACAGGAGATGCATTAGTGTCATTCATTTTTATTTACAACTAAATCGCAATTCCTTTATAGCCACGATCAAATTCCTGGAACTAAGCTTCCAAACAGCACGGTGGGTGCTCCTACACTTGAACTGCTGCAGTTTTTAGGTGGCAAGAAAAATGATAAAGTGTTGGCCCAGCAAATGACACACCCTATAAGTTTGTTTTAAAGCAAATGGGTGGGAGGGGGAAGACCTGATGTGGAATATATGGTTGATAACGTGAAGAGGTCAGGTCAAGAACGTGGTGCTGGAAGTGCCCAGATCAGGCAGCATCCAAGCAGGATTATTGACATTTCAGACACAAGTCCTTCGTCAGGAAGGGCCTGATGAAGGGCTTATGTCCAAAATGTCGATTCTCCTGCACTTCTGATGCTGCCTGACCTGCTATGCACTTCCAACACCACATACTGATCTAGTTCTTGCTTTCTCCTCCAAGATGACAAAGTTGCCATGACTGAGTAAGAGCTATTAAAGCTTGTAGGAATATATAGTAGCCAATGCAAAGTGGACTGGCGAGCAGTGAAAATTTCCAGTGCAGAATGAAGTGATTTAACAGTTAGTAAAACCCTGACTACTTTTATCAATTTTGGTTTGGAGCAGTGAACTGAGAACTGACAGCTAAAATTGAGTTTTGGATGGTGAATAATAGCTCATTTTAAAAAAAGGACAGAGCAAACAAGTTGTTTTGAGCCAGGCCTAGAAGTTAATTATAGGTTGTTTCTCTCCACCACCCCACTGAGTTGGTGTACTTGCTCACTGCCTTTGTTCCTGTTCAATACTACGTGTTTGACCCTCTCACCAGGCAGCAGCAGGTGTATGTGTGGTCTGAATCTCCCATGAATAGACAGTACTGTGCTTGTCATAATGTGTCAGACAGGAAGCCTTCCCTGCAATACACTTGATCAATGATTTTCCAATCAGTTCATAATGCTCATGGCATCAGATGCTGGGGTAAACCTTCATTACTTGGTATAAGTAACTTTGCTGGACTTCCTCCTTTATTTGCTGCTCTTCCTTGGTGCCTTCACTGCTAAAGTCAATATAGCAAGTGCCATAGGGGATGGTCCTGGATTTAACAGTAAGACAGGCAAGTGGTTAAAGTGACACTGGGGGAACATTTCTCAGACAGTATTCAAAACAATTTTAAATTTAAAAAAAGTGATGGAAAAGGACAGGGATGGGGCCGAAATTAAAAGTTCACAATATGCAGGTGGGGGTGGTGTAGTAAAGTTAGATACGATTTGGCCAGAGCAGAAAGGGAGCAGATACATTTAGTAAAAAAAAGTCAAAGCAGTAGGATGCATTTGAGGGCAGCACAGAACCAACACATTCCAATATACCCAGCAAACCCTGGGTAGAAGGATAGACAAGATTAGATAAAGATAAGGAGAACTTGCATAAAGATTTGTAGCTCAGGTGTCAGTTGCCACAGTTGTGGCTATTTTGGCTGAGCTGGGAAGTCGTTTGGCAGATGTCTCACCCTCTGTCTAGGTGACAGTGTTTTGGAATCTTCTGTGAAGTGCTGCTGTACTGTCTCCAATTCATTGTAGCGGCCAGTATATTGGGTCTAAATCTGCATTTGTTGATGAAGTCAGTGGATGAGTGCCATGCTTCTAGAAATTCTCTGGCTGTCCTGTTTAGCTTGTCCAATGATTGTGGTTATCCCAGTTGAATTTGTAGTCCTTGTCGTCAGTTGCATGGCTACTAGGGAAAGCCGGTTGTAGTGCTTAGTGGCTAGTTAATGCATGAAAGTTAATGCATACAAAAGGCAAACAGGCAGGCAGGTTTTAAATGGAATCTTGTAAATTAAGTTAGTCTTGCACATGATGGATATAGGGTCTTTTGTTTCAGTGAGTTGCCCGAGCTTGGCTGTCGGTTTATAGGCTGTCATAAATTAGAGTGGTGGGAAGAGCCTAGGTGTTAGCTCGAGACTTAATAAAAAAGGTAGCTTGGCTAGTGTTAGGTCATGGCACGTCCTTATCACGTTTGTCTGCAGATGAAGTTGCAGGGATATCTATTATAGGCAAAGACTTTGCAGAGGTGTTCTTCTCTTCACAGGTCAAGAACGTTGTAGTGCTGTAGCCCTTTTGGGCAAGATCCTAATGCAGCTTCACATGTTTGGGTGGTTCCTGTTCAGGGTCTGGTCTGTGGGGCTTTTCAGTACACTTTTGTGCATTGCCAGTTCTGTGATCTTTCCAGCATCATATCCAGGAATAGGACGTTAGTTAATTTCCTCTCAAATTTGATCCCTGTGAGCATGGTGTTGATAATCCGAAACACTATAGGACAAACAAGCAGACAACTAGCAATCCATATCCACGAACACCAAACTAGCCAAGAAAAGGCTGCCAGCATTCTTAAAGACCCATCACATCCTGGCAATGTTTTTCTACAACCTCTACCATTGAGGAGAAGATACAGAAGCCTGAACACACGCACCAGCCTGTTTCAAAAGTTTCTATCCTGTTAGAATACTGAATGAACTCACGAAGTACTCACCTGTACTATGTTTTGATTATTGCTACTTAACTAAGTGGTCTGCCCAGAAGACACAGCTTTTCACTGTGCCTTAGTACATATGACAAATTCAATTCAACTAGCCACTAAACCCTACTAACAGCTTTCGCAAGTAGCCACACAGATGACAAGAACCACAAATTCGACAGGGACAATAATCATTGAAGCTGCTGAACAGAGGACAGCCTGAGAATTTCTAGAAGATGGCACTCATTGACAGACTCTAAATACAGATCTAAACTCTATATACTGGTCACGGCGACAAACTACAGCAACTGGAAGCAGCAGAAACAGAACCAAATAAATTCCTGATGACAGTACCGTAGTACCTCTCAAGAAGCTCCAAAACACTGAGGACATCACCTAGACATCAGCAAACCAACTTCCCAGTTTGGCACACATACCCATAAGTATGGTAAAAAGGAATGTTCATGGCAAATACAAAAGGACTCAAAACAAACCTTGTAGTATAGCATATAAAAGGAGGACTTAAATTAGGAAAGCAGAAAGGGGGCATGGAAGGATAACAGCAGGTAAAATAAGGAAAATCTTAAGTATGCTAATGGCAAACATAACTAGGGAGAATAGGGTCCAGTAAGGGCACTGGTAATTTTAGCATAGAGCCGGGGACACAAGTAGGGTTCTAAATGGATACCGTGCATTCACTTCACAAGCGAGGGGTGTGATGTATGCATATAGAAATCAGAGCTATGTTTGAAGAATGCAAGTGTGTGTTGACTTTGATTGCTCATGGAAGCCAAGCATCAACTTGGACAGTTTGATTGAATGTGCCAAGGTGCTGCATGGGATTAAGCCAACATGCAGGCCCAAAGCCAGTCCTTCCACACAATATAATCGATCAACTCAGGCAGTCCTTAACATCAGTCTTCCTTCACCCAGTAGCCTCAACTGCTGGCTGTCAGAAAATACATGAAAGTTCATGCAAGTAGAATCATTTGTAGCATCAAACAATAATTACCACTTTTACTATCAGATTTCCCTATGAGGGAGTATGCGAATTACCTGCAGAACATTGATAAGTAGCATGCACCATCAAGCACAAATAGAACAAGTACATAGTTTTCTAGCACAAGCCATACCAGCATCCACTGGATAACATGTTTTGTAGTTTTGGTCCTGTGCATTTTGACAACAGCATTTAGCAGTAAAATATTCAGTTATAGCAAATTCTCTATTTAATAGTATTGCCAGTGACACAGCCAATTTAAAAGATATCAATGTCTCAAAAAGTTGGATTAACAGCAGGAAAATAGTGAAGATCTTTAGAATTCCAGACACTAGCAGCTTTCTTTACCATTACCTTGACCCAAATCATGTGAGCTCAAGGCACTATGGCAACTCATCCTTTATTTCCTCCTCTCCTCCGAAAGCTCCTAACATTAAGTGCATCTTAGCTTCATCGTAAACACTTTGGGTATGTTTAAAATTAGGATTTCCATCCATTGTGCATTTCTCATCCACTCAAAAATAAATTGTGGCACAGCTCAAATTTGTAGAATTAAATGATGGATTAATTCCTTAATTCTGCCAGTTGCAGGAAAAGGTCTGATAGCCCAGCTTATTTGTTTTAGGTGAGTTCTTTCATCACATTCGCAGGGTTACTTCTGGGCCAGAAAAATCTGTGTTCAAGTCCCACCTGTCCTGTAGTATGTAACCTGTATAAAACAGATTGATGACAATAACTATTTGGTGCTCCTGATTACTTGACTGATCTAGCAAAGACATTCAAGATTAGAATAGAGATTCTCATTCTATCTGGAATGAAAGTTTGTGGTGATCAAGTAGAGCAGAATGGTGGGAGGTTATACAAAGTACTTATTCGTCCAGCCAGTAGGCATTGAACCTCCATGCAAGGAGTCCTATGTACATTTACCTCCCAATTCTTATTCCTTCAAAACTTGACTGTTATGTCTATCCAATCACAGTCTATTCAGACATTTATGCTACAAACTTCAACCACACAGTTCCACACATTTGGACCTTAGGATCCTTCTGCATTCATTCATGCATTTAATATTTTATTAAAGGATGCAACCATTGGAAAAAGTCAAAATGTTTGTTTGGAAATTCACCACCTCAATCTTTTATAACTTGAACATATCTAATGCTCTCTTCTACAACTAGCACCAAGTATTACCCTCATGTTTTAGAATCAGATAGCATCTTAACCTACTAATCCCAGCCCAAGTCATGTATCCTTACTGTAGGAAAAGAAAAGGACCACTTAACTACAACATACTGTTTCTGTGCAAAGTAAAACAGGCATCACTAAGTATTCCATCTCAAGTCTTGGACTTTACACATGTAGGAAATTTTTAAGATCTACCTACAATGCTGCCTTCTAATGATTTAGAGCAAAGGAATTTGGAAATTCAGGTCTAAGTTTACAAATTTTTCATAGTAAACTTATCCATGCACTGTTTTAAACCCCTCTCACTACAATTGCTCCTTGCCCAAGGGACTATGTAGATTTAAATTCTTATCACTGGTATAGGCTTTTTTTAAAAAGCCCACATACTACAACAGACCTTCCTAACCACTTGAAAGCAGATTTTCAAACTAACACTGAATATATCCAATCATTTGCTCTTAACGAAAATGATACTAGCAATTTTATTCTCAAATTTTAAAAGATTTTCCTCCCATAGGTGATATAACTTTTATAAGAGCCACAGCTTAATGTGTCTCCTACATTGAGGACTTAACTTTTCAGCAAATACTCATGTTCAATATCTAAATTGAATTTCTAAGGCTGCAGCACTTTCCTCTATCAATCTCAGAGCATTCTTATTCTTCAGTGTATCACAGAGTGCCAGCATGCACTGTTCAAGTGCTGTTAAGGGTGGGCAGACTGATTTACTAAGTCAGAGGGTAGTTAAGAGTCAACCATGTCTAGAGTCCCACCTAGGCCACACTAAAGACGGTAGATTTCCATAACAAAATCAATAATAGCAAGTAGTTTATCTTAATTTCAATTCACATCTGCAATAGTTGGGTTTAAACATATCCTGCAGCACGAGCCTGGCCTATGAGTTACTAGCACAGTGACATTACCACTGAACTACAGCACGATTCAGTCAAATCTTGTCACTCACTCATTTTCCTTAATGGGTTAGTTAATATTTTCTATGAATCCATTCACACCCTCTAATTCAGACGTCCACCTCTCCAATATTTCCATTGGCAAAGAAAAATGTTCTTCCACAAATTTCATTAGCTTTTGGACAATTGCTAGGTTAAGGTGTAAATTAATTTTACTGCTACAACAGGTAGATCGGATTCAAATGGGTGGAGGTGAGCAAGGATAAAATGAATGTGACCTCTGATAAAAATCAGACAAATTTAGACTTCGGGGAATTCATCTGAAGAGGTAATGCTAACAAGCAGCAAAAGAATCAATGGTGAGGAATAACCCATTTGGTACTGGCCTGTGATTTCCTCAGGCATGAGGGGCTCCTTTAGTTATGCACTGGAATGAAGGTTACAAACCAACAAAGTAGGATTAGCTATGAATAGTTGCTTTTCTGACAACACAGACTTCCTCCAGGTTGAAAATATAGTTTGTTGTTTGTACCTGTTCCATGTCCCACACAACTGACCACGTGTCTGAAGGAAGCAAATGAGTTAAAGTATGGACTCAAAAATAGAATGAGGCTTTGAAAAAGAGTAGGATATCAAAGCCACAATTCCAACAGCGAATAGTGCCCAACATTTAAATTCATTAAACTTCACACATTGCTACTGAATCAATAATAGCTATAATTTCAAACTCAAGACTTACCCAATTCAATCTCAACCTCAACACCCCCAGTCCGTCTAATAAAACAGAACTTTCATATTGGTGAAAAGTCTTTATCTCTACCTGCTGCCATGTCCTGTAGCTGTTCAAAACTTCCTACATGAACATATTTACTCAGGCTCCAACTAGAAACTAACATTGCACATTTACCCGAAATCAAAATAAATGTAGTGGTATAGTGACAGATTCTACTTAGAATATCTAAAAGTATAAGGCAGAACAGACAAGTCGAGAATTTCACCTTGGGACTGCCAGCAAACAAGGCTTCCACTGAATTGCCATCTCAGTGTAATGACCAGTATGTAATTACAATCCATTTTGCTACATGCTTTGAAGAATTTTACCAGTTTGATTAAAAACCTCAACTTGAATACTTCAACCAGTTCTAAAAAGCTCGTCAATTCAAAACAACTAGCTAGATATGTAACATTTATAAATCACTAATAAAAGCAATTTTGGCTGCGAAAACCAGAAAAGAGATCAGTGATAATATATGATTCACAGCAATTCACCACACCCAGCATACACACCCTAGTCAAACATAGCTACCACAAAATGTAACAAGCCTTTTAGTCACTTCCATGCAGTATCCTGAGCACTCGCTCACTGATATGGAATGTTACAGATGAGCAAGTTTCTAAACAAGCTATTAGAATTGAGGTAAAGAACAAAACACCCAAACAGACAGTAAATTGACCCACCGCACAAAAGTGGGACATTTTGAAAAGGTAGCCGATATCTCAATCGTATAACAGTTTACCATATTTTAGCATTGGGGAATCTAGCAGTGGGAATTCCTACATTTCAAAAGTAATGCCAACCACAGTTTGAGATGACAGTCATATTGCAATTAGTGGAAGCAGAAAGAAACAAACGTACCCTTATCCCTTTCTTAAATCAGTATTTTTCAATGTTGATAAGTGAATTAACACACAAACTAGAAATGAAGACTCAGCACTGAAAAATTTGAGAATCATCTTTAGCTGTTAAAAAAGTAACAAAGCGATCATGATTTGTTCAAGCATCGATGTAAACCCAAATAAAGATAACTTCAGTCTTTTCTGCCAGTGAACCAATATTAACATTAGGTCAGCCAAAATGTATTAGTTTCCAATTAAATTGACAAGTCACTAGTCTACAAATGCTAAGAGGATCAGGTGAATGCAGTTTAAAAAGTCTATCATAACCTATGGTAGAAAAGCCTAGTTTTGAAGAACTGTTCCAGTTTTTTTTAATCTCCCAGACCTGTATGTAGGCTAATGGCACACTGACCTAGAAAACTATACAGCCTCAGACAGCAAAAAAACCCTGCACACTGCAGTTCCTAGTCAGTTCGTTGGTAAACCTTTTTTCCCCCGAAAAAAAACATTGAAGATACAGAAGCTGGTTAGAAGGCTGCTTTGAATCTTTTCTTTTGCATACTGAGAAGGAGAAACTCAGCTATTTCAGGCAGTTTGTTTAAAAAAAAGGACGATTTCAGATCAAAGACATCCCACTCCTTTGTTCGCCTTTCTTACCAGGACTTCGTTGCAGATTTTAGTAAGCTCCTCTTCGATTGTGTGTCGGTAAGATTTGATTAGGTTATTTCGGCTCTCGGCACAGTCGCTCTTGTGTTCCAAGCTGGAGATGACCCTCCAGGCCGACCTGCGGCACCCCACCACGTTCTTGTAGGCGACCGACAGCAGGTTCCGCTCCTCGATCGTCAGCTCGAAGCCGCGCTCGGTCACCGCTTTCATCGCGGCGGCCATGTCTTCGTATCTCTCGGCCTGCTCGGCCAGCTTGGCCTTCTGGACATCCTCCTCGTTCGACGGGTTGCTGGCGACCTGCTCGGCCGGCTTCTCCTGTTCGGCCGCCTTGCCCTGCTCGGCCACCTTCTCCTGCGCTGCGTTCTCCATGGCTCTCCGGCTCCGATCGAGCTTTGGGGGTGGTGGCTGGGGGAGGGGGTATACTCAAGAGAGGTGGTAGTGTGGGGGGTGGTGCAGGCAATAATTGGAGGACTTTCTCTCGTGTTTTAAACACTGTTGCTCACTACTTTTCTCCCTCTTTCAGTCACTGTTAAAACAAAATAGGGGGGAAAAAAGCAATTAAAATCGTTTTTAATACAAAAAGGTTAGAGATATCTTCCACTGCCACTTATTTTCCCTCCGCAGCCTACGCTAGCTTTCATTATGTGCAAAGTGTAGATTTGCTGCGAAAAAAAAGCATCGAAACGGCGGATTTAAGTTAAAATTCATCGTTTTTTAAGACCAGAGATTTTACTTGACAAATCAGAAAAGCTACCACCCAACACAACTTAAATGATTTGTCATTATTTTAGTATTAACCGCCTTCAGCGCGCGCGCACACACACACACACACAGTTGGAGAGTTAGTCAAGATCAGACTGAACACCGACCGTCCTCCCGTTCAGCTGCTCCTCAAATGGATAAGCTCTGGCCGAGGAAAGCGGACAAAAAAAGGATCCTCCCTAACGCTCCACCTTGGCGGCTGGCTCAGGCCCCGCCCCTACACACACACCGCGAGCCTCGCACGGACAGACAGGCGGCTCGGCCAGTGAGACGTGGAGAAAGCGGCGGGCGACGGTTGGGCAGGCGGCCAATCGCCTGCACGGTCCTCCGCCTCAGGGGGCGGGCTCTCGCCGCTGTTCTGACAGTTTCGGTTGACCGGGAGTCTGAGGCTGGGGCTTGGGCTTTCCTCCAATCAGATTCCCTGTGTGATGACGTTCCTGTTGCCATGACGATGGTGGAAGGGCCCAAAATGGGCAGGGCGTGGCACGAGACATGGCGGTTGGTGGCGTGTTGGGGGCTGGGAGGAGAGGCAGGTTGGTGCATGGCAGGGCTTGGAGGACCTGGGGGCGTCGAAGTGGTAATTCACTGAAGCAGCGAGGAAGAGAGCTGGTACGATGAAGTCAAAGCAGTGAAAGACTGAATAATATTAATGATAATAGAACTGTATCAAGACGAAACAAATGAAAGCAAATAAATTATACCTGAGTTCGTTTTAAGGCTAAACACTGCTGCACGCACAGTTCAGGAAACGATTAAGTCGCATTAGCAATGTTACAGGAAAGATCGCATCGAACAATGGCACATTTAAGAATTCAACTGGTGCTGTTAAAATGTGTGCGCTGTTACAATTTGGTAGGTAATTTGTCATGTTTTGAATCAACTGGACATTGAAAACGTTTGGGAAGAGATTAAAATTGCACAAATTGCCTTATTCACTTTCAGAAATTGACAATGACTCAAAAGCAGCTGCTGTGTTATGTCAGCAATGATTGCTGTTCTTCATTGCAGGAAGGTCCCACGAACACCTCTGAGATGATTTGGAGATGCTGGTGTTGGACTAGGGTGTACAAAAGTTAAAAATCTCACAACACCAGGTTATAGTCCAACAGGTTTAATAGGAAGCTTCCAATTAAACCTGTTGGCCTATAACCTGCTGTTGTGTGATTTTTAACTTTCTACCTCTGAGATGACTTACAAAAGAGAAGTGCCAGTCAAACCCTTGAGAAACTTCCTCGCTCTTCACATGATGGGATGGACATCAGGGGTGATGATGTACTTGTGGGATTATCGGTGGACTGCTAAACCAGAGACCCAGATAACATTCTGGGGGACCCAGGTTCAAATCTTGCCATGATAGAATTTGAAATCAATGAAAAATAACCCTGGAATTAGGGGTCTAGGAAACTACCATTCCTACCTGATCTGCCCTACATGTGACTCCAGACCCACAGCAATATAGTTGACTCTTAACTGCCTTCTGAGCAAAACTAGGCATGGGCAATAAATGCTACCTAGCCAGTGATGCCCACAGCCTGTGAATGAATAAAAAAAATTGATATCTAATGAATGATGATGACTTAAAATTATAAAGGATTTTGGTATCTTATTCAAAGCACTTCTCTGACAAAGTTGCACGGCATCAGCATTGTACAGAAGTGTTTCAGCCCATATATCTTCATGTGAAATGAAATTAAAAAGTGACAGCGAAGTATTAACATGGGGCAAAAAAACTGAAGTCAGATTTTTAAAAAATGTCTTCACTGCAGAAGCGCATCAAGGTGCTTTGTCACTCGGAAGAAAAACTGTTGATACTGAGGCGAGATGGAAATTTTGAGGGTCCATTCAAAGGGGAGGGTTTTTTGAGACAAGAATGGAGGTGACAAAGGAGAACTGCTTTGTAATTATGACAAAAGTGGAGTAGAGAGGTTGGGTATTTGCACAGTGACAGAGGAATGAATGTAAATATAGATTTGGATGGAGAAAGTCTCTCCCACTCCTCTGATTCCACCAGCTGTAGTTTCAGGTTGGACATCAAGCCTGAGATTCTAACTTCATGCTTTTCATTTCCACACACTGTTACATCACTTGTCTGCCTCCACAACTTGCCTCAGCCTATCTGCTACTGAAATTGTTACTGACTATTTCTGCATAGTTTCACAACCTCCATCCACCATAAATTACAAAACACCCAAAGTTCTGCTGCCAGTTTCCCAGCATGCTACAGATTCCATTCACCTTTTGCCTGCATTCTTGCTGAATTATGTTGGTCCCCTGTCACTCAACACCCCCAGTTTAAATAACTTCTCGGCATATCTATTTTCCTTTGCAAGCTCTGGTCACTAACTGACCCCGTATACCAACTCTAATCCCTACCCATCCCCAACTGAACCTACCTTCCTCTAATTTATATTCTCTACCTTTGTCAATATTCTCTCAGCCATCTACTCCCTATGAATTTCTCTGATGGGGCCTCCTTAAGCACCACTTCTTCGACCAAGCTTTTAGTCATTCCTTGTAATATTTCCTTATTTCACCAAGCAGTCCTTTTTATTTGAAGACACAAATGCCTTCTTAGTATGTTGCAGGACTATATATATGTCAGCCATAGTAGTGGTGGGGCCTCCCAACATGCATCAACTTTCTGATGATAGCCAATAACATTTCACAAACCTAACTTACTGCTACCCCACAATAAATATTTTTATTTTTTTCAGAATTCTTTTATCTTATGAGCTGGTCTAGGCTATCCATTTCATTATTTATTCATATTAAGGACATGTTAGTTGTATATTTTCTAGTGAAATTGATAAATAAATAACCATTGAGTTTATTCACATTCTCTTTCTCAGTTTATGTGCTAACATTTGTAGCGGCCTCACCTCCTCTCTGAAAGATCTTTTACTGTTATAGTGTTGGAAAAATATTTTGTCATTAAGTTCAGTACATTTAACTGTGCTCATTTTATGTGTCTGATTAAAAGTCATCCACTTTGTAAAATTTTTTTGTGAAATGTGGGTGTAACTGGCTACAAAGCATTTATTGCCCATCCCTACTTACCCTCCAGAAGGTAGTAGTGAGCTACCTTCTTCAATTGCTGTTAGAAAAGGTTGTGGAGGCGAGTACAGTTACGACATTTGAAAGGCATTTGGTTAGGTACATGGATGGGAAAGGTGTAGAGGGATGTGGGAAAATGCAGGCAAATAGAACTAGTTCAGTTTGGGAAGCCTGGCCAGTATGGTTGAATTGGGCCAAAGGGCCTGTTTCCATGCTGTATGACTCTAAAAGTGCTGCAGTCCATCTGCTATGGGTTAACCTATAATGCTGTTAGGGAAGGAATTCCAGAATCTTGACCCAGTGATAGTGAACAGATAGTGATATATTTCCAAGTCAGAATGATGGCTTGGAGGGGAACTTGAAGGTGGTCGTATTCCCATGTATTTGCTGCGCATGTCCTTCTAGATGGAAGTGATCTTGAATTTGAAGATGCTATCTGAGGATCTTTGGTGAATTTCTGTGGCGCATCCTATAAATAATACATACTATTGCTACTGAATGTCAGTGGTGGAGGGAGTGGATGTTTGTGGATATGGTGTCAATCAAGCGGGCTGCTTTGTCCTGGATGGTGCCCAGCTTCTTGAGCATTGTTGGCGCTACATCCATCCAGGCAAGTGGGGAGTAATCCATTACACTCCTGACTTATATCTTGTAGATGGTGGACAGGCTTTAGGTAGTCGGAAGATGAGTTACTCACCTCAATATTCCTAGGCCTGCTCTTCTAGCCAATGTGTTTATGTGGTGGGTCCACTAATTTTTCTGGTCAATTTTAATTCCCAGGATTTTGATGGTGGAAGATTCAGTGCTGGTAACACCATTGAATATCAAGCAGTGGTGGGTAGATTGTTTCTTATTAATGATAGTCATAGCCTGGCATTCAAAGTTTGTGAGAAGATTTGTAGCTCGGGTGCTCGTTGTTGTGGTTCTGTTCGCCGAACTGGGAATTTGTGTTGCAGACGTTTCGTCCCCTGTCTAGGTGACATCCTCAGTGCTTGGGAGCCTCCTGTGAAGCGCTTCTGTGATGTTTCCTCCGGCATTTATAGTGGTTTGAATCTGCCGCTTCCAGTTGTCAGTTCCAGCTGTCCGTTACAATGGTCGGTATATTGGGTCCAGGTCGATGTGCTTATTGATTGAATATGTGGATGAGTGCCATGCCTCTAGGAATTCCCTGGCTGTTCTCTGTTTGGCTTATCCTATAATAGTAGTGTTGTCCCAGTTGAATTCATGTTGCTTGTCATCTGCGTGTGTGGCTCCTTAGGATAGCTGGTCGTGTCATTTCGTGGCTAGTTGGTGTTCATGGATGCGGATCGTTAGCTGTTCTTCTTCGCATTGCTATGTCAGGATGAATCTCATCTAACGAAAAACACAAAGAACTGCAGATGCTGAAATAAAAATAGAAAATGCTGGAGAAACTCAGCAGGACTGACAACATTTGCAGAGAGAAATGTCAGTGTTTGAATCTCACCTAATTCTTAGATGGCTGCAGGACGCATCTCTTTAACAAAACAAAATCTCCCGCTCACATCTGCTGGTAGCTCAAACCCACGCAGGCTTTTCTCTCTTTACTGCACAGAACTGCTTTCTGTCCAAGGTTTTCTCTAATCATTAGGGAAGCATGTAACCTGATATCAAAAATGGTTTCCTCTCTCCTCTTCCACATGTAACATGAAACATATTAACCTTGATAATTGGCTGAAATCTAAAAAGTGATCCATGACCCTGATTCCCTTTCATTTGAGCAGTAAGTGAACAGTTTGACCATGCAACATTTACAATTCAATACTTACAATGCCCTTCTTGTACTATGGGAGACTTAGCATCTACTCATTGTAAATTCAAAATTGCTGTCATTATCTTTGTTATAAATATCTTTGCACCTTCTTCTCAGTAAAGCATTCCAAGTATTCTTTGATCTCTGAGAATTATACAACTGTGACTTGAGGTCAGGCAGGTGTCATAACAGATCAGCTGACCCCCTTCACTTATCCTAGATGTAAAGCTATATACAAGAAAATATAATAAATTTATAAACTTTCTAACAGTACTACTTTTCAATATCCATATTTATTATTTTCTGGCAAGAAATTATATATTTTGATCTGGAGTAATGAATTCCATAAATTTATGTGAGCACCCTTTGATTGATTTTACAGACAATTTATGCTTTCTATTGCCACCTTACAAACAGTGGTAACAATTTAGCAACATTCGCCATCTTTAATCCTTTAAAAACCCCACACTTCAAAGACTCACACATTTGTAAAATACAAAGACTCATTGAGCCAAGGCTGGGTTTCCATGGAGCAATCCACTCAACCTCCATTCCCCTGAAATATCTCTGCAATCCTGCAAGTTTATTTTCTCCAAGCGCTCATTCAATTTCCTTTTCAAATACTTGTGCATCTGTTCTTCTATCACCCTTCTAGTAGGTTCTAGATCATTACCACTTGCCACATAAAAGAAGTTCTTTCTCACATCTTCCTTGTATCACTTACTCAAAATCTTAAACCTGTGAGCTTTGCACTACTGTTTAATAGAAACAGTTATTCCTTGTCTAACTTAGTCAAGGCTGTCATATTATTCTATGCCTTTCTAAAATCTCCCCTCAATTTCCTTTTTTCAAAGGAGAACACCACAAGCTTCAAGATTAGAGTGATGCTGGAAAAGCACAGCAGGTCAGGCAGCATCCGAGGATCAGAAAAATCAATGTTTTGGGTAAAAACTCTTCATCAGGATTCCTAATGAAGGACTTTTGCCCGAAACATCGATAGTCCTGCTCCTAGGATGCCGCCTGACCTGCTGTGCTTTTCCAGCACCACTCTAATCTTGATTCTGATCGCCAGCATCTGCAGTCCTCACTTTCGCCTAGCAGCACAAGCTTCTCCAACCTTCCCCATTCTGGAACAATTCAGATACATCCCATCTTCTTCACTTAACCTTCCCATCTCCCAGGGGAATGTCCTAACATCAAAAACCGTATCATAGATGTAGTTTTCAAATCTTTGCTCACATCCTCTTCAATCTGACCTGTCCATTTACTATTACTTTCATATTTGTCCTGAAATAGCGTATCCAAAATTATATACACTTGCTCCAACTGTGTCTTTACTAAGGTCTGGTAGAGGTGAAACATTTTTCTTGCTTTTGTATCCTATATCTTTGAGTGCAAAACAAAGGATTTAATTTGCCATGTCAGACCTATAGCTGCTCATATGGCCACCTCTAATGCCAGTCTGTGTGCATACCACGATCCTATATGCCATCGTACCAAAATACTAATATGTTTCTGATGTTTATGCTCATCTCAGTGATTGCTCAAAATTTTATCTGTAATTTAGAGTTCATTTTCCTTTCAATTTCATTTTGAACTGCTTAGCTAATTATTTCATTAGTATTAGTGTTACGTAAAAATTATCCCACATGCTCAACAACATTGCTACAAAGATAGTTAATTTTTCCTCAACAAATGATTTTACCTCATGATTTTGATTTGGCCTTTTTAAGCTATAAATCTGGAGATTGGTCTTAGTTAATAGGAATGCCAGATTATATTCACTTTTCTGATTTTTAAAAATCATTATTATCTTCCGTATTACTGCCATTCTTAACTTCTCTCTTCCATATGCTATCTGGGTCACTTATCACCACCAAACTGAGAGGTGGGATGGCTTTCTTTGAGTTCCTGAAGTAGTTGTTCCTCACATTTTGTAACAAAATTCCAGACCGCAAGGGAATTTCTAATTAATATCAAGCTAATTGAAATCTTCCATTATCATAACCTATTTACCATATTTTTATTCCCATTTCAAGGAGTAAGCTATCTTTCTTCTTGTTCTCATCTGACAGCTGAAACAATCCCTTATTTGCTAAATAGTAAGTACAATACTTTCTCTTCCTGATCTCATGCTATTTGACATTGTTTTCAGTAATTAGGTACTGTACCCTTCCCTTTTAAAATTACTGTCACCACCCATTCCCACAAAAAAAACCTCTTCAGCCATTGTCCTTGTAAATTGGTGCATAATTTCAAAACTTTATTTCTTTTCCAAAGTCTGAAAATGTGTTGGTGCTTCTTAGATTTGTAGCCATCTCTCCTGTGACTGCCTTTTTGAATCCCTCTAAACACTTTTTTGTTCTCTGTTATGTAAGCAAAGTGGCCACAACTATATATCCTTAAATATATTTCCAATATATATTCTCCCACCCCAGTCAAAACCATTGTAACACCTGAATCTGATTTGGCAACATAACCTTTACCTCTGAGTTTACCATTGAAAGCATCACCTATATTTTTAACACCTCCAAACTTGAGTATTCTGATCCTCACCTGGCAGGAATCTCATTCTCCACCTACTGGACAGCTCATCCAAAACACTGCTGCCCATAGCTTATCCCATACCAAATTCTGTTTCCCAAATTAGTCAATTCTCACTGATTTTCCTTGGTGCCCTATACCCCAGGATTGAAGCTATCTATTTGCATTTCTCTCTAATGTAAATTGATGTCAAACACTAAATTTTCTGGATTTAAATATGTTACTTTGTGCTTTATGTTTTCGCATGAAATTTAGACAGTTGACAAAATATTTAACAAAAATCAAGGTGGCACAGTGCCACGCTTCCTCTGGGTGCTCCAATTTCCTCCCACAGTCCAAAGATGTGCAGGTTAGGTGGATTAGCCATGGGAAATGTGAGGTTAAATGGAAAGGTTGGGTCTCACTGGGATGCTCTTCAGAGGGGTGGTGTAGACCCAATGGGCCAAATGGCCTGCTTCCACACTAGGGATTCTATGAATTGCATAAAAGACAAACAGGAGTTGCAGAGGTTAATATTTGAAGTGTATTATCCTCATTCTCATGTTTGAAAACCACAACCTCCTCTTTTCATAGCTCTGCAAAATGTTTCTGGTGCTACAACCAACAAACCTCCATCACATTCATAACCTAATTCTCTGTTCCCCTGAATCACAACTTTAACACATTGCCCACTCATTATGTCATATCATTAGCAGGCATGCAGTCACCTATCAAGTCTTCATTCTCTTGGAATTCTCTTTTTAAATTCAGCTCCTTCTCTACCTTCCTCTCCTTTGATTAAACATTTGATCAAATTTCTGATGATCAATATCCATTTTTCCTTGCATCTTTACAAAGATCTTTGAAATATGTTTTGATGTTAAAGCTCTTATACAAAGAAAATTATTGTTAGGCTTTCTCACGTCATAAGGTCCATCCTCAATTCAGTCATTTCTGCCAATTCTGTTTGTCTTTCATGCAATGTTTTTTCAGCATTTTGTAAGATATCTAGATTTCACAATAAAATATAATACATAACAGCAATTTTTAACATCTAGCAAATTTGGCATTTGATATCAATTTGTCTCAGAGAACATTCAAATAAATAATCCCATAGTTTATCTCATAGAGACAAAAGATCTGTGGCTGAGAAATTAGTGGCAATGGCTCATCATTTAAAAACTTTCCCTAAAACATTAGAGGCAATAGGAAAAGTTTCACGACACAGCGACATCTTTACAAATTTGTAGCAGTCGGTATTTGAGAAAGATATTATTACAAAATTTAAAGAAAGAGCAGCTAAATATTTGAAACAGAAAGAATACACAGGATTATGGGAAGAAGCAGAGCATGGAACTTGTTTCTCATTAACCCTCCTATTGAGACTTATTGCAAATATGTTGGGTTCAATTGGCTCCTTCTGTGCTATAAACCAACTTAATTTGATATAATTATCATGCATAAATTTTGAAGGGGATGTTTTTCTGATGTACAACCAAGCAACAACTTACATGGATTTCATGCCACTGAGTTGGTCTTTCCATTTTATAACGAAACCATGCAAACCAAGAATTTTTCAATTTTTTTAAAAATCCCTGATAGGTTGTGAGTATCACTGGAAAAGTCAGTATTTCCCTAATTGCCCTTGAGAAGGTGGTGAGCTGCCTCCTTGAATGGCGACAGTCAATGTGGTATGGGTAAGCCCACAGCACAGATATGGAGGAACTTCCAGGATTTTGATCCAGTGACAATGAAGGATTAACAATATAGTTACAAGTCAGGATGGTGTGTGTTTGGAGGGGTTTGTGGAGGAAGTGGTGTTCCTATTTATCTGTTATCCCTTTATAAATCTGTAGTTTAGCTGAACTCAGGCAAAGTGCTGCGAGTAGTGTGTAGTTTCTGCTGCTCAATTAGGAAGTGAAAATCAGACAGATTCCTTCCTGTTATCCAGTATTCCTGTTGAAATTTGTTGTGTGGATATCAGTTATCAGTTAGAGTCAACATTATGCTCAGGCTAAACTCTTGACGTTAACTGCCAAGACATACTCATGAAGAATTGGCACCTGACCGAGCTGCTAGAGGAATTCCACTGACCATGGAGTTGGATTTTAAAAACGGAAATCAGTTTGTGAATGGAGGGAAAAGCTATCAACCAGAGAAAAGTAAGTTATATGCATATTGTTTGACGGTTAAACCATAAAAAAGTAGTTTTGGATAGTGTTCTTAAACTTTGAAGTTAGTCACGGGGTGAGTTCAGGTGTCTTCAGACACCCCCATTTTTAAAATTCCTTCTTTTCATATTGTAAAGGGTATCCTATTTTGCTGACAAGGCACCTGTGATTAAAACATTAGGCACACCCATCTGATTACTCAGAATGTAGTTAGAATTGCTTTATATTTTCTCCAGTGCTTTGTTACTATTCCCTACTTTTCAACCGAGTTTTTCTCCCCTCCTATCTTTGTAGTTTCTCTATTCACTCTTCCTCTCTTCCTTTCCTGTAGAATGATTTTACAGACATATTTTTACACATTATGATTGCCCTACTTTAGCAAATCCCCTGACAGTCGAGAAAAAGACTGAGATGTCTAACGGTTGTGAAAAGCACTGTATTGTCATAAACATTTCTTTCCTCCTTTTAGACACTTGCATGTCAACAATCTATTAGGTTCCTCATTAATCTTATTAAATAGCTCTTCAAAAATGTTAAAATATAATGAGCACAAATATTGGGAATCACAAATTAAAAACTTGCAGTTACTCAAGACTTCTTACAATGCATTTCCAATATTCCATTTCTGACAAAACTCCTTTCTTAGTAACTTTAACCTTGTCTCCTGCTTAATCCCTGGAAATCCTATTGTTACTCTCACGTGTCATCATACTGACTCTGTTCTTCATTACTGTAGTTATTATCACCCTGAATTTATGATCTGTTTCCCATCTTGGCTTTTAGATCTCCCTGTCATATTCCTCTCCCATCCTTTGATAATGAAAAAGGCCTTAACACTATAAGCACAAAAAGCTAGGAAGCTATTATTAGAACAATGAAGCTAATATAACATATTTCTTTTGTATGGAAACATGAAGGCAAAGCAAAATGTGAATTTTTATAATTTTAATTACATAAAATGTAAAGACAAGATCACTGAAGTGACCACATTCAAGAATTTATTTACTTAGACAACGGGATGTTCATTTATTGGATGAACATGTTAGATTTTTCACATTTTTATAGTAACTTATTTTATTTGGTCATAGGATGTCAGCATCACTAGTTCCAGGAACATATATTGCTCCTTATTGTCCCTTATTGTCATGAAGAAGGTGAGTTGTGTGATTGAACTACTGCAATCCTTGGGGTGTGAGTACATCGAGTGAATTTTACAAAGTGAGTTCCATTTTTTGACTCAATACCAGTGAAGGAGAGGAAACATAGTTTTAGGTTAGAATGGTGTGCGACTTGGAGGTGATCTTTCAAGTATATAATGGCAACATTTTAAAAAAATCTATATTCACACTGGGCAAAGACACTCTATATTTGAGATCACAATCATAGAGTCATAGTCATTGAGATGTACAGCATGGAAACAGACCCTTTGGTCCAACACGTCCATGCTGACCAGATATCCCAACCCAATCTAGTCCCACCTGCCAGCACCTGGCCCATATCCCTCCAATCCCTTCCTATTCATACACCCATCCAAATGCCTCTTAAATGTTGCAATTGTACCAGTCTCCACCACTTCCTCTGGCAGCTCATTCCATACACGTACCATCCTCTAGGTGAAAAAGTTGCCCCTTGGGTCTCTTTTATATTTTTCCCCTCTCACCCTAAACCTATGCCCTCTAGTTCTGGACTCCTCCACCCCAGGGAAAAGACTTTGCCTATTTACCCTATCCATGCCCCTCATAATTTTGTAAACCTCTATAAGGTCACCCCTCAGCCTCCAACGCTCCAGGGAAAACAGCCCCAGCCTGTTCAGCCTCTCCCTACAGTGGCCTAACCAATGTTCTGTACAGCGGCAACATGACCTCTCAACTCCTGTACTCAATACTCTGACCAAGAAAGGAAAGCATACCAAACGCCTTCTTCACTATCCTATCTACCTGCAACTCCACTTTCAAGGAGCTATGAACCTGCACTCCAAGGTCTCTTTGTTCAGCAATACTCCTAAGGACCTTACCATTAAGTGAATACGTCCTGCTAAGATTTGCTTTCCCAAAACGCAGCATCTTACATTTATCTGAATTAAACTCCATCTGCCACTTCTCAGCCCATTGGCCCATCTGATCAAGATCCTGTTGTAATCTGAGGTAACCCTCTTCACTGTCCACTACACCACCAATTTTGGTGTCATCTGCAAACTTACTAACTGTATCGCTTATGCTCGCATCCAAATCATTTACGTAAATGACAAAAGTAGAGGACCCAGCACCAATCCTTGTGGCACTCCACTGGTCACAGGCCTCCAGTCTGAAAAACAACCCTCCACCACCACCTCTGTCTTCTACCTTTGAGCCAGTTCTGTATCCAAATGGCTAGTTCTCCCTCTATTCTATGAGATCTGGAGTTTGCACATTCTCCCCGTGTCTGCGTGGGTTTCCTCCAGGTGCTTCGGTTTCCTCCCACAGTCCAAAAATGTGCTGGTTAGGTGAATTGGCCATGCTAAATTGCCTGTAGTGTTAGGTGATGGGGTAAACATAGGGGAATGGGTCTGGGTGGGTTGCGCTTTGGCGGGTTGGTGTAGACTTGTTGGGCCGAAGTGCCTGTTTCCACACTGTAAGTAATCTAATCTAATCTAATCAGTCTCCCATGGAGAACCTTGTCGAATGCCTTACTGAAGTCCATATAGATCACATCTACCGCTCTGCCCTCATCAATCCTCTTTGTTACTTCCTCAAAAAACTCAACCAACTTTGTGAGACATGATTTCCCAAGCACATGTTGACTATCCCTACCCCTAATCAATCCTTGCCTTTCCAAATACATGTACATCCTGTCCCTCAGGATTCCCTCCAACAACTTGCCCACCACCGACGTCAGATTCACTGGTCGATAGTTCCCTGGCTAGTCCTTACCACCCTTCTTAAACAGTGGCACCATGTTAGCCAACCTCCAGTCTTCACCTGTGACTATCGATGATACAAATATCTCAGCAAGAGGCCCAGCAATCACTTCCCTAGCTTCCCACAGAGTTCTAGGGTACACCTGATCAGGTCCTGGGGATTTATCCATCTTTACTTGTTTCAAGACATCCAGTACTTCCTCCTCTGTAATGTGGACATTTTACAAGATGTCACCATCTATTTCCCTACAGTCTATATCTTCCATATCCTTTTCCACAGTAAATACTGATGCAAAATACTCATTTAGTATGTACCCCATTTTCTGTGGCTCCACACAAAGACCGCCTTAGAACATAGAACATAGAACAATACAGCACAGAACAGGCCCTTCGGCCCATGATGTTGTGCCGAACATTTGTCCTAGCTTAAGCACCCATCCATGTACCTATCCAATTGCCGCTTAAAGGTCACCAATGATTCTGACTCTACCACTCCCACAGGCAGCGCATTCCATGCCCCCACCACTCTCTGGGTAAAGAACCACCCCTGACATCTCCCCTATACCTTCCACCCTTCACCTTAAATTTATGTCCCCTTGTAACACTCTGTTGTACCCAGGGAAAAAGTTTCTGACTGTCTACTCTATCTATTCCTCTGATCATCTTAAAAACCTCTATCAAGTCACCTCCTGTCTATACCTTACATATGCTTCCTTCTTTTTCTTAACCAAACCCTCAATTTCTTTAGTCATCCAGCATTCCCTATACCTACCAGCCTTTCCTTTCACCCTGACAGGAATATACTTTCTCTGGATTCTCGTTATCTCATTTCTGAAGGCTTCCCATTTTACCTGCGGACATCTGCCCCCAATCAGCTTTCAAAAGTTCTTGCCTAATACCGTCAAAATTGGCCTTTCTCCATTTTAGAACTTCAACTTTTAGATCTGCTCTATCCTTTTCTGTCACAATTTTAAAACGAATAGAATTATGGTCACTGGCCCCAAAGTGCTCCCCCACTGACACCTCAGTCACCTGCCCTGCCTTATTTCCCAAGAGTAGGTCATGTTTTGCACCTTCTCTAGTAGGTACATCCACATACTGAATCAGAAAATTGTCTTGTACACACTTAAGAAATTCCTCTCCATCTAAACCCTTAACACTATGGCAGTCCCAGTCTATGTTTGGAAAGTTAAAACCCCTACCACAATCACCCTATTATTCTTACAGATAGCTGAGATCTCCTTACAAGTTTGTTTCTCAATTTCCCTCTGACTATTGGGGGGGGGTCTATAATAAAATCCCAATAAGGTGATCATCCCTTTCTTATTTCTTATCAAAAATGCCACTCCCCCTCCCCTCTTGCCTCCCTTTCTATCTTTTCTGTAGCATTTGTATCCTGGAACATTAAGCTGCAGTCCTGCCTATCCCTGAGCCATGTTTCTGTAATTGCTATGATATCCCAGTCCCATGTTCCTAACCATGCCCTGAGTTCATCTGCCTTCTCTGTTAGGCCCTTTGCATTGAAATAAAGGCAGTTTAATTTATCAGTCCTACCTTGTCCCTGCCTGCCCTAACTGTTTGACTTGCTTCTGTTATCAACTGTACCACTCTTAGATTGATCTGTTTCCTCACTATCTCCCTGGGTCCCACCTCCAGATGTTACTGCTCTCAAGGACCTTTATAAATTCCCACCTAACTCTTGTAATCTCCCTTCAGAATCTCAACCTTTTCCCTTCCTATGTCTTTGGTTCCAATATGGACAATGACCTCTTGCTGGCCCCTCTCCCCCGTGAGAACATTCTATACCCTCTGTGAGACATCCTTGATCCTGGCATCAGGGAAACAACACACCATTCTGCTTTTTCGCTGCTGGCCACAGAAACGTCTGTCTGTACCTCGGACTAGAGAATCCTCTAACACAGTTGATCTCTTGGAAGCTGACGTACCCCTCGTTGCATTAGAGCCAGTCTCAAAACCAGAAACTTGGCTGTTTGTGCTACGTTCCCCTGAGAATTAATCACCCCCTACATTTTCCAAAACAGCATACCTGTTTGAAATGGGTATATCCACAAAAGACTCCTGCACTAGTTGCCTACCTCTCTTACCTTTCCTGGAGTTAACCCATCTATGTGACTATATCTGAGACTTTCCGCCCTTCCTATAACTGCCATCCATCACATACTGTTGCTGTTGCAAATTCCTCATTGCTTCTAACTGTCTCTCCAACCGATCCTTCGATCTGATAAGATTCGCAGCCAACAGCATTTATGGCAGAAATAATCCGCAATAACCCTTAAACTCTCTTTAAACTCCCACATCTGACAAGAGATGTCAGTAAAGCCTTTGATAAGCCATTGATAAGGTTCCACATGGTAGGCTGTTGGAGAAAATGCAGAGGCATGGAATTGAGGGTGATTTAGCAGTTTGGATTAGAAACTGGCTTTCTGAAAGAAGGCAGTGAGTGGTGGTTGATGGAAAATATTCAAGCCTGGAGTACGGTTACTAGTGGTGTGCCACAAGAATCTGTTTTGGGACTACTGCTGTTTGTCATTTTTATAAATGACTTAGACGCAGGCATAGGTGGATGGATTAGTAAATTTGCATACGACACTAAAGTTGGTGGAGTAGTGGACAGTTTGGAAGAATGTTATAGGTTGCAGGGGGGCTTGGATAAACTGCAGAATTGGGTTGAGAGGTAAATTGAATTCAATACAGCTAAATGTGAGGTGATGTACTTGGGGAAGAATAACAGGAAGGCAGAGCACTGGGTCAACGGAAAGATTCTTGGTAGCGTGGATGTGCAGAGGGATCTTGGAATCCATGTACATAGATCCCTGAAAGTTGCCACCCAGGTGGATCGTGCTGTTAAGAAGGAATATGAGGTGTTAGGTTTCACTCGTAGAGGGATTGAGTTCTGGAGCCGCAATATCATGCTGCAACTATACAAAACGCTGGTGTGGCCACACCTGGAATATTGTGTACAGTTCTGGTCCCCATATTTCGGGAAGGATGTGGAAGCATTGGAAAAGGTGCAGAGGAGATTGACCAGGATGTTGGCTGGTCTGGAGGGAAGGTCTTATGAGGAAAAGCTGAGAGACTTAGGTCTGTTCTCATTGTAAAGAAGAAATCTAAGAGGGGATTTGATACAGACATACAAGATGATCAGAGGATTAGATAGGGTAGACAGTGAAAGTCTTTTTCCTAGGATGATGACGTCAGCTTGTACAAGAGGGCATAACTACAAATTGAGGGGTGATAGATTTAAGACAGATGTCAGAGGCAGGTTCTTTATGCAGAGAGTGGTAAGGGCGTGGAATGCCCTACCTGCTAATGTAGTCAACTCAGTCACATTAGGGAGATGAGATTCAAACAATCCTTAGATGCTTCTCGGATGCTGCTTGAACTGCTGTGCTCTTCCAGCACCACTAATCCAGAATCTGGTTTCCAGCATCTGCAGTCATTGTTTTTACCTAATCCTTAGATAAGCACATGGATGATTTTGGAATAGTGCAGGGGGATGAACTGAGAATAGTTCACAGGTCGGCGCAACATCGAGGGCCGAAGGGCGTGTTCTGCGCTGTATTGTTCTATGTTCTAAGTACATATCACTCTATTAAAGGCCGTTTTTGCTCCTTCACAATCTGCAGACCCAGAAATTAACACCGTCTTATTCCTCTACAAATCAAAAGTGATATGATTAGTTTTTCCATGGCGGTTATATATAGTTAACAATTTATTTATCTGCTTTTCCCATATAAAAATCTTTATCCATAATCCTAAACAAAAAAAACATGTCACACTTTAATCACAGACACCTGTCAATGGAAGTGTTATCCCAAGTGAGGTGGTGTACAGTAATTACAATTTGACAAGTTTACTTGAATAATTTCTGTTATAAATGTGGACACAGAACATTTTGTTTGAAAAAAAAGTGTAATGTAACAAGATGTAAGATATTTAATCTTAAAATAAGGACAAATGTCTGATTTTAACATGGGGAAATCAATTACTTTGCACATCTGAGTCTCCCATCCTTTGATCACACTGAAATTTCTTAACACTTTTCTTTTATAAATAGCCTGTGATATAGTGCAATATTTATAAAAGCAAATTAAGTGAATCAAATGTAAATTTTGTTAGTAAAAATATTTTGTTCCTTTATCTTAAACAACTGATATGTATTAAAGACTACTTCTCTAGATTGTTGGATACTTCGTGCTGTTTCCCTTCTGTAAGCGTATCAAAGCAATAATCATGCAGTATCCAGTAGTTATTATTCTTTAAAGAATATCTTTTAATATCTCATTCTTCATCTGGGCTACATTCTTCATCTAGGTCACTGGATCAAGGATAACTTGGTTCCAACCCCATCCTGCATTTTAGTATGGTAATGAAGTTCATTGTGAGATTCCCAGACTCTACCACAAGTGCGGCAGGTGGTGTTTGAAGGATTGAGTAGATCAGTTGCTTGGTGAAGAGTTGTGTGCTCCTTACTCTGCCAGAAACCGGTGTCCATATGCTTCAGTCTCTTGAAATGTAGTGTCTTCATAATGCTCCCCATTGGAATGTTATTAAATACCTTTAGGACAGAGGTAGATGGAGTTTTGATTTAGAAGAGAATCGTTGGATTTGAGGCTACAAACAGCCACAACCTTGTAAAAAAGCAGAGCAGTAATAGCAGCCCTATGGCCTAATCCAGCTCCTATTTGTATGTTCATATGTTCTCCATTTTGGGCACTTGCAGCCCAGAGATTTTCATGAATCAGTAGAGATATTTGATACATTGAGAACATTTATGAAAAGCTTCCTGTGACTTCCTGGGAATCATTTGCCATGACAAAGTTTGGAGGAGAGTAATTGTCTCAGGAACTTGGTCAGACAGATGGACTATGTGAGGCAACTAGCCATACTAATTTTAGAGTGAATTGTGCCTTGAGATTGGAGAAAATGTTAATGTTAAATCTATCCTGCCACTAATTTGAAGAACTTTGCATGCACTGTACTGGTACTTCTCCAAGATATTGCAGGTGCCTGGTGTATATTAACTAAGTCCCCAAAGCTTATCAAAATGTGAGAATCATCGCTCCTTCGCTAACCTTGACTGTAGTCATTTCAACATTGGCAGCAACCGTTTGGGTTGATTATCTGACAATCAACAACAAGAGCACTGTTGGAGTGGTAGTGGTAGAAGAATGAATATTGTCATCCTGAGAGAAGACAGTAGGTTGGTACTCCTCAGAGCCACTGTGTCTTCCTGGATCAATATTTAAACTATCCTAGTAATGAGCTATGCATACATGACTTCAGTCTGAATTTTCACTGCAGCATTGAAACATTGGGTAACTTCTACTTACACTGTAATGGAAGCTGAGAGATTGGTATTTGGACATTGCACCATAGTTGAGTCACTAGTATTCTAATGGTATTTATTGCCATTTCCATGCTAGAAACAATGGGCTCCAAAATCTGTTCAAGTGCCATATAAAATTTATCATATAAGATAAATTTTATGAAAGCTGTGGGACCAGAAACTGCCAATTATCATTGCCAGAAAACTAATCCCGATAACCTGGACACAATGTAGCAAGAAGTTCAATCACCCCACACAAGGGTTTGAAGTCAGTGAAAGTATCTTCAAAAACCATATGCCAGCTACTGCACATTAGTTTCACATGCTCCTCAATGGACTACAATGCTCATCATTACCAATAATCCCTATCAATCATGATTCACACCAAATGTTCATAGCCTCATTTCATGTTATACAATTATCACTGCACACCCACACTTCCCAGCTTGTTCACACAACCAGCTAATCATTGATAACAGCCACATCTATTGAAAACATTATGCCAAACTGACTAACACATTTCCCTCTGTCTTGCAGAACAAGATGTGACATATAACCAGAGGCAATTGTACATAACCAGTGGGTGACTGGTACAGTTTTGGGTCCTTAGTTCGATGTAAGAGACAATTTTGGCAAGCATTGTTTTGCAATAATAGAACTGAAAGTATCAAAGATGATAGTATCCTCATAAGTAAACCTTCTGCTCTTGTCACACAATTCCTTCACCTTACAATCTCTTCTGATTTATAAATTGCAGATGGTCAAGGCATGCCCTCACACAGCTCGAAACTTGTGCCTCCACTTTTTCAAATATCCAAGCAGTGATGGAAGAGCAGGAGGTGGAAATCAGGAAGAAAGTAGTAAAGAATGAACACAATTGCTCAATCTGCAGCCATCCTCTCATATACTGACACTGAACATATTTTAGAAGGTAACATTAAAAATGAATATGCATATTGAGAGACACTGGGCACAACCAGATAGAGGAATAACAGTAATTCACCAGAGAATGAGGTTATACCTGAAATTTGCTCTAAAAGGACTCAGATGAAGGTGATATCAAAGAAAAGTGATAGATTTGTATTATTAAATTCTTGGCACATTGACAGGCCTGCCAAAAAAATAGACACATTATCAAACAGCATGGAGGAAACTGGAACCAAATGGAGGACATGGGGTTGGGACCTCCAAGTCCTCCATTTCATCAAAGCTCCCAGAACTGAGTCAGCCGGATAATCTTAGAGAAAGATGGAGAAACTCAACAGGTCTGGCAGCATGTGTGAAGAGAGAAACAGTTAAAGTTTTGAGTCTGATATAACTCTTCTTTAGAAAATTGTGAAGCCTGTTTTCTGCCATATTATGCTAGTATCCTTGATTGGTCAAAATCCATTATAGAAAGACTTATGGCATCTGCTGCAGCCACAATGCATCTCCCCTTTGAAAGGCGCACGCTAACTTTCACTGGCTTCTCATAAATATGTATCCCCTACTCAAGCACACAGCCACTTAATAGTGCACTGTTCGCTGTTGTAAGCTTCTATTTAAATTAGCATGGATCATAATGTTTATATATGGTACTAACTTTCTCTGAAGAAACAGGCATGGGATAACCTTGGATTGTGATCCCTATCTTGTTTTTTAGCTCTGTCCAATTTTACTCCCTTTGGTTTACTTTTCCTTTTTTTTAATTTATGTTTCTTAATCACATTTCTCTTTTTCTCAGTACATTTTGTTTTCTGTACATTATATTACAATAAATTAAATGTACTAATTTATACTTCCTAGTTAGATACAGTAGTTGAATTTTAACTGCCAAATAACAGGTAAATTGGGGTCATGTCAGAGGTTAAAATTTATAAAGCATGAATCAAGAACTCTCACTACTACAAATCCAGCCACTTCTGGTTCTAACATAGATGGGACAAGAATGAAATGAAAAGAATGAAAAAGATTCCACAGCATTTGCTTGAAGGAAGAGCAAGAGAGTTATCTGTGGTAAAGCCTGAAAGAACTAGAGATGCTGTAAATCAGAAACAAAAACAGAAATTGCTAGAAAAGCTCAGCAGATCTGGCAGCATCTGTGGAGAGGAGTCAAAGATAACATTTCGTGTTGAGCGGCCCTTCCTCAGAACTCTGTGTTCTGAGTCAACCCGAAAGGTTAACTCTGATTTCTCTCCAGAGATGCTGCCAGACCTGCTGAGTGTGGTGGTCTGGCCAATATTAACCAATCAATCAAGAACACAAAAACAGAAGTTTAATTATGTGAACTAAATGGGCGGGGAGTATTTTGTTTGGATAATCGAATATTTAGATAATTGAATGCCGGATAGTCAAGGTTCCTCTGTATCTGGTCATTACCACAATGCTGTTTGTGAGAGTTTGTTATGCATGGATTTCTACATTCTACATTTGTTATGCTGCATTTCCTACATTACAACAGTGACTTCACTTCAAAAAAGAAATGCTTAATTGGCTGTAAAGCACTTGAGACATTCAGTGGTCATGAAAAGTTCTTTACATATGCCAGTCATTTTTTCTTTATGAGATTTAATGATTTGGAAAAATTAACAATAATTAATGTTAAACCATTGTTTAAAGACTTTGCTCCAGAGGAATGCAATGATCCAAAGAAGTTTAAAATTATACTGAGAAAATATTCATGCTCATAATTTTAATAATGTAGATATCTGTTTGTATATTCATTTAAATGTTATAATGTATTAAATAAATGAACATAGAAAAAAACAAACTATAGCATTGACTCAATGCTCTGAATCATCTTCTACTGTACCATAATGATTTTATGAATATGAAATAGAATATGGTATAAAACAAAGTAGTATATAAGGAATATTGGGATGTCAAGCTCCCTCAGCTAACTAGTTTGGATATAAATATTTCCACTGAGTTGTCAGATCAGTTGTAGGAAGTTTTTCAACATATACAATGAACCAAAAGCAATTCTACAATTATCTGTGCTACATTTACTATTCATTCCATCAGTAATGATTCACAGCGACTACGACAACAGCACAATTGAAGGCAGGGTGGCAATGGCCTCGTGGTATTATTGCTGGGCTGTAAATTCAGAGACTCGGGTAATGTTCTGGAGACTTGGATTCAAATCCTGCCATGGTATTGAATTTTATTGAATTTGAATTTTAAAAATCAGAGTCTAATGATGACTGCAAATCAATCGTCCAAAAAACCCGTCTGGTTCAATGAGGAAACTGTCATCCTTACCTGGCCTGCATGTGACTCCAGATCCACAGCACTGTGGTTGACTTTCTTGTCTAGAATGGGAAATAAATACTGGCCTAGCTAGTGGGCCCTCATCCTATGAATGAATAAATAAAAAAAGTATCCTGAGGCACCACACACAAGAAAAGTGGGAGGACCAAAGAGCTGTATGAAATAGTTTATTAATAAATTATGAATGAATGAATAAACATACTAAAGATTAGAGACTTTTTGAAGTAAACTGCCAATGGCAAACAAATATTTCCCATATCTTAAACCAGGTACCAAATTAGGCAGATAGTTTAGTTCCTTTGTCCCTTCACCATACTACAACTTGTAACGTTGAAATATGACACATGGGATAAAGTTCCGGTTATCTGGATGTACATCATCATCCTATCATGCTAAACTAAACAGACTGGTAGGTTTGGAACTGCCTGTCAGATTTACCGATATAGATACAATGACTGTATTTTTGTGCATAAAAATAAATGAAATAAATATGGAGGAGGGAAGTTGTAAACTTGGGTTTTGAATTCTACAGTTCTAGAATCAAAGAATGCACTAACATTACAACTGTAGCTTTAGTCAACAGTGAAAGCATGCAATCAAATCCTCAATACAGATCTATAACTCAAGCCAACACCAAAGCAAAGGGAGTGAGACTTCCTGGAGGAGATAATCTCCCTGTTTTGCTTTACAATTCGTTAGTTTTAACATCTGATTTGCATGTGATTTTACTGCTATTGTGAAGCCAAAAGCCTGTAGCATTAATGCATCAAGAGGTAACGACTAAATTATCAACCCTTTATTAAAATTTATTCATATAGATTTCTAATGCATTGGTCAAGAATCATAAACACAATTTAGTATTTTATAAACAGGAAAAACTCATCCAAATAGTTACAGCCCATGCCAAGAAAAGTAAATGTTTACTGACAACAACATGTTTTCGTCAAGAGTCCTTATATGGCTTTCATCATTCTAGTGAGTAATATGTATTTCATTAAATTCTTTTAGTACTGAGATCACAGTTTAAGCTATTATCATTAGACATTGGGATCGTTCATTTGGGAAGATGAGTGGTTGCCAGAGGATCTCAGGAACTCGCTGATCATGATGCTTATATCAAGGAGTCTCCCTGTTGTCTGCCACAGGGAAAGTCATTGCTAGAATCCTCTTCAATCACCTCCTGTTAGTGGTCAAAGAGCAGTTTTCTGAATTGCAGTGCAGTTTTCATCTGGTGAGAGGCACCACAGACATAACCCTCAGTGTACAGAAAATCCAAGAAAAATGGGAAGAACAGCAGCAACCACTATATGTGGTCTTTTTGACCTCCAATAAACCTGAAACACTGTAAACGGAGAAGGCTTATGAAGTATCCACTTCAGGTTTGATTGCCCACAGTAATTTGGCAACATCCTCTCCCGACTTCATAAAGTCATGCAAGCCATGTTCTTCACTGACTGAACCTTCTCAGGTCTTATCTCAAAGAAGACTGGGGTCAAACAAGGTAGTACCATTGCACCAACCCTCTTTATTTCTCTTGCTGTACAACTACATTTTAGTTTGGCGCACTGACCTTTACACCGCTGAGGCCAAACGCCAGCTCGCAGATACCTCCTCCTACCGTCCCCTTGACCATGACCCCACCCTCCACCACCAAACCATCATCTCCCAGACCATCCATGGTAAGCTGTTGCAGTAAATATGGAGGTATGGGATTGAGGGTGATTTAGTGGTATGAATCAGAAATTGGTTAGCTGAAAGAAGACAGAGAGTGGTGGTGGCAAATGTTCATCCTGGTGTTCAGTTATTAGTGGTATACCATAAGGATCTGTTTAGGGGCCACTGCTGTTTGTCATTTTTATACATGACCTGGATGATGGCGTAGAAGGATGGGTTAGTAAATTTACAAATGACTCTAAGGTCGGTCGAGCTGTGGACAGTGCTGAAGGATATTGCTGCTTACAGAGGGACATAGATAAGCTGCAGAGTTGGGCTGAAAGGTGGCAAATGGAGTTTAATGCAGAAAAGTGTGAGGTGATTCATTTTGGAAGAAGTAACAGTAATACAGAGTACTGGGGTAATGGTAAGGTTCTTGCAGTGTGGATGAGCAGAAAGATCTCCGTGTCCATGTACATAGATCCCTGAAAGTTGCCACCCAGGTTAATAGGATTGTTAAGAAGGCATATGAACCATGGGGTTATGTTGCAGCTGTAGGAAACTATGGTGTGGCCGCACTTGGAGTATTGCGTACAGTTCTGGTTACCACATTATAGGAAGGATGTGTAAGTTTTGGAAAAGATGCAGAGGAGATTTATGAGGATATTGTCTGGTATGGAAGGAAGGTCTTCTGAGGAAAGACTGAGTGACCTGAGGCTGTTTTCGTTAGAAGGAAGAGGTTGAGAGGTGACTTAATAGAGATGTGAAAGATGATCAGAGGATTAGATAGTGTTAGCAGAGAGAGACGTTTTCCTCGGATAGTGATGGCTAGCATGAGAGGACATAGCTTTAAATTGAGCGGTGATAGATATAGGACAGATGTCAGAGGGGTAGTTTCTTTACTCAGAGAGTAGTAATGGCGTGAAACTCCCTGCCTGCAACTGTAGTAGACTCACCGACTTTAATGTCTTTTTAAATGGCCATTGGATAAACATATGGATGATAATGCAACAATGCAGGTTAGTTCAGCTTCAGGCTGGTTTCACAGGTCAGCACAACATTGAGGGTCAGAGAGCCTGGACTGTGCTGTAATGTTCTGTGTTCTTTGAAAGCAAGATAATATTTCGAGTCTGGCGATTCTTCATCAGAACTGTTAACAGCTCAGGAAAGGTGGTAATATATTGAAGTGACGTTTGTGGGAAGGGGTTGGTCTTGCACAAGGTGACTTACTTGCCGATTTACTTCCTCCAACCTCAGTATCCAAGGCCTCAGGCACACCTTCCAGGTGAAGCAGCAGCTTACCTGCACTTCTCTCAACTCATTTATTTCATTCACTGCTCAGAATGTGGTCTCCTGTATATCGGGGGAGATGAAACACAGATTTGATGACCGCTTTGCTGAACACCTACACTCTGTCTGTAAAACATGACCCAGAGTTTCCCACTGCCTCCACTTCAACACACCACTGTGTTCCTACACCAACATTTCTGTCCCAGATCTGTTGCAGTGTTCCTTAACGCAAGTTCAAAGAACAACACTTCATTTTCCACCTTCTCCTGCTGAACACTCTCTGCTCATTCCTGAAGAAGGGCCTGTGCCCGAAACGTCGAATCTCCTGTTCCCTGGATGCTGCCTGACCTGCTGTGCTGTTCCAGCAATAAAGTTTCAACTACATTTTACCTCCAGCAAATTATTAGTTGGCACGGAGATAAATTACAGTACAGCCAGAAGAAAAACCAGTAAAATTTGCAAAAAATGTGTACTGGTCTGACTCATTTTATATACTTCAAAACATGGCTCCAGTGCAACTAACACATTTGTTTCTAAGTATTACTTTTTTAAAACTGATTTTCCCTCTGAGCAAGAAACTGTTCAACCAATGCCACCTTCAATTCCCAAATCAAAATTCGTCATAGAGTTAAAGAGATGTACAGCACGGAAACAGACCCTTCAGTCCAACTTGTCCATGTTGACCAGACATCCTAAGCTAATCAAGTCCCATTTGCCTGCACTTGGCCCTTGTCCCTCTAAACCCTTCCTATTCATATACCCATCCAAATGCTTTTTAAATGTTGTAATTGTATCAGTTTCCACCACATGCTCTGGGAGCTCATTCCATATACACACCACCCTTGCATGAAAAAGTCGCTCCTTAAATCTTTCCCCTCTCACCCTAAACCTATGCCCTCTAGTTTTGGACTCCCCTATCCCATGGAAAAGACCTTGTCTATCCATGCCACTCATGATTTTATAAACCTCTATAAGGTCACTCCTCAGCCTCCGACGCTCCAAGGGAAATCAACGTCAGCTTAGTCCAAACTCAATCATTGAGCTTCAGTATGCATATGACACTTGTGTAAAATGCTCACTCAGAATAGAAGATCCAGGTTATTGTCAATTTCTTCTCTAAAATATGAGAGCAAATCAGCTTTTCACAAAACACATGGAAACACATGAAAACAGCTTGTACAGCATAATACCTCCCTCTTTCATTAAAATCAGTGATGAGATCATGGAAAACAGTGTCCATATCTTGCGTCTTCCTCTCAAAGAACGCAAACACAGATGACAAAATGTATCATTGCCTCCAACATGCCAACTTTTGCTTACTGAGGAAAAGAGTCGAAAAGAGTGACACTGGAAAAGCACAGCAGGTCAGGCAGCATCCGAGGTGAGAAAATACCAAAAGTATTGGTTTACCAGTGATCAATGATTCCTAGACTCCTATATACTTCAGGTACTTGGACAATCTATAGATGTCATTGGACAATTACCAGTAATAGTGACTTCGACAAATCCTCAACTCCAGTGCCTAGAAAAGTGCTATAAGAGTAGCATTAAGCCAACAGAACAAGCATTGAGGTGCTAATCACTTAAGGCTTGTTCTGCTATTGTATGCCTGTCATCAGACTCCCAAAGCAACTCTTCTAATTGGTACTCATTCAAGGCAGGTGACACCAAGGAGGATTACAGTGATGCCAGTTTATTCCCTGTAAGCGTCTTTGAAGAGATCCAACATCCCTGCTGGTTCATGTAAATCCTTGGATTATGACTATCTAAAATGGAGAATGTTCGGAATGAAGGCACCAAACACAATGAGAGATTTTGTCCAGATCATGCAGAAGCAAAGTGAAGGAATTGAAGGGAGCACCCATATCTGCAAACAATGTATCTACCTGACCAAATATGGCAGTCTATAAATCATGAATTGGAATAATGAGCCATTCAGAATCATTAATCTGGAATGGAAGCAAGTCATCCTCAATTTTGAGGCACTGCCTTAAAAGGAAACACTGTACAATGAGTGGTACACAGTATTGCAGTAATGACTATGTTTTTCCTTATAAACATTTAATTATATCGCCAAACTAGTGTTGGTGGGTGGTCAGTAGCACAAAATACAAAAACAAAATTGAAAAACGCAAAGGAAGCTACTTGAATAACCTGTTGTTAGATTGCACCAAAGTTAGGAGGAAGGTATTTTAGATGGTCATAATTGAGTATTCTTGTGCATGTTCTGTTCAACAGTCAGCTTTAAATGTTAAAAATTCATAAATTCATAAATTTTAGTTTTGTAGTCTATGGCCAAGTACATAAAATTGTAGCATAGGGGTCTTGCCTTATGAGCGCTAGCTGCCATATTTACTACATTATTGTAATGACTACACCCCAAAAAAGTAATTTGCTGCCTCACAATAGAATAGGATGGTCTGAGTTCAAGAAAGGACCTATATCAGTCAAATCCTTTTCTCTTTGTATTTATGGGTATGTAAATACATTGTAACATATTTTGCAACAACATGGGAAATCATAGAAGAAAACCTCTTTGGTTGACTTGTTGTACATTCCCCTGACACTTCACCTGTCTTCCTCTTCTCTCTTCCTGTTTAATATTTTACTTTATTGTTGTTGGAAAAAGAGGAAATCAGGGTTTAAGGAGTATGTAAGTAATACACACTGTAATATGTCTCAGTATTACATTTTGTTTCACCATCCTTAAGTACAATATTTTCACCTCACTATGCAACATTTTCTTTACATATAAATGTGAGGCCCTAGTAAAAATGCATATGGATTGAAATGGTTGTACTGAAATGTTTTCACCTGAACAACTTGCAAGATTCATCATTTTTTGCTTCAATGATATACTATGGAGAATGATTTAAATATAACATTCTGTTATTTTCTCTATTTTTAGCTAACTTAACTGAAGGGACACTCATTATTACTGAAAACAGTAATGCCAAGAACTGAAAAACTACGGCCTGAAGTTCTATGGGTGCTCTCCTGTTTTCCTACCATAATTCTGGTTAAAGGCCAGCACAACTCATTAAAATCAGAAACCTAAAAGAGCTTTATGTTTCAGCAGTTTTTAGGGGTTAATACCAATCGCTGAGGGAGACCAGAGGAATACCAATGGAATTTCTGTTCATATAACTCAATTAAAAAATTGAAGGATGTCCTAGAAATGGTTATCTCAACAACCTCAAACTCCTTCCCCCCAAAGTGGCTGTTGCACACTGTATCCAGTATCTATTGGGAAACTGTAGTAAGATAAATCTACAATTTTTTGTGTGAACAGCAACAATTTTTTTTGGATCCTAACTATATGCAGAGAAAGGTAAAAGGGGAAATCTTATCTAGAATCCTGCAGACCTATCCTCCAGTTCCATGTGATCTGATACAACAATTACTTTGCTCCTTTCACACATAGGCAGGAGCTATCCTTAGAATAAAGATATAATGCCTTCTACTCTGCATCTTCACCCCAGTTTCTTTCACAGGGACTCTATACACACACACATGTACAAGCATGCACTCTGAATATAATTCTGGAGGGGAGGAAGTGAAGACTTCTCAACTACTTCTAAAATAGAATTTTCTCTGTGTGTGAAAAGTAGCATCATTTGCTGTGGCATGAGGTTGCTGAGATGCAGACAATGACATTTCAGGGGCAGCAGAAGAAAGTAGGACCACCCCATCATCAACAACAGACTGTTGGACCAGGATTATTTTAAAAAAAATTATATTCTGATCTACAGACTTGCTTGAAACCATATTTTGTAGGTGATGTCTGTCACTGGGGCTTGCTTCTTTATGATAATCATCTCAGAACTTGAACAAAGATTTTTGGTGTCTTTTTCCAGATGTTCTTTTTCGAAGCATGTGGTTATCATTCATTAACTTAACTAATTAACTTATCTTCCTTAGCCAATCATTCACTAGAGTTCTGAAGTCCGCATTTCCATAATAGACTATTTCTTCAATCAATATATCTCTTTATTGTGACAATTGCAAGAGAACACTGCTGTCTGTGTATAGCCTATAGAAGATTTTATTTTTCATTCTTGCTTGATTGTTTTATGCAATTGCCAACAGCTGGATAGTTTGCTGGTGATTCCTAAGGTAGTTTTGAGACTGCATCAATGATTGTTGAGTTGTGATCTGCTCAAACTCATTTTCGTACTCAAATTTAAGCTTTCCAAAGGCATTCTGTGTCCCTAGAAGCTCAACAGTTTGGTCCTATAGATGTTGGCTGAGAAAAGCTCTCTACTGTTTTCATGGCTTGCTGATGGACTGCTTTTGCAGTCTCCCACTGCCATTGCTGCCTATCAACAACCTCTGTGTATTGAATATTATGATTTAGTTTGGATTTAAGGACTTCTCTTTCTTTCTGTAGTTTCCCATTTGCTTCTTGCATTTTTTATATTAAGTGATGAAAGACTGTTTCCAAGGATTGAGGTTTTTCTCTTCCTGTTTTGGGCTCATGTTGATGATTTCTCTGCTTGATTATGCAGGTATGTTACTTACAATTAGCTTCTTCCAGTGCAGCTGAGGAATCCTCCACCTTGCCTGAAGCTCCAATAAACATGACTTGTACTGGAGCTCTGAGCCTCTCATCTGCATTATTGAAAGTTTCTTTCTAACTCTGTAATTTGAGAGATCTTAGATTTTGTGGTCATTCCGCTAACTGTAGACATTTTAGCTTCACTTGTTTTTGTTAGTGACTGAGCTAGTGGGGGATTGAAATCTTGCAGTTGGTCTCTCATTTTTCTCAGAAAGAATTCATCTTGCCCCTCAATATTCCCCACTGTTGGGACACAACAGACTGCTATGGTCTGTGTTTAATTCTCTGAACTGTCAAGGTAGATGTGTCCTGGTCTCTTTCTTTGCATTTGACACCGTCTGTAAAGCTGGCTGGCTTGTGTTCATAATTCTGATCTTGTCCTATTTTGCCATGCTGATTTTCTGAATGCTTGTTCCTTCAGCAGCCCTTCAAAGACCTTTGATTTTCTGTAATGCTTTGCTGAGTGTTGCTTTCCACCAGCTGTACTGAGGGCCTTCTCTGGCATTTGTGGTCTTTCCCTTTCCTCAACTGAGTACCTGGTTGAGTTTTAAAGTCTGTTGTTTGCTGGATCTTCCCTCTGTTGAGCTTCTCTTCAGGTATTTCCCCCACTTCTGGGCTCAATTCACAGAGCTGACCTTGTGATCTACCTGTAACATTGTACAATTGCTGCGTTTCAATTTGGACATTTATTACTAAATGCTGCTAGTTCCATTAGTCTGGATGCTATTGCCACTATATTGTAATGTGAAGTCTAAACTCTTGTGAGTGAACAGCGACAGATTTTATTTAGCATAGTACAGAGATGGCAAGAGAAGATATTTTACAAGCTTCAGTTCCACATGATCTAGCGTCATAATGACATATCTGCTTTCCCACATATTCTGTAGCTATCCTTAAAGTAAAGGTATTTTATTCCACAGAAACCAAAATCAATCCTCCTGTGCTGGAATGCTAGGTTGTGGACTGATGCATTGTGTCAAGAGTGATAATTTATGGTGCTGGCTTTGGTCCTTTTTTATTTCAAAAATATAATTTATTCATTAAAAAATCTTTATGCACATATATAGTCCCCAAAGCAGTTTGATTTTGTACATAGCGTATGAAGAATCAAACTTTGGAGTTTGACTCTATCCAACAAACTAAAGGCATTCCTTACTTGTACAGATTATATGTGAGGCACTGGTTGGGGGAGGATCCAATAACTGAACTAACTCCCATTTAACTTCACCAGAAAGACCTTAGACAGTGATCTTTCCCCACTGCCTCAAGTTTTAGTACTTCCTTCAGCACAAAGTCCTGGACTTTGGAATGTGCCGGTTTGCAATATTCTTTGGTCTAGAAGACCAACAAGTTTCAGCCGGACCAAAGAGCATCTTTCACTGAATTGATAGTCCTGTAGGCCTAGTTGATGTTTGCCTCTGTGTGTACCAGGGAACAGACCATAGAGCACAGAGTCCTGTGTCACAGAGCTGCTCAGGATGAATCTTGACAAAAAACACTTTCTCCAGACTTCTTTGCAAAGACACATTCCAGAAGGACATGAATCCCAGTCTTTCCACCTACCTGAGGACAATGTGTGGTGGTGCAGAGAGTCTGGTCATAAATGAAGGATCTCTTCTCAGCGCCACTGAAGCAATGTGTTGGTGTTTGTTGGAAAGTTCTGGTGATGAGGCATTCTGCCAATTGACTTTAACAGTCTGCTTAGGGAGCAACCCAACAGGATCCACCCTCTCCTTTTCAGTTAGCACTGCTGCCTCACAGCGCCAGGTACCCAGGTTCGATTCCTGCCTCAGGCGACTGTCTGTGTGGAGTTTGCACATTCTCCCAGTGTCTGCGTGGGTTTCCTCTGGGTGCTCCGGTTTCCTCCCACAATCCAAAGATGTGCAGGCCAGGTGAATTGGCCATATTAAATTGTCCATAATGTTAGGTACATTAGTCAGGGGTAAATATAGGGTAAGGGGTCTGGGTGGGTTGCTCTTCGGAGGATCAGTGTGGACTTGTTAGGCCGAAGGACCTGTTTCCATACTGTAGGGAATCTAATCTAATCTTTTCCTGCAGGATCTTGAGGATAATACGTGTTGATCACTTCCTGATGGACTAGCTGTCAAAGGTGTTTTTCTTTGCAGAATTCTCTGCAAAGGGTAGATGGTACAGAATGGCCCAACTACTTGGAGCGTTCAGCAGTATTGAGGCCAGTCCTATTGTTCGCAACGCTGGGGACAGATCGAACCTCAGTACGTAGTAACACTCATTGTTTGCATACCAAGGATCTATGCACAACTTGATGCAGCTGCACACAAAGATGGTCATCATGACGAGGGCAGCATTGGGTATCTTCTTCCCCTCCTTACCCAGAGCTTTGTATATGGTGTCCCTGTGGACATGGCCCATCTTTAACCGCCAGATATGGTCCAGATTCCGAAGATCGGTGCTGCCTCCTTCAAGCTTTACGTACCTTCCCAGGAAGGCCAGGACTTCTGCTGTCGGGATATGAGGGTTGTACAAATGGATTGTTACAACCTGAGTCCTCTGTGTAGGAAGAGCGAACAAAAGTACTGCAGACGGATGGAGAGGGAACCTCACTTTTTCTCCTTAAGTACCTCAGAAGACTGTCACATTGCTTCACGCTCCTGAAGGTCACATCAATGTAGCCTCTGCTGGGGAAATCCTGCAGACAGAAAATATCTGTTGCTTAGAACCCACAGCAATCCAGGAGAAAGGCCCAGTCCACTGGTGATCCTTCGTTCAACTTCTTCACAATCACCATAACTGATTTGCAGACCTCCTGGCCTGGGGGCAGGCTTTAGCAGAACCAATAGCTCTGATTGACTGGTTACTGAATTGGTGTTAGGCCAAAGCCAGCATAAAGATCCACCAAGTATCATCGATAGTCACAGGTGAGGTGTCGGAAGACTGGAGGTTGGCAAACGTGGTGCCACTGTTTAAGAAGGGTGGTAAAGACAAGCCAGGGAACTATAGACCAGTGAGCCTGACCTCAGTGGTGGGTAAGTTGTTGGAGGGAATCCTGAGGGACAGGATGTACATGTATTTGGAAAGGCAAGGACTGATTAGGGATGGCTTTGTGCATGGGAAATCATGTCTCACAAACTTGATTGAGTTTTTTGAAGAAGTAACAAAGA
>NC_057712.1:18106073-18116472 GCF_004010195.1 Chiloscyllium plagiosum | reverse complement strand
AGTCGCAGGTAGATAGGATAGTGAAGAAGGCATTTGGTATGCTTTCCTTTATTGGTCAGAGTATTGAGCACAGGAGTTGGGAGATCATGTTGCGGCTGTACAGGACATTAGTTAGACCACTGTTGGAATATTGCATGCAATTCTGGTCTCCTTCCTATCGGAAAGATGTTGTGAAACTTGAAAGGGTTCAGAAAAGATTTACAAGGATGTTGCCAGGGTTGGAGGATCTGAGCTATAGGGAGAGACTGAACAGGCTGGGCCTGTCTTCCCTGGAGCGTCGGAGGCTGAGGGATGATCTTATAGAGGTTTACAAAATTATGAGGGGCATGGATAGGATAAATAGACCATGTCTTTTCCCTGGGATCAGGGAGTCCAGAAAAAGAGGGCATAGGTTTAGGGTGAGAGGGGAAAGATATAAAAGAGGCCAAAGGGGCAACGTTTTCACGCAGAGGGTGGTACATGCATGAAATAAGCTGCCAGAGGATGTGGTGGAGGCTGGTACAATTGCAACATTTAAGAGGCATTTGGATGGGTATATGAATAGGAAGGGTTTGGAGGGATATGGGCCGGGTGCTGGCAGGTGGGACTAGATTGGGTTGGGATATCTGGTCAGCATGGACGGGTTGGACCGAATACTCTGTTTCCATGCTGTACATTTCTATGACTCTATGACTCTAAATGTAGCTCAACTCAACTGACCATCTTCTAAAATCCCCAACCATAATACAATGAAAGGTCAAAGGTAAACAATCAGATGATGGAACTTACAACCAATTTTACAAAAAATTACAAATTAATATTCAGAAAATTCATGTTCTATTTTGATTCATTTTGTGGGTGTAACTCTCATGGCACTGATGGAACAGATTTGCTGATTTGTGATGATAATACGATATTTGATATTCAGTAACTCATTAAAAATGGGCATGTTAAGTCGAGAAATAAAAACAGAAAATGCTGGAAATACCCAGCAGGTCATGGCAGCATCCTGTTGAGTATTTCCAGCATTTTCTGTTCGAATTTCAGATTTACTGGTTACTGAATTGGTAACCAATGCAGTAACCTGCTTCTCAATCAATGTTCAGTTGAGACATTATTCTGTTTCTCATTCACAGCAAATGGTTAACTAAAACCATGGATCAATGAAATGTAGTACGTTTCATATTTTATATGTATGTATATGGTTATAGCTTTTTCTGGTGACATTTAATTATCATTGTCAAGCAATAGGAACACTACCTTAATATTATGAAAATTAATATCAATATTATGAATAATTACATTTATACCTCTGCAGAAATGACTTCATGTTCTTAATTTTAGTGGGCCGTTAATACAGTTCAAATCAAAAGGCAAAAGCATATACTGTTTATGAACCTTTGCTTTTTGACTGTCACTGACAATCTTTCATTCTGGTTGTATCGAATTTTAAATTCCACCATCTGATTGTTTACCTCTGACCTTTTCATGGACTAAAATTATTTTAAAGAAGAAACCTGGTCCTAAAATGGCTGTGGTTTTCCTGCTCCTCGGATGCTGCCTGAGTGGCTGTGCTTTTCCAGCACCACTTTAATCTAGACTAAAATGGCTGTAATGGGTTACTTGACCACTGATTGTGGCAAGCTACATGAGACTCATGTGGAATTAGCAAGATTGTCGACATTGAGATTACTATTTTATCTAAACATCTGAAAACCAGGTCAATCAGTATCAAGAAATTCAAATCTTCTTTTGAGTTGGCATGTCTCTGTTCATTTCACGTACTGGGAGATGAAAGGATTTCTATTCCAGTTTACTAATGGTTGGAGTATTTCTAATTATCCAGATCATCCTGGATATATTGGATCATGAAATATTTTCTGCAATTTGAAATGTCGTTATTAGAGTTTTAAAAAAGCAGAGACAAAAAAAAGATTGCTGACCATAACTTCCAGCAAGAGCTTTGGTTGAACCATTCTTAAGATCTCTACATACAGTTTCATGCAACACATTCAAGGAAGTATATTTTGGTCTTTGGGTGTTCACAATCTAAATTCACTTGAATGATATGGGTGTTTAGAAGTTTATACTATCAGGATATGCTCCTGAGTTTAAAAATTATGTGAACATTTGATTCACGTGTTAAAAATATTGAAACCAATCAAAAGGACAGACTTAGAGACCTCACTTTTAATGGAGATTGAGTCAAGAACAAAGGGACATAATGTGCAAATTAGAACATAATCTTCAAATATTCCTACCTTAACTCACAAAACTTCATGGAAGTTCTAATCACCTCAGGGTCCACGCAAAAATGGGAACAGAGTTCCAAATTTTCATGACCTTTTGTGTGAAAAAATTTTTCTTCATTTCACTTCTAATAAAATTATGCCATAGTGGTAATGTCACTGATATAGTTAGTGGCGTGTCAGTTGGCTCAGTTGGTTGGATAGGTAATGTCTGATACAGAGTATTGCCAACAGCTTGAGTTCAGTTCTCACACTGTCGGAGATTATCATGAAGTACTCTCCTTCTCAACCTCTTAATGCCTGAAGTGTGGTGACCCTCAAATTAAATCACCATCAGTCACCTCCCTCTGAAAAGACAATAGCTCTATAGTCTGGTACAGCTATGGTGACTACCTTTACCCTCAGAGGCCTACGTCTAATTTTAAGATGATGTACCGACCCAATGAATGAGTTTACCTGTACATGCTGTATCAAATCCCTTCATTATTTTAAAGACCTTGAATAGTTCTTTCTTCAAACTTCTAAATACAAGGGAATACAAGTCAGGATTGTGAATCCTGGCCTCATAATTTATTTGCCAACAAAAAAAAAATTGGTAAAGTCTTTTTGCAGGTGTGGGGGTTGAGATGCTCAATTAACCCACGTCTGCTCAAGATGAGCCAAATATTTTGCTGCTTGGTCATTTAAATGATTGCACTATGCAACGCAGGACTGAATGTGCTGCTGCCTGACTATACATTTAGCAGCAGGCCCAGGCTAACATGAGTCACAGCCAGACCACATTTCTTAAAAGCAGTCTGCATCTCTTAAAGGCAAGGTGTAATCAGGAGGTGGCTCTTGGTGGACCTGGCTGCAGTGTCACGTAAAGTTGGAAAAAGTCATATGTCAATGAATGCATCTTCAAATGTCATTTCATGTCCACTGCATTGCCAACCTCAAACTGCTCAATATACCACAACCCCATCACTCAGCAGCCAGTAAACAGAACTCATTCCTAATATTTATGCTCTCCCTCAACCTCACTCACTGTCCACTGTTGCAAGCCTCACAAACCATGACACAGTTTAGACTCCTCCAATTTAGTGATGACAGGTACATCATCTAAAATAGTACAATACTTCTGTTTTCTCTCTTGCAGGACAAAGTTGTTTAGGAGACAACAGTAGAGAACCCAGTGGTTTACCTGCATCCTTTGAAAATCATGGAGGAAACAGTGCTGCAAATTATTGGGCCATCAGTGTCTGTTGCAACCAGCATTTCCAAAATCCTCCAAGCTGACAGTACATTCCTACTTTATGCACCTTTTCAAATTCTATTTCATCTTTATCTAGCAATCTGGCATGAGATCTTAGCCATTGATAGTGCGATCATGAACTCTTTCTTTTCACTCTATTCCCTTTCCCTCACTGCAAACTTCCTCTTCCATATTTGTATTTTCAGATGACCAAATACTGTCACCTGACTGACAAGAGCAGCCTCATGGTGATGACCATAAGAGCAGCTGTCTGATGAGAAGCTTTGTCAGTGGATCTGACATTTATAGACACTAATTCAAATATTGAAATCGTGCATACTTCATAGAGTATAACCAAGGCAGAGTCAGCACGTGATGAGTCATCAGGCACTGGTTGTGCAGTGAGACTACCCTCGTGCTCCCTATAACAGGCAAGATTGACTGCAGGTGACTAAGATGAGGAGATCTTGGATGGAGCAAGCAATTGGAATGGGCTTTTGGGCATGCACACAAAAACCTGGTTGATGCACTGGCAGACCTGCCATGGACTCTTTCATCACTGTTGAGATGTATGGAGGAGACGGGTTCAAACTTGGCACAAGGCTTCATGCAAATCTTTAAACTCTTCCTTTTCATAATGTAATAGTGGCCAATTCCAAGACAGCACTTATTGACCCAGTCTTAATCCAAGATTTGATTTTGATATCTCAGCTTACATTGCAGCGCAGCTAAGAAGTTATCCCCAGTTTCAGATTGTTGCCACCATGTCTGCAGATACCACTCATTAAATATTCAGGTTTCAGCAGCAATCCAGCAAACTGCACTCCATTGGATTATTTGGATTTCTGAAGCTATGCCAGTAGCTGGTCAACATGATGTTCCCTCAACTGAAAGTCACCTTCCATAGCAATGCTGCAGGTATTGTATAGACCAAACAAGAATCCCCACAAAACAGGTATTAAGGTAACACCAATGTTTCATTCAATTTTGCATTTATTATTGGAATTATTGTTGAATAAAATTGATTTTTTGGAGGTGTGGCTTATTTCATTTCAATATTGTGGTGAAAAGGACATTGTGTTGGTCCCTAATGGAAGGATAGATGGTGGAGCAGCAGTAATGTGAGGATGCTTTTAGGGATACAGAGGCTTATTAACTGCTCACAAACAGTCCATATTGACAATGGGCTTCACAATGTCTGCTTCCTTCGTTCTCCTCCTCCTGAGGTTCTTGCCAAGATCTGTCAGCAGCAGCTGTGCCAGGCTATGTAATATGCAACAAATTATTTGACATTTGATGTGTTGAGCTGAGGAGTATTGTAGGGATTTCCCACTCGCTGAGTTATCCAGACATTATAAATAGTTTTTTTTCCAAATCCTTCTAATTGCAGCATGCTCTGTTTGTACTAGTGTTGGTCAGATGTGGTCAGGTGATGAAAGGTAGTCATGAGCAATGAGCAGGTAGGCTTCATCATCGTGCAGCCATCTTTTGATGCCTTGAAAATGATAGGAGTGGTTGATTGGCTGGCATAAATTGCAAACATTCTGTTTGATGTCAGGATGGTTGATATTCACTGATGTTCTGTGCAGGTTGTACAACAACTGCACGTTAAGGGAGTAGAACCCTTTGCAGTTGCAGTATATTTTGCCATTGATATGTATCTAATGAATGGCTTCCTGCTATCTCATCAGTAAAGTGATGGAAGGTGTCATCAACAGTGCTATCAAGCAGACCTGCTCAGCAATAACCTGTTCAGTGATGCCCAGTTTAGTTCCGCCAGGGCCATTCAGCTCCTAACCTCATTACAGCCTTGGTTCAAACATGGACAAAAGAGCTGGATTCCAGAGGTGAGGTGAGAGTGACAACTCTAGACATCAAAGCTGCATTTAACTAAGTGCAGCATCAAGGAGCCTTCACAAAACTGGAATCAATGGGTATCGGAGGCAAACTCTCCAATGGTTGGATTCATACCTGGCAGATATGAAGATGGTCATGGTTATTAAGAGGTCAGTGATGTCAGCTCAAGGACATCTCTGCAGGAGTTCCTCAGGATAGTGTCCTCACCTAACCATTTTTGGTTGTTTTATCAATGACCTTCTCCATCATGAGGTCAGAAGTGGCGACGTTCGCTGACGATTGCACAATGTTCAGCAAGGTATGTGACACCTCAGATATTGAAGCAGTCCATGTTCAATACAACAATACCTGGACAATGTCCAGGCTGGGGTTGAGGAGTGGCAAGTAACATTTACGCCACACAAATGACCATCACCAATAAAAGACAATCTAATCACTGCCTCTTGACATGCAATGATGCTTCCATCACTGAATCCCTAACTATCAACATCTTGGGGGTTATCATTGATCAGAAATTCAACTGGACTCGGCACATAAGCACAGTGGCTTCAAGAGCAGGTCATAGGGTAGGAATACTTTGGCAAGCAACTCACCTCCTGACTCCCCAAAGCCTGTCCACCATCTACAAAGCCCTATTGAAGGGCTTTTGCCCAAAACATCGATTTTCCTACTCCTCGGATGCTGCCTGACCTGCTGTACGTTTCCAGCACCACTCTAATCTAGACTCTGATCTCCAGCATCTGCAGTCCTCACTTTCACCATGTAGAAGGCACAAGTCAAGAGTGTGATGGAGTACACCACACTTGCCTGGATGAGTGCAGCTCCAACAAGACTCAAGAAGTTGGACATCATCCTGGACAAAACAGCCTGCTTGATTGGCTTTCCAACCACAAGCTGCTCAGTAACAGCAGTGTATACTATTTTCAAGATGCCACTTCAGAAATTCACCATAGATCCTCAGACAGCATGTTCCAAACCCACGACCACTTCCTTCTAGAAGGACAAGAGCAGCAGATACATGGGAACACCACCACTTTCAAGATCCCATTCAAGCCACTCACCATTCTGACTTGGAAATATATCACCATTTCTTCACTGTTGCTGGGTCAAATCCTGGAATTCCCTTCGTAAGGGCATTGTATGTTAATCCACAGGGGATGGATGGCAGTGGTTCAAGAAGGCAGCTCACCACAATCCTCTCAAGGGCCAATAGGAATGGACAATAAATGCTGGCCAAACAATGATGCCCACATCCCACAAAATTAATAAAAGAATTGAGCAATGCCATGTGCCCATGATGTTTGCTTTGATTTGTGTTACCACATCTAATATCTCCTCAAGTGCAATTCCTAAAACTGAGGAGTGTAGTCCAGATGAAGCCTGAAGAAATTGCACTAACTTCCTCCCCTGTGTATTTCACACACTGTGAGATAAAAATCAACAATCCATTGGTCTTTTTGATTTACTGTTTGTATCTGTGCACCCATTTTCAAGATTTGTGTAGCTGGATAGAAATTCTTTTATACCTCCTCATTTCCCATTGGTATTAAAATACTCCAATTTGTTGTATCGGATCCAAAAATACATATCTTCACATGTCATGAAATTTAGAGTATTTTAAAGTAATTGGTTCAGTGGATTACTGTATCTGAGAAAAAGACATTTGTGAGCAGGGTGTTAATGACATGGAGTGTTGGATAAGTGGGCAGTGATGCAGACTGTGATTCTTCATTGTACATTTGAGGGACAGCTTCTGAAATCAGGGATGAATTTTTGTGCATTAATATTAAGGCTCAACTGCTAGTATGCTACCAGAAATTCCTGCTAATCATGAGGAATAAAATGACATTTTATTGTGTAAAAAGTGACTAAACCTCTCTCAAGGATCGTTTCAAGCTAGTCTAGAACAGAAGTTTTTGTTTGATTTAAGGAGAATAATAAAATGTGTAATTACTGTAAGTAATTAATATAGTATTACTAATTAGTAGGTTTACTAATTGGATTATAGTGTATTCAATAGTCTAATTGAATGTATATTCTTCCAAAGTTAGAGAGATGAAATAGCAATTTGTCATATATTCTCGTTAGTTGACTACAGTGACAAAAGTTTCCAGTTTGACTGCTGGATCTCATTACATATTGGTATTACAAGATATTAAACAGGTAAATGCACGCATGAGTACTGTGGGGACGGAAGAGTCATGTCAGTATAACCTAATTCATCCAGCCAGAAAGTTTGTCATGCCCATTTGTTCCTTAAATAATTATAAGGCTTTCACCTCTTTCCTTTCAACTTCATAAAATGCTTTGACTGTCAATTGTGAAATAAGTAATTTTCCTCTGCCTGCTTCACAATGACATTAAAGCCACAATCCTCACCAATGGAGCTATCTTAATGAAGAGTGGAAATGCTCTTAGTGAAATCTAAAATTTCTCCAATTTCAGTGATTGAGCACCAGTGTGCAGATGGTGCATTCGCTCAGAAACTGAGCTCCAGTTCATTGTCAACATCTTCTCTGAAGCATATTAGTAATTGTAGTAATCACCCGGAAAGCTAAAGTCATCTTCCAACCACTTTTACAGAACAACACCTCTGCACTTTGATTCAAATCAATAGAAAGATTCTGACAAATGTGGACCAGTTTCAATACCTTGGGAGCCTCCTCTCTTTGAAGGCAGGCATAGAGAAGGAAACTAATTTGTCAGCTCAGCCTTCAACTGATTGAGGAAAAAAGAATTTGAGGACCAGAATCTCAACCTGATATTCAGGTGATAATTTACTGGATAACAGTGTTCCCTGTGTTCCTATAAGCTGGAAAAGTAGTCTATTAGAAGCATCCTCTTGTCAACTCTGTCTCCACAAATGCTACCTGACCTGCTGAGTTCCTTGAACATTTCTGTGCTTGGTCAAAATTTCTAGCGTCTGCAGTATTTTGCTTTTATTAATATAATAGCATTCTGTCCCAAGCCAACTTGCTTGTGCTAATCTGTCATACCCAGCTCCACTGGGTGCTATATGTCATCAATTTTGGTGACACCAGACTCCAGAAGTAATTGCTCTGCTTCAAGCTCAGTTGTGGTATGACACTCGCAGTAGAACCACTAGGCCATTGCCACCCCATATATCAGAGAATCTGCAGATAAAGGACCAGACTTAACCAGCCATCTCAGAATCTATTGAACCACAATGGAAGCATGTTATCATTGATCCCAAGGAACTGCCTTTGAAGAAGACAGGATTTTTACTTATGCTCTCTCTCTAGAAATGTATGTTCCCTTTGTAAAGAATACAGTTCTAAAATCAGTCCTAAATTTGTCTTTTATTTGTTTAATTCAGTGACCCCTTTTTATTGAAATTAAAATTAATTCAAAGTAATGTTATGGATTTGTTTATTGTTATGTTACATGCTTCTATCATATCACTTCTCAGATGCTTCTTTATTAGGCTGAGTGGCACATAATCCAAAATTCTGATACTGAAGATCAGACTTGTACCTGCATATTGTGTCTCTAGAACTTAAATACTCCCACGTGTCCTACTCATCAGATCTGGATGAGTGAAGCAAACTAAAGAGATCACTATAAAGTTTGATCCCAATTCCTTCTGATTTATACTTAACTCTTGTGGTGGCATTTTGTTGTTTTTATTGGTGATTTCTTTCCTTTGTTTGAATCTGTTTAATGCTGTCTGCCAAGATTTCTGGGTAGTTCCATCCTTAGCCATGCCAGCACCATTTATTTATTGATATTCAGTGTAATTATAGATAATGCATAAGTCAAATTAATGTACTTTAATATACTACAAAAAATATTTTTACCCAAGTGTGAATACAACAGGAAAGAACCATTAAGCAATTAAAGCCTATCAAACTTAAGCTATCCAGATATAATGCAGCCACATATACTTTTGAAAAACATAAAGTGATAGAGTCACAGACCTGTACATCATGAAAATAGACCCTTCAGTCCAATTAGGTCCTTGGCATTAGTTTTCACCAATCCACTGGATAATTGACAAAATTGTGGAATGCTGATTCTGAGGAACTCCTTGCCATGGGAAGCTGAGAGATATTTTTTGATCAGTAAGAGAATCAAGGGTTTCTGGGAAAGGGCTGGAAAATGGGAGTGAGGAATTTGGATCAGCCATGATCCAATTGAATGGTGGAGCATGCTTAAGGGGCAGAATAGCCTACTCATGTTCCTTCTTCTTATGGTTTTATGGGCTTATGCATATCCTCTAAGTCCATAAATTAATATCCAGATCAAATAATTTATCCAAGCAGATTTTAATCCACTCATTTAAAAACAAAGTCAAACCCAAGTCTGTGTCTGTGAAGTAAATAATCTCAATTTCTATAGCCTGTCCTAATAATTAAGCATCTTAAGGCTGATTTTTTTATGTTGTCATCATTTTCTGTACTTTCTTTACAGCTTCAATATCTTTCAACATTGCAGGGATTAGAACCGGACACAATACTCCAAGTTCTGAAGTGTCATGATTTTACATAAGACATAGTGATATTTCTTTTATCCAAGAAGGTCCTTGGAATATAATTACAAAATAGTTATTTGCATTCCTTATTAATACCTGTCACTGCTTGTGACTCTTTTACCAGTTATCACCTATTATCCCACATTTCTCTCTTCATGTGTAATCTTCAGTAGATACCAACACATGACATAAACATGACAAGAGTTTTCCAAAGGCACATTCAAGACATATGTCTATGTTAAAGGACATTATATTGCAGGCATGTTCTTAATTAGTACATACTGGCCTGCAACCAGCTGATTTGTTCAACATTACAGGACAATTTCATGCCAATTGATAATTTATTAATGCTAGGTAAAAACAATGACCGCTGATGCTGGAAACCAGAGTCTAGATTAGAAGGTGCTGGAAAAGCACAGCAGTTCAGGCAGCATCCGAGGACCAGTAAAATTGACGTTTCGGGCAAAAGCCCATCATCAGGAATACAGGCAGAGAGCCTGAAGGGTGGAGAGATAAATGAGAAGAGAGTGGGGGTGGGGAGAAAGTAGCATAGAGTACAATAGGTGAGTGGGGGAGGGGATGAAGGTG
>NC_057712.1:18096423-18106045 GCF_004010195.1 Chiloscyllium plagiosum | reverse complement strand
AGATGTTCCCTAAAGTGCTCTGCTAGGAGGCGCCCAGTCTCCCCAATGTAGAGGAGGCCGCATCGGGAGCAACGGATACAATAGATGATATTAGTGGATGTGCAGGTAAAATTTTGATGGATGTGGAAGGCTCCTTTAGTGCCTTGGATAGAGGTGAGGGAGGAGGTGTGGGCGCAGGTTTTACAGTTCCTGCGGTGGCAGGGGAAAGTGCCAGGATGGGAGGGTGGGTCGTAGGGGGGCGTGGACCTGACCAGGTAGTCACGCAGGGAACGGTCTTTGCGGGAGGCGGAGAGGGGTGGGGAGGGAAATATATCCCTGGTGGTGGGGTCTGTTTGGAGGTGGCGGAAATGTCGGCGGATGATTTGGTTTATGGGAAGGTTGGTAGGGTGGAAGGTGAGCACCAGGGGGGTTCTGTCCTTGTTGCGGTTGGAGGGGTTGGGTCTGGGGGCGGAGGTGCGGGATGTGGATGAGATGCTTTGGAGGGCATCTTTAACCACGTGGGAAGGGAAATTGCGGTCTCTAGAGAAGGAGGCCATCTGGTGTGTTCTGTGGTGGAACTGGTCCTCCTGGGAGCAGATACGGCGGAGGCGGAGGAATTGGGAATACGGGATGGCATTTTTGCAAGAGGTAGGGTGTGAAGAGGTGTAATCCAGGTAGCTGTGGGAGTCAGTGGGTTTGTAAAAAATATCAGTGTCAAGTCGGTCATCATTAATGGAAATGGAGAGGTCCAGGAAGGGAGGGAGGTGTCAGTGATGGTCCAGGTAAATTTAAGGTCAGGGTGGAACGTGTTGGTGAAGTTGATGAATTGCTCAACCTCCTCGCGGGAGCACGAGGTGGCACCAATGTAGTCATCAATGTAGCGGAGGAAGAGGTGGGGAGCGGTGCCGGTGTAACTATGGAAGATCGACTGTTCTACATAGCCAACAAAGAGACAGGCATAGCTGGGGCTGTTATTAATGCTGTCATTCAAATCATTAATGTAGCTGCTGAAGATTACAAGGTTTCTACAGAAACCTTGTAGAAATTTACCCATAAACAGGCCTTATTCCAATCTGAAAACCTTAACTAGAATCATAAAATTGTTCTGTGCAGAAGGAGGCCAATCAGTCCGTTGTGTCTGTATGGCTCTTTGAAACAACTATCCAAATAATACCATTCCTTTACTCCCCCTTCTTCCAAAAGCACTGCACATTTTTTCTCAAATAACATATGTCCAATCAAATGTAAAGTCTAAATAACAATAATCATTGAGGGTAACATTCAGTTTTGGCAAGCTCGTTATATACCCGATGATGTCATGTGGGTATATAATGGGTGGCCGACGTTATGCTTTATGGTTTCCATCTTCTCAGAAGTTGAAAGTTACCCTAATTGTTTCATGTTGTACCAACATCAAGTGCGTGAATTCACCACATGGATTAATTCTGTCATCTTCCCTCAGTTGGTGTAAATATTCACTGATCTTCAGTGTTAATGTACATAATACTTATGACCGAATGATTAGATTAGACCAAAATATCTTTATGTCCAAGTTGCCATGATTTATGAGTGATAATTACTAATTACTAACATTGGACCACTCGCTGATACTTGAGAATTGCAGTCGCAGTGTGATACTTTGGACTTCAATCAGTATATGGAAACTCTCCATCCACCTTCTTTCTGGCAAGTAGGGGTGCACACCTCTTTACTTATGCCAATATTATAAGAAGTAATAAAGAAATATTGCATTATCAGAAATGTGCTTTTAGGATGTGATATGTTTGGTGGTTCAAGTAGATGTAAAAGATCCAAACACTTGTTTTAGTAATAATCAAGGCTTTTCTTCCCTAAAAGAGATAGAGTCATAGAGTCATAGCGATGTACAGCAGGGAAACAGACCCTTCGGTCCAACTCGTCTATGCCGACCAGATCCCAACTCAATCTAGTCCCACCTGCCAGCACCTATCCCATATCCTTCCAAACTCTTCCTATTCATATACCCATCCAGATGCCTTTTAAATGTTGCAATTGTACTAGCCTCCACCATTTCCTCTGGCAGCTCATTCCATACACGTACCATCCTCTGCGTGAAAAAGTTGCCTCTTAGGTCTCTTTAATATAGAGTCATAAAGATGTACAGCACGTAAACAGACCCTTCGGTCCAACTCGTCCATGCTGACCCGATATCACAACCCAATCTAATCCCACCTGCCAGCATCTGGCCCATATCCCTCGAAACCATTCCTATTTATACCCATCCAAATGCCTTTTAAATGTTGCAATTGTACTCACCTCCACCACTTCCTCTGGCAGCTTATTCCATACACTTACCACTCTCTGCATGAAAAAGTTGCCTCTTAGGTCTCTTTTACATCTTTCCCCTCTCACCCTAAACCTATGCCCTCTAGTTCTGGACTTCCCAACCCCAGGGAAAAGACCATGTCTATTTATCCTATCCATGACCCTCATGATTTTATAAACCTCTATAAAGGTCACCCCCCAGCTTCCAACGCTTCAGGGAAAACATCCCTAGCCTATTCAACCTCTTCCTATAGCTCAAATCCTCCAACCCTGGCAACATCCTTGTAAATCTTTTCTGAACCCTTTCAAGTTTCACAACATCCTTCTGATAGGAAGGAGACCAGAACTGAATGCTATATTCCAACAGTGGCCTAACCAAAGTCCTGTACAGCTGCAACATGACCTCCCAACTCCTATACTCAAAACTCTGACCAAGAAAGGAAAGCATACCAAAAATCCTTCTTCATTATCCTATCTACCTGTGACTCTACTTTCAAGGAGCTATAAACCTGCACTCCAAGGTCTCTTTGTTCAGCAACACTCCCTAGGACCTTACCGTTAAGTGTATAAGTCCTGCTAAGATTTGCTTTACCAAAATGCAGCACCTCACATTTATCTAAATTAAACTCCATCTACTATTTCTCAGCACATTGGCTCATCTGATCAAGATCCTGTTGTAATCTGAGGTAACCTTCTTCGCTAAACACTACACCTCCAATTTTGGTGTCATCTGCAAACTTACTAACTATACCTCTTAAGCTCACATCCAAATCATTTATAAAAATAACGAAAAGTACTGGACCCAGCACCAATCCTTGTGGCACTCCACTGGTCACAGGCCTCCAGTCTGAGTTCTGTATCCAAATGGCTAGTTCTCCCTGTATTTATGAGATCTAACCTTGCTAATCAGTTTCTCTTGGGGAACCTTGTCAAATGCCTTACTGAAGTCCATATAGATCATGTCTACCTCTCTGCCCTCATTAATCCTCTGTTACTTCTTCAAAAAACCCATCTTTCCCCTCTCATCCTAAACCTATGCCCTCTTGTTCTAGACTCCCCCACCCAGGGAAAATACTTTGTCTATTTATCCTATCCATGCCCCTCATGATTTTATAAACCTCTATAACCTCAGCTTCCGATTCTCCAGGGAAAACATCCCTAGCCTATTCAATCTCTCCCTTTAGCTCAAATCCTCCAACCCTGGCAACATCCTTGTAAATCTTTTCTGAACCATTTCAAGTTTCACAACATCTTTCCAATAAGAAGAAGATGATCTATTGTCTCAATTGCTGTTTGTGCAATCATTGTATGAAAACTGGCTGCTATATATTAAATCAAAAGTAAGGCTGTGACAGCTTTTAGATATCATATTCATGTGATACACACTATAAATTTTGAAGAAAACTACATTGTTACAGACAAAATATATTTGTGGCTCAAATGTTAAGATAAAAGCTTGAAGTGTTGGGAACTTCAATGTAACCTGATAGTTAGTAATTTCACTGTTACTTAGTGCTGTAATTTATGTTAGTCATCCATAAGATAGAACCATCAAAGCAATCTGCACACTGGCATTCACTGTGTTGTGTCAGCACTGCATACAATAATTGCCAACACCCACATTGATTAATAGCAGCACTAGTACAGACTTAAGCCTTGCTATTCATCTTGCATGCTGTGACATTTCACATGCATTTGATGGCACTAATCCTACACTGTAAATGTCTCAACATGTTATAAATAGCCCTGCCCACATATTTTCATTTAATACAATTTTGCAGTTTTACAATGCAGTTTATGTTCTTATGTGATATCTTTTTTTTGGTAAAAAAGAAATTCATTGTGCTCTTGTTAAAATTTCCTATTACTTATCTGAAATGTATATTTTATATGGGTTAAAATTAATTAAGTTTGATTTCCTTCTACAAGCTACCTCAATACCTTTGATAAGTTGTCTGAAGAAATGGTTAGAGTGACTCAATCAACTAACAAAGTGAGACTCAGATTTATTAATGCCCACGTCAGCATTTGTGTTTCTGTTAGAGTGTTGTAGGATATTTCATGCACCTTGTTTCTCCTGACATGTTGCAGCTAATGTGTTCCAGATCTTATTCAAAAGTACAAGTTGTGTCCTCACATGGTGGATGATATTGAGCCTTTGTAAAAATGTAGAGAAGGTCAATGTGGGACTATTTTATCTGTTCATTTCGAGAAAATATCAATTAAACAATCAAGAAGTGTGATTCCTGTGACTTGGCTGTTTGACTGCAAGCAGTGAGGAAGCATTTGTGGGGAGAGAAATAAAGTTAATGTTTTGTGTCGAATATGATTCTTTTTCGGAACAGAAGCAGTTATGTTGTATAATGCGGATCTAGGTTAGATAACAGGAGGTGGTTACTCTTCCAGAGAATAGTGGGATACTGAAACTGCCTGCTGAATCATGCAGTAGAAGTCAATTCACTGAATTCCTTTTGAGAGTTGGACTTATTTTTGGCTGAGGTAATTTTACCTCACAGAAAACTCATGGCCAGAACAATCTCCTGGCTAATTTAGATTGGCGAGTGGTAATTGTTGGGGAAGAATCCTCCAAATTTTGATTTTGAATTGCCTTGGTTTATTTGGTTTTCTATTTCTCTCAGGATATCACTTAGTTTTAGGTGGAGTTAAAAGCATGTATGTTATACACATAAAATATCACACATGTGTGGGGCATATTTGACTAACCAAGAGATTAACCTTCCTGTCACTGTTCACATGTTTGTTGAATGTTTGCTTTTATTTAGTTACAGATTGTATAGATTGTTCCTTATTTAAATTCATTTTGTTTAATTATGCACTTTATTCATAGAAATCTTATCAAAGTCTGTTTGTAAAAGAAAGGGGATTTGATACCATGTTGCCACAAGTTAAATGTAATTTTTTCCTCACTGCTTGCAGGCAAACAGCCAAGTCACGGGAATCACACTTCTTGATTGTTTAATTGATATTTTCTCGAAATGAACAGATAAAATAGTCCCAAATATCTGACTACAGGGACAACCACTGTGATAGTATTGGTAGTCTAGTTGAATGTGTTCCAGCTCCTTTGAAGGATGTGGGGAATTCAACTTTGCTCTCTGCTGGGCAGAAAGAGAATTGAAGATGATTCCTTCTCAGCATTATGTCAGTATCAGGTTCTTTTGATGATCACAGCACCTCTGATCTTTTGTTGGTCACAATTTTAAATGTGTAGAAGATGTTGGTTCTATGTAGAAACTAGTGCATATATATCCTATTGCATATTAGGTTTGAATGAGGTAGGACTGGAGATATAGTGTCAGTTTCACTCCTTGTCCATGTGATCTGAGTGTTGAATCCAAACTGGCTCTTCTGGTTGGAGTTCTGGGGCCATGTCTGCTTTGTGATATTTATCATTATTCCACATCTGACTGGAATACTACTCCTTCTTGTCCACTCTCACATTTTCCAAGTAATCACCTTGTACATGTGGCATGAGGGAATGTTGGAAAGTCGTAAGTTGTGTTCTCAGTATACTTCCCATGAGGAATTCACAGACAGCTGAATAATTTTGAAATGTAGTTGAATGACAGCTCAGAACTATAAGCTGGATGTCATCAATCTTTTGCAATGTTTTCACTGTATATTTCATCTCCACTTCATGGTATCTTGGTGAGCCAGTATTATGTACAAATCTGTATGCTGCTGTGAACTGACTTAAGTACTCATTGGCAAGCTATAGTCCATTGTCAGATTAGAATGTTTGGAATTCCATGCATTGCAAAAATCTCCTTCAGCATTTTTAGTGACTGCTCCAGACTTGTGACTGCAGTTACTTGACTTCTTTTCATTTATTATTATCTGGGAGTAATTTATCTCATTTGGCTGGATGGCTGGTTTCTGATGTAGAGCCATACCACCTGAGCTACGTTGGATACTGGGCACCAACATCTCAGAGCATTCTCCATGTGCACTAGTCACAGCCATAGATATTGGCACAAGACATGTGCCAGCCTCTAAGAATCCTTGTGGCATAGTTAAGGTCCACTTAGAGGACACTTCAACACTTCAATGACGCATCAACAACCATCATTGAAATGCTGCTGCAAGGATGCTGAGCACTCAGGGACCAGCACATAGACTGGACCAGGCTGCTTCACCAAATGCTCGCTGATGTAGTGCGTGCACAGTCTGAGCTGAGCTGGATGATCACAACATCCCTGCCTTTCTGTGCTTTACCTTTTATATGCTTTATGCCCTCAGCGAGAGATACCTGACTCATATTACTTCTGCCCTTGCCTCACCAGATGGTGCAGAAGCTTGTTGAGGATTGTCAGAAGGCATCAGTCAAAACAAGGGGGAATAGCCTTCGCTCAGGGGTCCCAGCACAGTAAGACAAGCCTTGGAAATCAGTCCAGGAAATTGAAGATGGTTCATCAGCAATTTGAGGCTATCAGAGTCAGGATGCTCTCCATGTGGCAGAGGAGCTGAATAGCAGGTTGTCTACCACCGACCTTACACTTTCTGCCCTAGTATGGGCTGTTTTCCTCTTGGAATGAGAGAGAGGCAGGAATTGAGGGAGCTGAATATGGAGGGCTATAGCCTTCTATTGATGCAGGTGGAAAGGAGGTATCCCAAGTGAGCCAATAGGTAACACTAAAGGTTAGTGCTGTCAGGGATTGGGTTGGGTGACAGGAGTGAAGGAAGATGTTGTGGGTAGAAGAGCAAGTTGGATAGCATGAACCTTGGTGAGAGGTGGGTGTAATAGTACAGATAAAGTGAATGTGAAGTATTAGAGAGAAGATAGTGGCAGTTGCACTAGCAGAGTCAAAAAATATTGACCTTCTTTCTACATTGCTATGCATTTCTCAAGGCAGCTGAGACTGAACTGACCCTGGTGGCATTTTTGGACCAGGCTGGCATGGTTTGGTCAACTAGGAGAAAGTGAGGACTGCAGATGCTGGAGATCAGAGTCGAAGAGTGTGGTGCTGGAAAAACCACACTTTCCAGGCAGCATCTGAGGAGCAGGAGAGTCAACATTCCGAGCTTAAGTCCTAGCATGATTTGGTGTCATGAGCTCCATTGCTCATCCTAGGGGCAAAAGGAAATCCTGTGTTCGCACCACCCTATCTAGCAAGATGTCCAGGTTCCTGCCTGCAAAGTGAAGTACAGATTTTCCCTTTTCTGCCATATCTGGAGTAAATGTCAGAAATCATGCTGGATAGGTCCAGATTGAAAAATGTACAATGGGCTTTTAAAGATGTGAAAATAAGGTATGCCAGTTGTTCGGGACGATCCAGTGAATATTGAGTCATTTTATTAACTGAATCTGCCAATTGAAAAATGTCCTCCTAATAGTGTTAATACCATACACAATTTATTACTACAAGTGAAAGGACATATAAAGCACAGAAACGAAAATCTAATTATCTGGTCTTAATAAAAGGCATGTCAGATTAACCGACCCACAAGTACTAATGGAACAAATTTGGCCAAAGACTATAATAAGCAAGTTTCTGGAACAGGATGAGATAAAAGGGGTTAACTATTATGTAGACATTGATTTAATTATAGCCTTTGGATATTTTAATGAAAGCCAATGCAATTTGTGATTTATACTCTAATGGGACCACATGCACATATGGAATGGTTTTTATGAAGGTTTCTTGAAAGATCACTATGTAAAACTTAGCTACAATGAGCTTGTTGAAAAAAAAAGAAAGCAAAAAACATTGAATTCTTCAAATTTTATTCTCCGATAAACTTGGAATTAATATGCCAGTATGTGTGTGCCTTTCTATTGTTAAAACTAGGTCTATGTCAACATTTAAGGATAATGGTTGGATGTACATAGGATAGTGTAGGTTAGATGGGCTTAGATTGGTATGACAGGTCGGCGCAATATCAAGGGCTGAAGGGCCTGTACTGCGCTGTCATGTTCTATATGTTGTTTATAGGTACATAAAGGATTAGGATGGGAACATGGAATTAGGATGAATATTTATCCCAATTGTACATAATAAATAAAAAATGAACTGTTCAGGCTGAATGGTCTGATTCTGTGTTGTGATTTCTATATACAGATATACAAGAGATTCAGTTCTTCGCCCTTTGAAGTGAAGATGTGGGCATTACTAGAGGAATTAGCCAAAAATATCAGTTTTTAAAATAATTTCACAGGAACTGAGTATCACTGGCATGCCAATGTTGTTCATCCCTAATTACTGTCAATAAGATGGTAGTGAACTGCCTTCTTGAGCCACTGCAGTCCATCTGGTGCGGGCACACTTCAGAGCTGTTAGGAAGCTAGCTTCAGGCTTTGATGCTCTGATGAAGGAACAGCAAAATAGTTTCAAGTTATAATGTTGTGTGGTTTAGGGAACTTGCGGGTGTTGATGTGCACATGCTTTTCTTTCCAGTTGGTAGATATCATGTATTTGGAAGATGCTGATGAAGAAGACTTGGCGAGTTGCTGCAGTGTATCTTTTCATGGTACACACAGCTACAATTGTGATGGAAGGAGAGGGAGTGAATATCAAAGATGTTGGCTAGGGTCGTCATCAAGCATACTACTTTGTCCTGGATGGGGCAAAATATTTTGAATGTTATTGCAGCTGCAACCATCCAGGAAAATGAAACATTTTCCGTTACACTCCTGATTTGTGCCTTGCAAATGATGGACAAGCATCAGAAAGGAGATGAAATACTCGTTGCATAATTTCCAGCATCTTATGTTATCTTAAAGCCACAGAATTTATACGGCCATTCCAATTCATTTTCTGATTAATGGTAAGAACATGGATGCAGAAGGTAGGGGATTCAGTGATGATAAAGCCATTAAATGTCATCCTGAGATTATTAAATTCTCTCTTGTTGGAGATGGTCACTCCGTGGTACTTGTATGGTTGAGTGTTACTTGATATCCAAATCTGAATATTGTCCAGGTCGTCCTGCATATTACATGGCCTATCTCTGTATCTGGATGAGTGGTGCTGGAAGAGCAAGCAGTTCAGGCAGCATCTGAGGAGCAGTAAAATCGACATTTTGGGTAAAAGCCCTTCATCAGGAATAAAGGCAGAGAGCCTGAAGGGTGGAGAGATAAGCTAGAAGAGGGTGGGGGTGGGGAGAAAGTAGCATAGAGTACAATAGGTGAGTGGGGGAGGGGATGAAGGTGATAGGTCAGGGAGGAGTGGACAGGTGGAAAAGAAGATAGGCAGGTAGGACAAGTCATGGGGACAGTGCTGAGCTGGAAGTTTGGAATTGGGGTGATGTGGGGGAAGGGGAAATGAGGAAACTGTTGAAGTCCACATTGATGCCCTGGGGTTGAAGTGTTCCGAGGCAG
>NC_057712.1:18087329-18092219 GCF_004010195.1 Chiloscyllium plagiosum | reverse complement strand
TAGGTAAAAACAATGACTGCAGATGTTGGAAACCAGATTCTGGATGAGTGGTGCTGGAAGAGCACAGCAGTTCAGGCAGCATCCGAGGAGCAGTAAAATCGATGTTTCGGGCAAAAGCCCTTCATCAGGAATATAGCCTGAAGGGCTCTCTGCCTGTATTCCTGATGAAGGGCTTTTGCCCGAAACGTTGATTTTACTGCTGCCGGATGCTGCCTGAGCTGCTGTGCTCTTCCAGCACCACTCATCCAGAATCTGGTTTCCAACATCTGCAGTCATTGTTTTTACCTATCTCTGTATCTGATGAGTCAAGAATGGTATTTTTGTTATGTGCGTGTTATAGGAGATATGACTGCACAGCATTACTGAAGAGATATTAGTAGAGTCTAAGGACTTTTCAAGTAATTGTTTACTCACATTCTTTCGACTATGTATACTTAGACTAAACAAAATATCTGGCTATCCCTCTCTTCAGAATTATGCATCAACATCTTATCTATTATGTCATTGCTGACAAAGCTTTCTATTGACATGCATCCTTACCGTACATCTTCTCTCCTGAAGTCATTGACTTTAGGCAATATTTACATCCACCTATATCTCCCAAAATCTTTGATTCACAGTGTTAAGCATTGCAGTGATTTCACAAACTGGGCAATTGTGTTCAAAGTTTTCCTGGAGATGATTGAGGATTTGCATTTACCAAGTTTGCATTTTTACTCAGGGATTAATTCTTTTTTCTTCTCATTGATCTTCTTCCTTCTTCATCATCTTGCGGTGGAAAGTTTTTATTTTTCTGAGCTGACTTCATCCCTTGCAGCTTTCTTGCTGCAGCTGGCAAATTCCTTGTAGTCAAGGATGTGAGAGCTTCCACTTCCTTACTGAAATTCTTGACTTCTGGATGATCTAGTTACCCTTGACAATGTATCTGCTGTGGTTTGATACTTTTCCTGAAAGTATTCTGTTATAGTGTCATATCACATTAGGCTTAATCAGCACCTTTGTATCTCTTGTGGCATATATGTAATTGCTTTTGTATTTAACAATGTTACAGATCATTTTCGAACTACAATCCTCGAATATAATCAGAATTTTTTGCATGCCCACGTAGCTGTGAGTACTTCTTTTTCTATCATAGTTGAATTCTATTTAATTTCTGGGTGTGTATTAAACTAGTCTTATTTTGCCACCGTTTTAAATTTGGAATAATACTACCTGTAGTCCAGTTGATAATGCATCAGCCAATACACAATTGGTAGCTCAGTATTGTAATGAGCTAGGATTTCTGATGAGCTGCCAGAGGAAATGGTGGAGGCTGGTACAATTATACATTTAAAAGACATCTGGATGGGTATATGAATAGGAAGGGTTTAGAGGGATATGGGCCAAATGCTGGCGAATGGGACGAGATTTATTTAGAATATCTGGTCAGCATGAACAAGTTGGACCCAAGGGTCTGTTTCCATGCTGTACATCTCTATGACTCTCTGACAGTTGTTTATTTTCTTTTTCTTCTATTCTTTTTTTCTTCTTTCTTTTATTCTTTTATTTTCTCAAAAGATTGCTGCTGATTTTCAATACAGCATGATCCCTGGTAATGTCTGAGGACTTGTCGCAAAGGTTTGTTAACTTGTGCCAGATGTTGCAACAATTTGCCTACTTGTTTGACTATTCCCATAAGCATTCTTATTTCTGATGAAGGGCTCCTGCCCGAAACGTTGATTTTTCCTGCTCCTCGGATGCTGCCTGACCTGCTGTGCATTTTCAGCATCACTCTAATCTCCAGCATCTGCAGTCCTCACTTTTGCCTATTCCCATAAGCCTCTGCAGTTCTGAGGCATTTCTGAGTGATAAGAACTTCAGTGTTATGCTTATTTCTTGGACAATGTGTCGCAAGAACTTAATTGTATGTTTTGAGTACTCACACCTTTTGTTTAATGTTAGCCATGCCTCCTACAAAGTTTTTCATACTGCTCCTGCCCTTTCATCATGCTCTGTTTTTGTCCAACCATGTATTAGAATGTAGTCTATGTGAAAAATGATGGCTACCAAGTCCTCCAAGATGTTTTCCAGTGTTCTCTGGAATATTTCAGGTGCCGAAGTGATCTCAAAAGGTGAACAGTTACAGCAAAACCATCCAAATGATGTAATGAATGCCACTGAGAGTGTTGATTCTTCATCCAGTAGTAACTGTGGAGTCTGCCATTAACATGAGTTTTGAGAAGACAATAGTTTTGCAGGTTTTGCAAACTTTCATCCACTGATGACATAGACTGTACTTCTCATTATACAGTTCTATTTAGTTACATAAGATCTGCACAAATTCTTAATAAGACATTGGAACCATGCCAGAATATCACGTCATCAGTCTGGTTATGAATGAATGACACCTTGGTGAAGAATTGCCTCATATTCATATCTCACTTTTTTCAAATGAGGGCGTGGGAATATTCGAGATATCGACTGGCAAATTGCTAGGCATCTACTTTTAGAGTGATATGGATTTCAGTGGTCTTCAATTTCCCCAGGCCACCAAACAGCTTTTGGAATTCAATTCTGAATTCATCTTTTTGTTCCTTGTTAACAAAGTCATTAAACCTGAAGATATGTTTCTGATCTGTGTGTGCTTTTCTGTCCAATTTATAACATTCTTGATTCTGAATTAGATATAACATTTCAAAGATTTCTCTTTTTATTGCAATCGCACAATCAATTGCCCTTTTGCCTTTAATTAGATACCTCCTGGTCCTTGGAGTCAAACTGTGATTGTTGTGGAATTTCTTGATTTAGGCATTCTACCTCATATGTGTTATCTGTTTCAGTGTCAGGTTTAAAATTAGTTGAATGTCCATTTTCTCTATTAACAACACAATATTCACCTTTTGATTCCTTTATTTGCCCCAGGAAGATATTTCTGTTGTTTGGCTCCTCAATTTCTTAGATGTGGCTCTTTATTATTGTTTTTTTTCTCCTTCTGAAAGACAGATTTCAAGTGGCCAGAAAGGCTGGTATGCTGTCATCAAGTCACTCTGTCATCAAGAGCCCTTGACACTGATCCATTTCCCTCAGAGACAGCTCTCAAAGTGATCAGAACCTCAGACACTCCTGTTTATATCAGTCAGCCAGGGCTCCCTCATTGGACCAGGTTAACAGCCCCAAACAGGGAAATTCATATTCTATGAGGTCCACCTGACTGACCTCACTACAATCATTACAGCCAGCCAGGCACTCTTTGCAGCACTGCAGCTTCTTCCCACCAACATCGAGGGCTTTGAGAAAAGGCATCTGATGATCTTTCCATGGTTTCTGTTTTTGTATTTATACACAGTGCATTGTATTTACATGAACAGAATTTTCCATAAGATTTATCTCTCATCTTGGACAAAGATTTTGTTTTATTTCCTTAGTTAAGCTATCTAATTAATCACACCACTTTAGTTCAATTTAATCCTTGCCGGGGCTTTACGAAATCCAAAAGAGTTATCCCAAAATTCTGACAATAATCTGATCTAAAATCAAGTCATCTTTAAATGTTCCATATTCACAGATATGGAGTCGTAGAGTCTTACAGCACAGAAATAAATCAGTCCATGTCGAACATAATCCCAAATTAAACTAGTCCCACTTGCCTGTGCTTGGCCCATATCCCTCCAAACATTTCTTATTCATATATTTGTCAAAATGTCTTTTATTTAATTTAAATTTATTTAATTTATTTTAAACATTATTACTGTATCCACATACACCATTTACTCTGGAAGTTCATTGCACATACGAACCACTCTTTATGTAAAAAAATTGCCCCAATGTCTTTGTTAAATCTTTCTCCTCTCACCTTAAAAATATGCCCGTAATATTAATACCCCCACTCTAGGGAAAAGACACCTGCCACCCACCTTATCTATATCCCTCATTATTTTATAAACTTTCTATAAAAGTTTATAGAAACCTCCTATGCTCCAGTGAAAAATGTCTCAGCCTACCTAGCCTCTTTTTATAACTTAAACTGTCCATTCCAGCCAATGTCCTGGTAAATCTTTGCTGACCCCTCCCCAGCCTAATAATATCTTTCCTATAATAGGGAGACCAGAATTGGATACAGTTGTCTGCCAATTAGTAAATATCATTAATAACTTTGTGGATGACACAAAATAGGTGGTGAAGTGGACATGAAGAAGATTACCTCAGAGTACAATGGGACCATTATCAAATGGGCTAATGGGCTAGGGAGTGGCAGATGGAGTATAATTTTGATTGATTTGAGGTGTTGCTTTTTAGCAAGGCAAACCAGTACAGAATTTATACTATTAATAGCAAAACACATGGGATACCTCTTATGTTCACAACCAAATCATTTATATAAATGATAAAAAGCAGTGGACCCAGCAGCGATCCTTGTGCACAACACTGGTCTCAGGCCTCCAGGCTGAAAAATAACCCTCCACCACCACTCTATTCATGTGATCGAACATTGCTAACCAGTCTACCATGAGAAGCCTTGTCGAACACATTACTGAAGTTATATAGATCATATCCAGCTCTTCCCTCATCAATCCTCTTTGTTACTTCTTCAAAAAACTCTATCAAGTTAGTAAGACATGATTTCTCATGCACAAAGCCATGTTGACTATCCCTAATCGGTCCTTGCCTTTCTAAATGCATATAAATCCTTGCCCTCAGGATTCCCTCACCACTGATGTCAGGTTCACTGGTTTATAGTTTCCTGGCTTTTTCTTACCACATCTTTTAAATAGTAGCACCATGTTAGCCAACCTCCAGTCCTTCAGCACCTCACCTGTGACAATCGATGATACAAATATCTCATAATGGTAGCAAAATTGGAGGTGTAGTGGACAATGAAAAAGGTTACCTTAAATTCAATGGGATCTTGTC
>NC_057712.1:18037722-18086829 GCF_004010195.1 Chiloscyllium plagiosum | reverse complement strand
GTCACTCTGCTGGGTGTTGCCCTCAGTGCCATTATGACACTACATTACAAATCTGCCTGGCCCCGCCTGGTCTCTCGTAAAGATTTAACTAGTACTTTCTTTCACATCCTATTCATTTGTTCTAACATGTCCGAGCTCTGTGGGTGGTAGGGGACATTCTTTTCAGCATCATACTAACTTCATGAGAATAGAAGAAATAGGAGCATGAGGAGGCCATTCAGCCCTTTCAAACTTTCCCCAGACCATAACTCTCCAATATTTCAAAAATCTATCTACTGCCTCCTTAAATACTTTCAGTGATCTCGCCTCCACAACTTTCTAGGGTAGAGAATTCCAGATATTCACTACCTTCTAAGCGAGAAATTCTATCACATCACAGTTTTAAATTAGTCTCCCCTTATTCTGTAACTGTGTTGCTTAGTTCAAAAATCCTCCATAAGAATCAGCTACTCCCTTAAGAATTTTGTATATTTCAATAGATCATCCCTCATTCTAATCAATAAAGGGCTAACCTGTGCAGCCATTCTTCATCAAAGGAACTAGACTGTTGATTACCTTTCAAACTGCCCCTAAAGCCTTTTTTTTTAAAAAGAGTGACCAAAACCATACCTGTTAGTTGAGGTGCAGACTCAGTAACCCTCCATGTTGTTGTAACAAGACTACTCTTTTTATTTTTTAATTCCTTAATTGTCAAAACCAAAATTTCATGTGCCTTCTCAATTACTTACTGCAACTTAATCGCTTATCCTGTAAAATGTGTACCCTGCTCCGAATTCATCTATAATGGTATTCCTAATTACTTCTTCTAACATTATTCAAATAACAGCTTCGTGTAGGAAAGGCTTCCATCCATCTCATAAATTGGTCAACACGAACCAAATAATACATTTTTCCCCCATCCAGGTAGGGGTGGGGTGAGGGTGGGAACGGTTCTGCGAAGTCAATGTGTAATTACGCCAATGGTGCCTTTGCCCGAATGTTGGTATGAAATGGGGATGTTGACTGGCCTTTGGGTAAATTTGGGCATGTACCAAGCATTGCTGATAATGTTTTTCTATATCTCTTGTCATCCCTTGCTATGACCAGCAGCTTCCCATCCTCCACCTCATGGCCTCCAAGCCACAGTGTGCACTTTTTATGGTATATATTATGAGGTCACATTGAGTGCAGCTTGGCGCTACCACCCTTTCTTTACTTTACCAGATCCTGTTGGCATCTACTTTGGAGTTACTCATGACAAAATTGCAGAATTTTTATGGCACAAAAGGAGGCCATTGGGCCCTTGTGCTTGCATTGGCTCTTCAGGTGAGCAACATAACCTAGTGCCAATCTCCTGTTTTATCCTCATACTCCTGCACATTATTTCGATCCAAATAATCATCCAATGTCCTCTTGAATGCCTCAATTGAATCTGTCTCTACTATATTTCCAGAATGCACATTCATATCCTAATTACTCACTCTGTGAAAAAGATTTTCCCCACATCACTTCAAATCTATACCCTCTTGTTCTTTTTCTCTTTTATGAGCAGGAATCTTCTCTCTATCTACTGTATCCAGACCATGCATAGTTTTGGAAACTTCCATGAAATCTCCTCTCAGTCTCCCTCTTTCCAAGGAGGACAGTCTGAAATTCTTCAATTTGTCCGCAGAACTGAAGTTTCTCATTCTTGGAACCAAATGACTCTCTCCAATGCATTCTCATTTTTCCTATAATGCGGCACCCACCACTGTACATAATACTCCTGCTGAGGTCCAACAGTTGTCATATACACGTTCAACATCACTTTCTTGCTAAATGCTCTATGTCCCATTAATAGAGCCATGGGCACGCCTTATTAAGTTCTCTTTCTACATGACAAGCCACCTTCAGTGATCTCTGCACATTTACATCCAGGTCCCTCTGCTCCTCCACCCCCATTTTATTCTATAGCTCTAGTGAGTTCCTCGCTCCCATTGCAGTATGCCTCTTACCAGGTCACAGATGCTTTTGATGATTAAGCCTTGTGGAATCTTTCCATGAATATCTCTTCTGCATGATTCCCACAGCTGCTGTCTGTCACACAAGCAGCTTTCTTAAAGCTGTGACTGAAGATTCTTTAGATACCCACTGTTTGCTATTTAATTGTAAAACAATACAATACCCATCGCTGGCATCATGCGGAATGATGATTTCTCACCAAGTTCACCTTGGTGAAAGATCCATCTGAGTCGAAAAGGGTGGCATTGAAAAAGCACAGCAGGTCAGGCAGCATCCAAAGACAGGAGTTTTGACATTTTGGGCATAAGCCTTTCATCAAGAATGTGGAGAGGGAAAGGGGGATGAGAGCTAAATAGGGGGCTGGAGGTGGGGCTGGGGGAAGGTAGGTTGGAAGGCAATAAGTGGATGCAGGCGGGGAGTAATTGAGATAGGTCATGAGGAGGGTGGAGTGGATAGATGGGAAGGAAGATGGACAAGTAGCACAGGTCAATGGTGGGTGCCAAGTTGAAGGGTTGGATCTGGGATGAGGTGAGGGAAGGGGAGATTTTGAAACTAGTGAAGTCAATGTTGGTGCAGTCTAGTTGAAGGGTCCCAAGGTGGAAGATAAGGTGTTCTCCCTCCAGTTGGTGGGTGGCTTTGATTTGTGGTGTAGGAGACCCAGGACTTGCATGTCCTTGGGGGAGTGGGAGGGGGAGTTGAAGTGGTTGGCCACAGGGTGGTGGGGTTGGTGGATGCGTGTATCCCAGGGATGTTGCCTGAACCGCTCTGCAAGTTGGCGTCCTGTCTCACCAATGTAGTGAAGACCACATTGAAAGCAGCGGATGCAGGAGATGAGGTGGGTGGATGTGCAGAAAAGTCTCTGCTGAATGTAAAAAGATCCTTTTGGGCCTTGGACGAGGTGATGGGGGAGGTGTGGGTGCAGATTTACATCTCCTATGGTGGCAAGGGAAGATGCTGGATGTGGAGGGTGGATTGGTAGGAGGCGTGGATCTAACAAGGGAATCATGGAGGGAATGGTCTCTGCGGAATGCGGATGGGGGTGAGGAGGGAAATATGTCCTTAGTGTTGGGGTCTGTCTGTAGGTGGCAGGAATGGTGGAAGATAATGCGCTGTAGCTGGAGATTAGTGAGGTGGAAGATGAGGATCAAGGGTTCTATCCTTTTTGTGCTTGGAAAGGTGGGGTTTGAGGGCGGAGGTGCGGGAAGTGGAGGAGATGTGCTGGAGGGCATATTGATCACATGGGAAGGGAAATTATGTTCCGATATAAGAGGACATCTGGGATGTCCTAGACTGGAATTGTTTCTCCTGGCAGCAGATACAGTGAAGGCAGAGGAATTGGGAGTACGGGATCATGTTTTATTGGGGGTGTGGTGGAGGGGAGGGTGGTGAGGTGGTGCAGTCAAGGTAGCTGTGGGAGTCAATGGGTTTGAAGTAGATGTCTGTATTGAGTCAGTCACTGAAAATGGAGACAGAGAGGTCCAGGAAGGGGAGGGAGGTGTCGGCGATAGTCCATGTAAACTTGAAGTCAGGTTGGAGGTGAAGCGGATGAACAGTTCCACCTCCTCGTGGGAGCATGAGGCGGCACCAATTAGGTCATCAGTGTAGTGGAGGAAAAAGTGAGGGATGGTGCCAGTGTAACTATGGAAGATGAACTGTTCCATGTACCCTACGAAAAGTCAGACATAGCTGGGGACTGTGTGAGTGCCCATGGCTACCCCTCTGGTCTGAGGGAGTGGGAGGATTTGAAGAAGACATTGTTGAGAATGAGGGCCAGTTCCGCCATTTGAATGAGTGTGTCAGTGGAAGGGGACTGGTTAGGTTAGAGGTAGAAATGGAAGGATTGGCCTTCGGGTGGGGATGGATGTGTATAGGGACTGGATGTTCATGGTGAAGATGAGGTGTTGGGGGCCAGGGAATTGAAAGTCATGGAGGAGGCGGAGGGCATGGATGGTGTCCCAAACATATGTGGGGTGTTTCTGGACCAAGGGGGACAGGATGTAGTCAAGATATGAGAAGATAAGTTCAGTCGGACTGGAGCAGGCGGAGACAATAGGCAGTCAGGTTTGTGGATTTTGGGTAAGAGGTAGAATTGGGCAGTACAAGGTTGGGGAGCTATAAGGTTAGAGGCTGAGGATGGGAGAAGTAGGCATGGGGGTGGAGGTGGCTGAAGAAAAGTTAAATGTTGCAATGTACATTGACCTGGGGGTGTAATGGGATGAAGATGATCCATCTGATAGATTTGCTGGAATAATCCTATTTTCTGGTAGGGATTTAAAGGGCTGTTCTACTGTAGTAGAAAGTAAATCAACTGGTAGTCTAACAAGAAGAGGTGCTTATCTTAACTTTATTGCATGATAGCAACTAGTACAAGTTATCTTGATACAATAGACATTGTTATTAAAGCTGTAATGGAGACCTTGATATTAGGTTTTATTCCTTTAAAGTTCAAAGTTATTCTCCCAACTACATGATACCAATATATTGGGCAGCACTTAATGCATGCCTCGGATTTAACTTTTTCAGACCTTCACACCCTTATACATAACAAAGGACTGTGATGAGGAAGAATGTTTTCATCCAAGGGTGGTGAATTTTTGGAATCTTTCAGTCATCAAGTATATGGAGGACAGTGATTGATAGATTTTGACAAATTAAAGATGTGAAGGGATGTGGGGATAGCTTGAGAAAGTGATGTTGAAGTAGACAATTAGCTACGGTCGAGTTAAACTGAGGAACAGGCTTGAAGGGCCAAATGGCCTACTCCTGCTCCTATTTTCTAAGCTCCTATAAAAGATACAGAAATAAATAGTAAAAGAAAACTAATTTGTTTTTAAAAGTCTTGAAAAATAATTAACATGAAAGAATGAGAATCCACAATTATAATTTTCAGTGACAGAGAGGTTGTTTAGCAATAATTAAGACATGTAATTGCCATATCATTAAAAATTCACTTACATTGAAGTGGTTATTTTTCTGGTGAGTTTGGTCTGTAGCTGTGAAGTGTAACAACCTCACATCATTCAATGGAATTTAATGGTGAATCTTTTGCAGTGAGACGTTTATAATGAAATATTTGGAGCAAGGTATTACTTAAAACAACATCCAGATTTGCATATTAATATGCTTTTTAGAAACTGCTATCTTAGTTATGTGTTAATAATGATGAGTGTTGTTCACCCCACTGCTCATTGAACTTCATCGGAAGGTCTTCTTGACCTGGAATATTAGCTTTGTTTAAGTCTATGGAGGCTGCCTATCTGCTCAGTATTTCACACATCCAGTGTTCTGCTTTTTAATTAAAGTGCTGCTAATTTTCTGAGCTGATGTATCCTTAAAATGGACGGTTTTACAATAAATAGCATGTCTCTAACTAGACAACATTGCAGAGCACATTCCTCCTCCCTCCCTAGCTATGGCCTAAATGCTTTCAAGAGCACATTACCAAAATACTAACTGAAATTAGTAACCAATAGATGTATCATTACCTCTTATTTATACAGGCCACAAACTACTAGGAAAGACACAGAGAAACAAATTTGCAGGTACATGAATTAGAAAGTAATGATAATGACTGACTTGCACATGTAGACAAGGATAGTCATGGAATAAATGGAAAAGGGGGAACAGTTTATTTCGTGTGCTCAGGTTAAATTTCTTTTCAGCCCAACAAGAAGTAAGTTATTGCTGGATCTGGGGATGAGATGAGTCAAGTGGATCAATTGTCAGTAGGGGAATATTTAGGGAACAACAATAAATGTTTAGGATAAACATGGAATAGGGCAAAGAACAAAATACCGTGAAAATACATAATTGGAGGAGGCCTTCTGTTGTGAGGAATCAAAGGCTCACAGGAAACTGCACAATTGGCTGCCTTTTAAGAGAAGACAGTTTTTTATAGTAGAGGTACAATTTCACAAGGTGGGAAAGGAGAGCAATAAACATGCAGAACTCCTTGAGTGATGAGAAATAAAGATTTTTGAGGTCCTTATAAAGGCTATAAGGAGCCCAGCAACCACAGGTGGGTCATTTAAACTTCACTATTAGGAAACCTTTTAATTAGGAAAAGCTTCCAGAGATTGGTTCAGGGCAATCTGTATTTCATTAGCTTGATTTAATGTTTTGATTAAATGACAGAGTTGATTAAGGTAGTGTTGTAGATGTGATTTATATGTAATTCCAAGAGTTATTCCATAAAGTGCTATTTTGCCACCAAAGTTGTAACCATGGAATAAAAGAGACAATGATAGCAGGATCACATAAATTACTTAAGTCACAAGAAATGTAGATCAGTGGTGAATAATTATTTTTCAGACTGGAGGAAAATATGCAGTAGAGTTCTCCAGTGTTTGGAAATAGGACTTTTCTTGATGAATACTAATGACCAAGACTTGCATGAAGAAAGCATAATTTCAAAATTCACTGATCACTTAAAACTTGGAAGTATTATGAACTGCAAGGTCGACATTATGATAGTTTTCAAGAGGTTGGTGGAATAGGCAGCCTTGTAGCAAATGGTAAAGAATGCAGAAAAGTATGATGTAATATATTTTGGTAGTAAGGATGAGGAGATGTAATGTAGATTACACAGTAGAATTCTAAGGCAAGTACAGGAACTGAGGTCTGCAGTTATGTGTACACAAATCATTGAAGATGGCAGGGCAGGTTGAGGAAATGGTTAAAGTTGCAAATATGGCCCTAGATTTTATAAATAGAGAAACAGGGTACAAAAGCAAGGAAGAAATGATGAACCTTAATAAAACACTGGTTTGATCTCAACAGGAGTATTGCGTTTAATTTTGGAAACTGCACTTTAGGAAAGATGAAGTGGGGGAGGGGGGGAAGGTGTCTAAAGAAGTGTAGGAAAGATTTATGAGAATAGTTCCAGGAATAAGGGAGTTCAGTTATGGAAAAACTGGGGTTGTTCTCCTTCGAGAAGGTTTGGAAGAAGGTTTAAAAGAAGTGTTCAAAATCATGAAAGGTGTAGAAAGTGATCCATTGACAGAAGGGTCAAGAACCAGCGAACACTGATCTAATGTGATTGGCAAAAGAACCAACTTTGACATGAGGAAAATCCTTTTTAGGCAGTGAGTGGTGAGCATTTGCAATGTGCTGGCTGAGAGTGCAGGTGGATTCAATTGTGGCTTATCGAAAGGAAACTGGAGGAGCTCCTGAGGAACAGTAATGAGGGTAAAGGCATGGCAGTGGGACTATTTAAGTTGCTGTTATAGGGGAATAGCATGAGTCAACAGACTTCCATCTGTACTGTAAGCATCCTATGATTCTGTGATTCCATGAACTGCACTCTCTAAATACTGATGTCAAAATAGACCTCATTATAGCAATGCTGACAGTGCGTCCTTAAAAAGTGCACACTGGCCAAGAGCCAGGTGTTATGGGTTGTTTTCATTTCCCAAAGACATTTCCTTCTGAATGATGATTCCTGATCAAGGGAATGCATAATCTCTACTGCCAGAAAAGCAATTATTAAATTGCACAGTGCAGCACTGCTGGAAATAAACAACCTGGATGACAAAGTGGAATATCTTCCTCTTGATGCTGGTGTTTTATTCATGTTGCTTGCTTGACTCCTCACATGGTGAAAAAACATGTTAACATTCACTACCCCGGCTTTTGTATGAAGGAATTTGGCTTTGGTAAGTGATAGTGTACTGCATCCATGTTGTTCTAAGCCAATAACCTCAGATAAAAGAAAAGTAGAAGTAAAGGTTTAGTCAAAAATAAGAGTCCACAATGTATTTGCCAAAAAGCACCATCAACAGAAATTAACCAACAGATCAGACAGCACCTGTGGAAAGAAATAATTAACATTCAAGTTGAAATGACCTTTCAGTAGAACTGAAGAAACTCATATATTTTTGTCTTTATTCAGTCCTGATGAAAGTTATTCTCATCTCAATATGAAATGTTAACTGTTACTCCACAGATGCTGTCTGATTTGCTGAGTTTTTCCTTCATTTTTATTTTTAATTTCAGATTTCCATCATCCACAATACTTTGCTTTTGTGTAAAATTAATCTTTTATTTAAAATGCCAACACAGTACATTTAGAAAAGACAGTTAAGTAAGCTGATAGACTGAAAACAGTCCTAACATCCTGAACAGAATTAAGATGTCATTAGTCTACAATGTGTTACCACATGTTCAGTGATGATCTACAATCAGTTGATAATACGTCTGCTTTTAACAGAGGAAATGCATCAGATATTGGGGTAACTTTCCTTTTACAGCTTAACAGTAAGCCTACAGTGCCCAAAGCTTCTCTTTAAGGAAGGAACCTGTTCTTAATTGAATGAAAAGCAGGTAAATGTCCAACAGGTGGGTGATTACTCATCCCTAGGCAGTGCACATCAGTTTCCCAATACCCTGTGATACAGTCTCTCACCCAAAGTTAAACACTCCATCTAGTGGAAAATCAACACTGACAGGTAATTTGGAGTGTCCAAGACTTCAGGACATAAGCTTCCATGAATAGCTGAAAGGAAAGGTGGATAATCCACTTTTGCAAATTATTTGTACTTTTAATATAAAGAGACATTGTTTTTTGTACAATTGAAATTTCCTTTATTAGATTTAATATTATTAAAGAATTTGCTTTCCTAGTTAAGATTTTAAACATATTTAAAGGATGGCACGGTGGCTTAGTGGTTAATACTGCTGTCTCACAGCACAGAGACCCAGGTTTGATTCCAGCCTTGGGTCCTGTCTGTGTGGAATTTCCACATTCTCACATTCTGTTTGGGTTTCTGCCAGATGCTCCATTTTCCTCCCACAGTCCAAAGATGTGCTATTCAGGCAGTTTGGCGATGCTAAGTTGTCCATAGTGTTCAAGAATGTGCAGGCAAGGTGGATTAGCCATGGTAAATGTGGGCAAAATATAGAGGGTGGAATGCTCTCCAGGGGGTCAACGTAGATCCATAGGCCAAATCGTCTCTTTTTGCACTGTAGGATTCTATCATACATTTCTTTTACTCCTGGGTACATTCCTTATCATCATTCAAGTACCTGAACTTGCAAAACCGGCTCAACTGACTGATTTCACTGGAATATAGTCATGTGAACAGGGTAAGAGAGCAAATAGACCCTGTTGTTATATTTAATAATGTTAACTTCCTGATAAATGTATCAATTGAATATCCACACACACCTTGATCTTTACATCTATAGAATTGGTTTCTAAAAGCAGTGTCCAACTCATTGAAGAAACATAAGAACTAAAGAACAATGAACATATATTGTTTACAACATTTACAATGTTGGCTCTACCTTATCCTCAATATTGATCTCATTTTTAGTGAGCTGACAGGTGTAGTGATTGGATATCATCGAGTATGAGACCCTTGATTAAGGTTGTTAACCCAGGGCAATTGGGGAGCCCTGGCTGACAGATATAAATACGAGAGATTGAGAGTCACCTTATTCTAGGAACTGGCTCTGAGCTGGCTGGTCAGACCCCATGAACTGTGCAAATAAATGGTGACGTGTTGACAGGATACTAGCCTCTGTGCAGTTATTTCAGGATGTCAGGGCTATCCCTATAAATTCCCTGGAATCAGAACTATGTATCTCAAAGGTATGTAACCGTGAATGCATTTGTAATTATTAATTTGATGACATGTTATGTAGATTGGAATCCCAGTTATCTGTGCTTCCATTCTGTGTGGAGATGTAATTGGCATAAGTCATAGGAAGCACATAAAAGACCCTTAACCCATCACATTCAATCTTGAAAATTGCCCAGACTACCTCAGGTTACCATGGAAGGTAAAATAGCTGGAAAAGATTAAGCAACAGTGAAATTACCTGCTTCATGCTACTATAATGCAGTGGTAATCTGAGTGGCATTTTCCATTAACAGTATGCTGCTGTCAAACCAAAAAGATAGTCAATCGCTCATACAAATGAATAATGTTCTATATGAATTTCACTGCTGGTATGATGTTATTTATGTAGAATGTATATCCCAAAGACTGCAGATTATTATCAAATAGCATGTCCCTTTAGTTAATTCACAACAGACAACTATCCAACAAGCCCATGCTTGTAAAACTCACAACATGGCCAATATTCTATGTGATTCCTCAAATGGTCAAAATTTGCTCAATGATCCTGAATCAACTAATAATTATACTGACAACCAGTTTAAGGTGGTCAGCCAGACTTGTCTATACTTGTACGTACTGGCAGCTAAGTATATTAATATCCAGGGCCCCACCTTTTCAGTGAGAAAGAACAAATGCACACACAGCACCTGTTTCAATTTAACAAAATGGACAACAGAGATTCTGTGGTTCATTTCTCAGGGCAATGCCTTTACCAATCAAACTTAACCTGCTGGATTTGAATTTCAAAAAAGCATAGTAATTAACAGTTAGTCATCATTTAACTGGGGCAATCTCTATGGTAATGCCTGTACTAGAGTTAACTTGCCACCAATCAGCACTGTCTTCTCATGTAAAGTATAAAATATAAAGTATAAAATATTATTCTCCCTTTATCCTGATAATGCTGCAAATATTCCTATGAAGACAAAGCAAAATGCTTTAATAAAACGTATCTTGTTTTCATCAATACTCAAGATACATTCTGCCAAACAGCTATTCAATTCTCGATGTAGTGAGTTTGCATGTTTAGTTGTACCATCATGGAAATATATTAAATTGAATCTGAATACCTTCCTAAAGAGGATAAGGAATGTTAGGCAGAGAGCTAGTCTGGATCATTCTGTCTACTCCTTTGCAAGCATGCCATTACAGAATGATACACTGAGGTAAAGGAATGAGGTGTTTGCTTGATTTTGTTTTGCTGTGCACAGGGGAGCTAGCTTCAGTCTGCAAAATACAATATGATTAAAGAGTTAATTTTGAAAATTAATGTGGAGTACAGCATTTTAGTATATGAAATGACAAACCTAAGCCTAATTAATGTCATGCAGAACACTACTAGACATACAATAACCTTAGAAATTATTGTAGCATGTATAAAAAAGACCCTGTTACCATGAAATGATGAAGCTCCAATATTACAAATCTCTTTGAAGTTTCCAAGGCAAACAGATTGTTTACATATATTTGCCATAATATTTATAAGGTGCTGGAGAGATGGATGCTCAATCAATTAAGAATAAGAAAACACCCAGAAATAATCCTCAAGTGTGATTTATGTTCATTGAAAATTCCAATAATTCCTGGTTATGTTGCTGGAGCAGTCACAGACCAATTTAACTTTCATACAATCATTCCTTCTTCCTTCATTAAGGTAGCCAGAAGTATCTCCCTCTTGTGTGTCTAAAGAGGATAAAGGCCATTGATTGAAAATGGCAAAAGGTTGATGAGGAGAACTCTTGTTTTTTAACCAGAGAATTCCTGGCATCGTGAACTCGTGACTTGAAAGCTTGATGGAAGCTGATTCCATAAATAGAAAGGTGTTGAATAGATAATTGAAAATGAGAAAAATACAGGGTTACAACATAATAGAAGAGATATGGGACTCAGCAAGGCTGACCTTTCAAACAAACAATGCTGACATAACTGATCAAATGGTTTTCTTGTATAATAAATGTAATTTTAAAAATCGTCATTGTTTAAGCTCCGACTTAAGTAGTTGGGCAATTTAATGTTGAAAAGTAGCACATATGACAATTTATATGGATACCTTCTGCACTATGCCAAAAACTGGCAAGCATTGTTTTATTGCATAAAGATTAATTAATTCCATTTATTTAATTTAACATTTGCAGATTCTTTCCTTTTAAAAAAAATCATTCACAGACAGTAGTCTCAGTGAGGGGCTAAATGTAGTCCACTTGTCTGATGTTCCACTTCTATTCACATCCACTGCCTTATACTGGGCTGACAGAACCTGTACCTCTCAAATTAGGCATCCATTGAAAATGCCCAACAGTACTTGGCTGGTGTTGGGAGTGAGTTCACACTCAGAAATTAGATGAACCTGCTTCCTGATTCATGCCTCCTCCCCAAAACTCTAGCTGTAAAAAGATTCAAGCTCCACTCCCCATAACCAGGGTTGACAAATTCAATGATGTACTCAAGCAGTGCTGTGTTGTTACAAGGAATTTCGTTCACGGGAGAAATTAAAATGAATGCACTGATTTGCCTCTGCAAGATGCAATGTGAGGACATGTCAAAAATGAGATGAGTTCCCTTTATCCTGACTATCATTTAGTTCTAAACTAACATTATTAAACAGATGTGATATTTGTTAATCTTATTGCTTTTTTCCAGGATTTGCAGTGCTTAAATTGGTTGCCTCATTTCCTATAATACAAAAATGCCCACACCAAGAAACACTTCAATTGGTTGTCAAGTGTTTTGGCACATGCTGAGGGTGTGAAAGGCAGTATATAAAGTCCAGTTACATTTTTCTTCCGGTGTTTTAAGAGCTTTTAAGACACACTGAAATTCATTGAGGTTTCTCCCAATTTTCCAATATTCTAATCCAAAAACACTTGCTTACCTGATGGGCTCACTAATATCCTGATGTAATTATGGAAGAAGAATAAATAGAAATTAGACAAACATTGTCCATCAACAATATGCAGAAAACGTGGGAAGGGATGTAAAAATTTGAGCAGATTCTGAAGATAGTGTCGGATTACTATTGCTACATGTTTTGATCAGCATCACCACTGCCTCAGACACTGCCTAGTGTAACTACCAATGCTGCCACTATGCCCACAATTGCTGCTGTACCTCCCCCCAGAGTTTGGTCACGGCCACTGTCAGTTGCCATCGCTATCCCTCTCAATCCTTCTTGCTACCCATCAATTTCTCTCCCTAACCCCCTTGATCTCTGTTGACACTGTTCTCAGGAAATGTCATCTGATCTCCAGCCCTTTAACACAGTGCAGGGATTTCCAGAGTTTTGCTGGAATGAGAATCTTGAACTGTGCATTTCGTAGGCAAGGAAAGATGCAGCAATTGAGACAGAATTTTTAGTGGTATTTGTGTCAGCGATGTCAAGTAGAAGAACGCAATTCTTACTCTAAAATGTCCTCTTGCAGATTTTCAGCTCTCCAAATATTCATCCATTAGGTGCTTAAATACATGTTTTTATTACCATCAATTATTTTTTGCTTGGTGACTATTCCACAAATCCAATGTGGGAAGACATTTTGTTGTCATTCTAGGATTGTTTGAAGCTTGTTGATGTTATGCTTCTGTCTTCTATTGTTGTGATTATATAGCAAGTTGAACTGCTGGCTTACACCCACATCATGCAGCTTTTGTTCCTATGTCGCATTATAAATTATGCATAAATCTATTTAAATAGGCTACATTGTAACCGTTTCTCATTGTGATTAACCAGTGCCCACTTTTCTGCTTATATCATTGGGGATTTCAGGGAGTTGCTTTCTGAGAAGTGATGACCAACTCCACCTTTCTTGTCTGCAGATCTTATGTCAGTAGGTTTAGAATTCGATAAGTCACTGATTAGTATCCTGTGTTGGTCATGCACTAAAAGCTTTCTTAAGAGGTGCAGTGGAAAATGTGAATCTCCTCCCTATAGGAACAATATGGCTGTCTGGGGCAAGCTAGCAAATTTTGAGTCCTGTATGCATGCAGTGACAGAATACCTGATGACTTTTGATAAAAGGGAGCTTCATAAAAGAAAGGATGTTCATCGGCCCCTTTTTCTTTATTCTTGGTCTTTGTCAGGACAGCCAGCATTTGTTGCTCCTCTTAATTGCTTTTGAACTGAGTGACATCTAGAAGAATTTTGAGTTGGCTGTTAAAAGTCAACCACATTGCTGTGGGTCTAAAATCACATGTAGGCCAAACTGGGTAAAGATGGCAGATTGCCTTCCCTGAAGGACGTCAGTGAACCAACAAATATCAATGATAGTAATCATGTTTACAATTAGTGAGACTAGTTTTAATTTCAAAGTTTATTAATTGAATTTAAATTCTGCCAGCTGCAATGGTGTGATTTAAAGTCTGCCCTCAAAGCATTAGTTTCTGAATAACTAATGTAGTGACTTTACTGCTATGCCAGCAGATAATATTTTAACCTGTCCTTTAGTGGTGTGACTACAATGCACCCTCATCTCCACTCCTAACCCCACCAGCAGGCCTAGTAAAATTGTTGCAAAACCACTCAATGCCCCTAAAGGCAAGTAATACAAGAACATAAGAAATAGGAGGAGACATAGAGTGTACAGCCCCCCAAGCCAAATCTGCTATTCAATAAGATCATTACTGACCTGAATTAGTCTCAACATTTTTCTGCCCCCCCCATAACTTTGACTCCTGTGTAGGTCAAAAATCTGTCTAACCCAGCCATTGGGGTAGGGAATTCCAAAGATTAAAAACTTTCTGAGATAACAAATTTCTCCTCATGCTCTTCTTAAAAGTGACTCCTTATTCTGAAATAAGTATGATTTGGTTGTTATTATACAGACATGGCTGTAGCGTTGATATGGATTGGGACCTGAACAGCACAATCAAAAAAGATAGGAAGCAAGGAAATTGTAGAATGATGGGCCTATTAGTTAAATATGATATTGACACAACAGGAAAGGATGACCTAAATTTAGGAATCTAGGCTGTGGAACTAAGATGGGTAGAGAAATGATAAAAGCAAGAAGATACTTTTGGGTGTGATGTATAGGCCCCTAACATTAACCATATAGTAGATGGAGAATAAAAGAAGAAATAATGCTAGCTTGTCAGAAAGACAAGGTGCTAACCATGGGACATTTTAATTTATATAAACTGGAAAAGGTACAGGGAATGCGTTCAGAACAGTTTCTTAGGATAGCCTTCAGAGATAATCAAACAGGTATTGCGCAATGTGAACAAGATTAATTAATAAACTGTTAGTGACCATAATATGATTGAAGTTTGCATTGAGTTTGAGGGAGAAAAGGGTGTGACTGGGACTATTTTTAAAATATAAATATAGATCATTATGAGGGAATGAAAGCAGAACTGTCTAAAGTGAATTGGCAGATTAGGTTAAAAGATAGGTCAATAGAACTGCCATGGCAGATATTGAAGAGGATTCAGATTATACTTAATAGGTACATGTCATTGAGCAGGAAAGATTTCAAGGGACAGACCCACCATCCATGATTAACAAGAAATATTAAATATAGTATCAAACTTAAAGAAAAATCACACAATTTTCTAAATATAGATGGAAGGTCAGAATATTGGATGGAATATTAAAAACAAAAAAGGGAAAATTAGAGAATGAGAGAAAGGTAGCTAAAATTATTATAAAAGGCAACAATTATTTTTTAAAACAAGTGTTAACCAAGTGAGTTTTGGTCCTTTGGAAAGTTAATCCGGAAAATTACTAATAGAAATTTAGCACAATGGCTCAGTGGTTAGCACTGCTGCCTCACAGCACCAGGGTCCCAGGTCTGATTCCAACCTCGGGCAACTGTCTGTGTGGAGTTTGCACATTCTCCCCGTGTCTGCGTGAGTTTCCTCCGGGTTCTCTGGTTCCCTCCCACAATCCAAAGATGTGCTGGACAGGTGAATTGGCCATGCTAAATTGTCCATATTATTAGGTGCATTAGTCAGAGGGAAAAGGGGTTTGGGTGGGTTACTCTTTGGAGGGTCAGTGTGGACTTGTTGGGCCGAAGAGCCTGTTTCCACATTGTCGGTAATCTAATCTAAATAAAGAGATGGAAGGTGAATAGGACAGAGATTTTGCAGCGACCTTTACTATGGACAATATAAGTAGTATCCCAGAAGCAGCGATAAATCAGGAAATGTATGAAAGGGAGGAAGCCAGGAAAATTTCAATCGCTAGAGAAGTGATATAGAGTTGGCCTGTGACCAGCAGTGTGCTGCAAGCATAGGTGCTGGGTCCACTGCTTTTCGTCATTTATCTGAGTGATTTGGTTGTGAATATAGGAGATATGGTTAGTAGGTTTGCAGATGAAATCAAAATTCGCAGTGTACTGGATAGTGAAGAAGGTTATGTCAGAGTACAACGGGACCTTGATCAGGTGGGCTGATGGGGGGAGTGGAAGATGCAGTTTAATTTAGATAAATGTGAGGTGTTGCATTTTGGAACGGCAAATCAGGTCAGGACCTATACACTTAACGGTAAGATTCTGGGGAGCATTGCAAAACAAAGAGACCTTGAGGTGCAGGTTCACAGTTCCTTGAAGATGGAGTCACAGGTAGATAGGATAGTGAGGAAGGCTTTTGATACACTTGTCTTTATTGGTCAGAATATTGAGTATAGGAGTTGGGACGCGATGTTGCAGCTGTACAGGACATTGGTTAGGCCAGTTTTGGAATACTGCATTCAATTCTCGTCTCCCTGCTATAGGAAAGATGTTGTTAAACTTGTAAGGGTGCACAAAAGATTGACAAGGACATTGTCATAGTTGCAGGGTTTGATCTAGAGGGAGAAGTTGAATAAGCTGGGACTATTTTCCCTGGAGCATTGAAGGTTGTGGTGTGTCCTTATAAAATCATGAGGGGCATTGATAAGATGAAGTGTCAAAGTTTTTTTCCCAGGATAGGGGAATCTATAGCTAGAGGACACAGGTTTAAGGTGAAAGAAGAAAGATTTTGAGGGTGGTGTTGTATGAAATGAACTGTCAGAGGTTGTGGTGGAGGCAGGTACAATTTCAACATCTAAAAGGCATCTGTATGGGTAAATGAATAGAAAGGATTTATAGGGACATAGACCAAATGCTAGCAAATGGGACTAGATTAATTTAGGATAACTGGTCAATATGGACAAATTGGACCAAATGGTTCATTACTGTGCTCTACAACTCTATAACTCTACATTGTTGATCTGTGGGCTAACAAGTGCTCAGGTTCTGACAGACTTCATAGAGTCATAGAATCATAGAGATGTACAGCACGGAAATAGATATCCCAACCCAATCTTGTCCCACCTGCCAGCATCTGACCTATATCCCTCCAAACCCTTCCTATTCATACACCCATCCAAACACCTTTTAAATTTTGCAATTGTACTACCCTCCACCACTTCCTCTGGCAGCTAATTTCATATACATACCACCCTCTGTGTGAAAAAGTTGCCCCTTAGGTCTTTTATATCTTTCCCCTCTCACCTTAAACCCATGCCCTCTAGTTTTGGACTTCCTGACCTCAGGGAAAAGACTGTCTATTTATCCTATCCATGCCCCTCATGATTTTATAAACCTCTATAAGATCACCCCTCAGCCTCTGACACTCAGGGAACACAGCCCCAGCATGTTCAGCCTCTCCCTATAGCTTAAATCCTCCAAGCTTGGCAACATCGTTGTAAATCTTTTCTGAACCTTTTCAAGCTTCACAACATCTAACCAATGTCCTGTACTCAATACTCTGACCTACAACTCTATAACTCTACATTGTTGATCTGTGGGCTAACAAGTGCTCAGGTTCTGACAGACTTCATAGAGTCATAGAATCATAGAGATGTACAGCACGGAAATAGATATCCCAACCCAATCTTGTCCCACCTGCCAGCATCTGACCTATATCCCTCCAAACCCTTCCTATTCATACACCCATCCAAACACCTTTTAAATTTTGCAATTGTACTACTCTCCACCACTTCCTCTGGCAGCTCATTTCATATACATACCACCCTCTGTGTGAAAAAGTTGCCCCTTAGGTCTTTTATATCTTTCCCCTCTCACCTTAAACCCATGTCCTCTAGTTTTGGACTTCCTGACCTCAGGGAAAAGACTGTCTATTTATCCTATCCATGCCCCTCATGATTTTATAAACCTCTATAAGATCACCCCTCAGCCTCTGACACTCCAGGGAACACAGCCCCAGCATGTTCAGCCTCTCCCTATAGCTTAAATCCTCCAAGCTTGGCAACATCGTTGTAAATCTTTTCTGAACCCTTTCAAGCTTCACAACATCTAACCAATGTCCTGTACTCAATACTCTGACCAATAAAGGAAAGCATACCAAATGCCTTCTTCACTATCTTAGCTACCTGTGACTCCACTTTCAAGGAGCTATGAACCTGCACTCCAAGATCTCTTTGTTCAGCAACACTCCCTAGGACCTTACTGTTAAGTGTATAAGTCCTGCTAAGATTTGCTTTACCAAAATGCAGCACCTCACATTTATCTGAATTAAACTCCACCTGCCACTTCTCTGCCATTGGCCCATCTGATCAAGATCCTGTTGTAATCTCAGGTAACCTTCTTCGCTGTCCACTACACCTCCAATTTTGGTGTCATCTGCAAACTTACTAACTATACTCTAATGCTCACATCCAAATCATTTATATACATGACGAGAAGAAAGGGTCTTAAAAGAAGTGGCTAGTGAGACAATGAATGCATTGGTTTAAAAATATAAATAAATATACAAATAAATTATGTTATTAATTTTCAAAATCTCCCTGGATTTGGGTAAAGTCCCATTGGCTTGGAAGATAGAGAATGTGACTCTTTTATTCAGGAAGTAAAGGAAACAGAGAGAAGGAAACTACAGCCAAGTTAGCTTAACACCCATCATTTGGAATATTCCGTGCAATTCTTGTCTCTTTTGTATCAAAGGATGTTGTGAAACTTGAAAGGGTTCAGAAAAGATTTACAAGGATGTTGCCAAGTTTGGAGGATTTGAGCTATAGGGAGAGGTTGAATAGGCTAGGGCTGTTTTCCCTGGAGCATCGGAGGCTGAGGGATGAGCTTATAGAGGTTTATAAAATCATGAAGGGCATGGATAGGATAACTTGACAAAGTCTTTTCTCCGGACTGGGGGGCATAGATTTAGGGTGAGAGAGAAAAGATGTAAAAGAGACCTGCTGCATCACAGCATCAGGGACTGGGTTCAATTCAGTTTCAGGTGACTGTCTGTGTGGAGTTTGCACATTCTCCCTGTGTCTGTGTGGGTTTCCTCTGGGTACTCCGGTTTCCTCCCACAGTCCAAAGATGTGCAGGTTAGGTGAACTGGCCGTGCTAAATTGCCCATAATGTTCAGGGATGTACAGCCTCGCAGCATTAGTCAGGGATAAAGGCAGAGTAATAGGATAGGGGAATGGGTCTGGGTAGGTTGCTCTTTGGACGGTCAGTGTGGACTTGTTGGGCCAAAGGGCCTGTTTCCACACTGTAGGGATTCTATGAGGAAGTGGTGGAGGCTGGTACAATTGCAACATTGTATCATGGATGGGTATATGAATAGGAAGGGTTTGGAGGGATATGGGCCGGGTGCTGGCAGGTTGGACTAGATTGGGTTGGGATATCTGGTCGGCATTGAAGAGTTGGACCGAATTATCTGTTTCCATACTGTACATCTCTATGACTCTATGAGTCGATAAGGAAAATTTTAGAAGTTACTGTTAAAGAAGTAATTGAAGGCAATCAGGCAGACTGAATATGATTGTGGAATGGAATTGATGTTTAACTAATTTATTACAGTTCTTTGAAGAAGTAACTCGTACTGTGCATAAAAGGTGCATGTACTGTACTTCTATTTTGAAATCAATCCCTTGGATTTTCACATATAGATGCCTTTAGGAGATGCATGTGCATGTGGAGGTTCCTATGCTTTCAACGGATCATTTCCGATGTTTATGGTCAGTATGGGGAGTATAGGTACACATGAAATCTTTGTATTCTGAAAACTAAAATGAGTGTCCCTTTTTATGTTGGAGTAGTTTAACTGAGCTGCCTTCAAGAATTTGGAATCAACACAATGGACATTCTGAGGTTTTTCTTGAGTTGTGTCCCCTTCCAACATGCAAAAGCTCAAAGGATTGGAGTATTGAAGGAAAAGTTTATTGGAAAACAAAGCATTTTTGAGTGATTGAAAAATATTTTAGTGGTCTTCCTGCCACATGAATGGCATATCTTTGTGAATCACATGTCGAAAAAGAAATCATTTTTTCTTAAAATTAAGATTATATGGGGATAAAAAGTTAAAGAAACTGAAACATGTTTGTAGTACCCTCATCTTGTTGTGCAGGTGTCTTCTGCATGTCTTTTATTTTGGTAGGATCAGTTCTAAAACTGTTTGAAGAGTGCATTTATCCAAAGAAGTTGATTCAGCTCATGTTAATTTGACACATTTTGCTGTTGCAAGTATGCTGTTGCCATAAGCTGACAAAGTGTTTACCTGGAGCAGTAGTGGGAGACTTTGCAGGTGTAAGGTTCCAATGAATTAATTACTTTCCTGGAAACAGACATTGGACTAAAGCCTTGATGGCTTTCTACATACTGAGATACAGCCTGATAAAAACTATACTTAAGTATAGGTGCATAAATTAAACTTCTTCTTGCAAATGTTCCACCTTTCTTTCCTCATAGCAACCTCTTCTTTGTGTCATTGAAGTTTTCTTTTTATTATATCATTGCCTAATTTAGCTTTGCTGTTGAAATTCCATGGAGCTTTAACAGTGTCCAATGATCAGCATAAACTGCAGGGAAATTCTACTGTTTTTTGGGGTGTTGGGAAGGGGAAGATTTCCTGCTCAGGTTGTGGCATGAGGTTGGTAGAAATTACTTTCAAAGTTTTTGCGATCTAGTGAACAATTTAACTAATTCACTTGTCTGCCTTTTCTTCCAGTTGTTCCATAAATTTTAGCAAGAAATCAAGGCAAAAGTTGAAGAATTATTGGTCATAGTTTCCTCTTACTTTCTCATGTGAGGGTTCTTGTTGTGCAGTGGTAGTGTCCCTACCTCTGGGCCCAACGGCCTGGGATCAAGTCCCACCAGTTCAGAGATGTGCTGTAACACTTTGAAACCGGTTGATTTTAAATTTTTGATAATTCAGCAAATCATTTGTAATGGTCATCAGGATAACACTCTGAGGAGATCAAAGCCATTCTCTGCAACCATAGAGCAGTCTATGTTTAGAAAACCACTGAACAGCAAAGTAGTCCCTCTCTTGGGACATCTTAACACTGGTTTGTTAATTTCAGCTGGTCCTCCACCTTCAAGAAAAAAATACACCCTGCTATTAGCATCTGTCCACTCCATCACCCACTCAATATTAGTTTTAAATTTCTTCCCACTCTATGCAATTCAAAGTGCCCCTTAAGCTAGGTCTGCTTCAAACCTCCTACCTCCTGTTCTCCCACCATCGCGTCTGCTGCTGATCCTCCCACGTTCAGCAATTATGAGCTTTCTGTGGGTGGTTATCCACAGCTTCAGTGATAGTTCTTCAAATGGCACTGGAGATGCCAGTATAATTGCAGCCTTCTAGAACTCCTTACTGTAGTTACAGCTGCAGCAAACACCAGCAACAACAGTGGAAGTGGAAAGAGATAGGAGCAAATATGAAGGGAATACGGCGTGTGAGGAAAGGTGATTAGCCAGAGACTGACTAAGAAGAACTGGACATTGGACAGAAATTGTATAGAGTTTCATGCTGATGTGCAGAATATTGCAGTTTTTTTTGTAAACCAGACATGGAGTGGTTAAAAGTTAATTGACATGGAGCAAATTAGTATTAGAAAACAAGGCTTTTTCATTTTTGCAATTGGACCAAAATAATATTGCACTTGTACTAAGGTCTATCAAAAGTATTTGGTATTTCAAAAATGTGATAGAATAAATGGAAAATGTCATAAAATGAATACACTCAAAAATGAATACATGCTTTTACCATCGGAGTAAATTGCAAAGCAGGTTTAAACACGTACTGCATTAAAAAACATTTCAAAGCATTCTCTCCTGAGGGTCTGAATCATCCAAGTAAATGCAAGTCTTCTCTTCCTTTCTGAACCACAGAGTTTTTGGCTAGCAGGGCAATTGAGAAGGCAGTTCCCACTTCCTCACTTATTCCGCACTGTGCACTGGGTACATGGGGTGCATGACATCTGTTTAATCCATACTTTCTCCATAGGAAAATGCCTGAATTCTGTTGTGTGTTCCCCAAAGTGATGCAGCTTCAATAGAGAACTCAAGAAAAAGATGTCAGGGTAACAAGAATGAAGCCATGGTCCTTCCCATCTTACATTTCAAACTATCATTAATCCACGTGTGGGATATTAAATCAAGGCCCCACCTATGTCCCAGGTGCATACAAAAGATCTCATGACACCATTCAATGAAGTACAGGAAAATTCTGCTGGCGCCTGGCCAACATTTATGTCTCAATTGTTGGAATTATATTATCCAGTCATTTATTTAATTCCAGTTTATGGGACATTGCTGTGTGAAAATTGGTTGTTGCATTATCCAATATTACAATGTTTAGTGCTTTGAAATAGTCTGAAATCATGCAATGTGACGTATAAATGCATTTTCTTTTCATATAGCTATGCATCTCATCTGCTGCATTATTCTATTCTCCTCCAGATTTTTACTGTAACAAAAGACTAAAAGCACTCTTGACTAAACAATATCTTTGTGGGCAATTTATATTTTAAACCACAAAAGATAACATTCACTTTTTCTAACACAATTGAAAACTCAACACTCATGGGGAGTATGAGTTTGAATATCACTACCAGAGCAATACGATTTATTTCTAGCCTGTACACACGCAGTCCTCGTTGACAGAGCAAGTGTATATTTCACCTTGAACACCTCTGTCATTTGTAAGATATATTTTAATAATTTTCTCATCTTGCATTTGTCAACACATTATTATTACTAGGTACTTAGCCAGGAGCAAGAGAATGAAATAGGCTGATGAGAAATATCTGTTCTTCTTTGCCAACTTCCTGTAACCAAACAAAGCTGCGATATGTGAAGAGGTGTGGCCATGATTTTCTGTGGGTCTGAATACTGGCACTCAATAAATCCCCACTGTGTTTGGATAAAAGCAAAGTACTGCAGACACTGTATGTAGAGAATGTTGGAGAAACTCAGCATGTCTGGCAGTACCTCTCCCAATCTGAAGAAGAGTCACACCAGATTCAAAATATTAACTCGGTATTACTCTTCATAGATGCTGCCAGACCTAATGGGTTTCTCCAGCATTCTCTGTGTTTGTTTCCATTGTGCTTGGGTTTTGCGCGTAATCATACAACTGGATTAAATTATACCAGTTTCCTCAAATGTTTTTTACCAGTATGTGATACTGAGTTACATAAACCAAGTTTCATGATGAGCTCAAAATCATACTTGGGTAGTAATTGGGTGCAACAAGCAAGTCTTGCTGCCAAGTGCATGATCGATTTTCCCAGTGTCAAAATTACTTAACATTCTAAGCACAAAATTCAAACATTTCAAGGAACGCAACATATATATTCCATCTGGGAAATGTTGAGGCTTGACTACCTCTCGGTCTGGAACTGGTTGACTTCATCAAGGGAGAGGGAGGAACATCATAATGATCTTTTGTCAGGTTCCTTGTGTCATGGAGATGGAAATCAGCCAGTTTTCCTCTCTCATGATTATTCAGCAACTCTACAGGAAATGTTTTTGTCTAGCCTTTTGGTCTGGATAGTATTGTATTTAGCTATGACACTCCCAGATTTGAATAGATTGCAGATACACACTGTCAAGTATCACATTTGAATTATAGTTACTTGTGGCAGGAACTGTGGGCCAAACTCCCTCAGCACTGCACCTCAGCCTAGATCTCTCAGATCTCTTGAATGGGAGTTGAACATTTACAAATTGAATCTGCCATCTTTTTGGAAGATGCAAGGAAAGGACAGTGATCATTTTGTAGAACAATTGTGTGCAAGCTGGATGTATAGAATATTGTCTAGAGTGAAGTAAAGTTATTGTTTGTGACATGATAGTGAGAAACAGGGTCTTGGAACCACTCTAGAGAGCCACAGAAGGCCAATGGATTTCAGTAGAACTGGAAATGTGGACCCATGGAATTTTAAATGGAAGTAATCTCAGACTGAAAAATTCTAGGTTAGCTAAAGTTTACGAAACATGGAGGTGATGAAGAGGCTTTTCCAGACTTGAATTCCTGGTGTGATAATACTGCAGTTAAGGATTCCAGCAAAAGTGGAGTTTGAGGATGTGCATTTGTGTTACAGAGTAAAGGATGTAAATGGTGTTAAGAACAAATCAAGTGTTTGTTTTAATCCTCAGTTTACAACTGAGGAGAATTCTAGATTCTCCATAGGTTCACGCCTCAGAAGCTAGCCAAAGATGTTGTTTGTGGTGGAATCATTGCTTTGCAGATGCTGATAATTTCAGCTCACACAGAACTTAATGTCAAACAGACAGTTGGAGTTTTCAAGAGGACCAGATGCAGATTGGGCATTACACAAGTCTTTTAAAATGAGTACAATCAGATTGACAAAAGAGAAGAGCATCTGCCTTTAAATTTAACCAACAATAATGACTTTCCTACAGATCTAGTCTTGCTGAGAGCTTCTTCAACAAAATCCCACCCAATTCATTTGGGCTGGCCAGTTATCTGTGTCATGTCATTAATTATCAAATGAGGACAATGTAAACCTGACTGAATTTGATATGTAGATGCCTGTTAAAGCTCAAAGTATTATCCAAAATCAAGCTGACTCATCAAATGCCACACCTCTCTCTTCGCAGGTCAAATCCATTTTAATATGATAATACAATTAAAGACATAAAGTAACCTTATAGAGGTTTATAAAATCATTAGGGACATGATAGGTTAGACAAGGTCTTTTCCCTGGGGTGGGGGAGTCCAAAACTAGAGTCATAGGTTTAGGGTGAGTGGGGAAAAATTTAAAAGGGACCTAAGAGGCAAGTTTATCATGCAGAGGCTGGTGCATCTATAGAATGGGCTGCCAGAGGAAGTGGTGGAGGTTGGTACAATTACAATATTTAAAAGGCAGCTAGATGGGGATATGAACAGGAAGGGTTTAGAAGAACATGGGCCAAGTACTGGCAAATAGGACTGGATTAGGTTAGGATATTTGGTTGACATAGACGAGTTGGACCAAAGGGTCTGTTTCCATGCTGTAAATGTCTATGATTCTACGTAACAAGGTAACCCAAATTTTAAAACTCAAGTAATTAGTATTTGCATATAGTCAAGTGAACCATCAATTAAAACATATTTCACTTCTTTCAGAAATCTCAGAAACTGTATTCTAAAATTAAATCAGTGTTAGTTTGCATAAAGTTTGTCATCAGCCAACACTTTCTCCATTTGCCAACATTTGTTCTTACTTTTACTCCATCAAAGTAATAAGTTGATACTGTGAAAAATGAAAGAGAAATAAGACATTCCCTATGGAACATAGAGGAAGAAAGAGGGCAATGGCAAGACAGCATTTAAGAGGATATATTTTCCATCCTGCTATAACATTTATTGCCAGACAGATTGTACGAACACCTTAGTATCCGAACATATATAAGAAGTGTACACTTCAGCTAAAGGAGAGGCTCCGAAAGCTCGTGTTTTCAAATAGATCTGAGTTGGACTCTAACCTGGTATCGTGTGATTTTTGAACTTCACCAAATGGGCAAAAGGACTGCACTTCCAAATTTTTATGAGGATTTGTAGCCACGTCTATCTGCTTGCACTGTCGTCTCTGTGACAATGAAACTGATGACTAGATTCAACTTATGTATCTCAAGGAAATTTCAGATTGTCACGGGAGCCCTCAGTGACGTCAGATTAATATGCAATGTGGAAATGCATTGGCCATAGGACTGACACACTTTGCGGGAGACCCAAGAAATATAGTGAAGTCTGTATCCCAGCAAGTGACATGTGAAGATGAGGCTATCCAGTTTTCTGTGGTTTCTGGCTTTATCAAAGGCCAGTTTGCAATCAATGATGCTGATGCGATATTGGGAGCTCCATAGAAAATGCCTTCAATAGAACTGCTGTCCACTCTGAATTTACATATTGGATCGGACAATACATATAGGATTCTACATGTCAATGCCAGATATGCTAGAAGTTATTATGAAGTATTCATTCCCTGATCTCTTCAAAGAAGAAAAGCTTGGATATACACTGTTTGGAAAATTAACAAGGTTATGAGTAAGGAATGGAAGTGTGAGTCTAATTGACGAGCTTTATCAAATAGTTGGCATAAGAATGTTGTGTCCAGCGGCCTCCTTCTCTACTGCTAGATTCAATGATGGAGAGCTTTAGATGTCAGGCTCCCATAATAATGACCCTATAAGAACCCAAACAGAGGGATCTTGTAGTGCAGAGGGTGGTATATCTGTCTTTTAGTCAGAAGCTCTGGATTAAAATTCTATTCCAGGACTTGATGGTCAGGAATGGTTCATTCATAACGCTTTCAAATAGGTTGAGCCTGTCAACCTGCAAATCCGACCAAAACATGCCTATGAAAGGTAAAGGGAGCAGAGAGATTCCTGGTCAGGCATGTGAAGGAGCCTCTACCATCACTATTCCTGGTTCCAGACTACAACAGTGTATAGAAAAGTGGAATGTTGCCACAGCAACTTGGATTTTTGGCTGAACTATAACAGTTCAGATTATCAGTAGCTTCAGTCAATAGTCTGAACAATTTGAGCAGTGTGGTCACCAAATGGACAATTTTGGAGTCTTAAAGGCTTTGGCTGCAAGGGCAAATTTAGGAGGAGCAATGCAATTCAATCCCCTCTCCTGTAAGATACAGTTAGAGCTTGCTGTGCTTTTCACAAGCCCACCTTACTAGGGAGATGGCCTGAGCTCCTTTGGAAACAATTTGCATGGAGAAGTGCATGACAATACCAGGACTCATAAGAAATCCTGAGTTACGGACACAAGGCATGGCCATACGCATCTAATCGTTGAAATCATCTCCTATGGTGAACTTAGACTAATTTTGAGACTAATGCTATACTTCATTCTCTTACAATTTTTTATTCACTCTTGGGACATGGATGTCTGTGGCTGGGCAACATTTATTTCCTGTCCCTCGTTGCCTTTGAGAAGATGGTGGTGAACTGCCTTCTTGAATCACTGCAGTCCGTTTGAAATAGGGAGACCCATAATGCCTTTAGAGAGGGAATTCCAGGATTTTAGCCCAGTGAGTGAAGGAGCAACAATATATTTCCCAAGTCAGGATGGTGAATGGATGGGAGGGCTGCTTGCAAGCCGTGGTATTCCCATATATCTGCAGCCCTTATCCTTCTAGATGATTATGGTCATAAATTTTGAAGGTGCTGATGTTTGGTGAATTTCTGTAGAGTATCTTGGAGGTGGTATACACTGATGCAACTGTGGTGGAGGGAGTGGATGTTTGTGAATGTGGTGCCAATCAAGTGGGTTGCTTTTTCCTGGATGGTGACAAGCTCCTTGAGTGTTGTTGGAGCTGCACCCTTCAGGCTTGTGGGGAATATTTCATTACACTCCTGACTTGTGCTTTGTATATGGTGGGCAGGTTTTGGGGATTCAGGTGGTGAGTTACTCACATCAGTATTCCCAGCTTCTGGCCTGCCTTTGTAGCCACAGTATTTATATGGCATCCAATTAGGTTTCTCTCAATGATAACACCCAGGTCATTGATAGTGGGGGATTCAGTGATGGTAGCACCATTGAATATCATGGAATGGTGGATATTGTATCATTGCTTTGTGAAAATGTTCACTCCCTGGTATTTTTTGTGTGGCACGAATGTTTGCTAAAAAATTGTGGCTGTAAGGGCTACTCCTTTTAAGAGCTTTTTTAGGTGTTGGAGGTGATTTCCTCGAATTCCAGGAGCAGCAATTACTGTTTTATATGCTGTTGCACTGTTTTAGAACTTTGGAGAAAATAAAAGTCAAAACAATGGCACTTTTAAAGGAGGAAAGGCAGACAAAGAAAACAAGCATCAGAGGAGTCAGAGGGGACACAGAGAAAGAAACCTGCTTATTGTCATAGCAGTGAATCTGCACAATTACTGTGCCTTTGCTGTTTGAGTTCATATATCTGTGGACATCAGAGTGCATCGAGAAAAACTTAACAAACAGTGAAATTCACAGCTGACCTTGATAGGAACCAACACAGGAATAGATAAGTTAATAGTTTTTTTAATGCAGAATCTTGCTGTAAGACTGCAGTACTGAATAGAGTGGGTTCTCCTTGATTATATGTTTAATTGAAAACTGTCTCCTGATTAAATTTTTTAAAAATATAAATCTTAAGTACTAAGTTCATCTGGAACACTTTTTTAGCGCAATAAGACGGTGCTATTTTCTGGGTCTGTAGATTGTGAAGGAGCAAAGATGGCCTTTAATAGAGTGATATACTCTTCCTGTCGGATGTGAGAGTTTAGAGAGAGTTTTCATGTAACTCATGATTATGTCTGCAGTAAATGTGAATCCTAATGGATCACATGGATCGGTTGGAGTGACAGTTAGAGGCAATGAGGAATTTACAAGAACTAAGGAGTGTATTGGATGGTAGTTATAGGAAGGGAGAAAAGCTGCAAATCCAGTCAGGTAGATGGGTTAACTCCAGGAAAAGTAGGAGGCGTAAGCAGGTAGTGCAGGAGACTTCTGTGACTAACCCCATCTCAAGCAAGTATGCTGTTTTGGAAAATGTAGGGGGTGATGGACTCTCAGGGAAATGTAGCACAAACAGCCAAGTTTCTGGTATCGAGACAGACTCGAATGCAATGAGGGGTACGTTAGGTTCCAAGCGATCGTTTGTGATAGGGGACTGACATTTCTGCGGCCAGCAGCGAGAAACCAGAATGGTGTGTTGCCTCCCTGGTGCCAGGATCAAGGATGTCTCAGAGAGGGTGCAGAATGTTCTCAAGGGGGAAGAGGGGCCAGCAAGAGGTCATTATCCACATTGGACGCAACGACATAGGAAGGGAAAAGGATGAGATTCTGAAGTGAGAATATAGAAAGTTAGGCAGGAATTTAAAAAGGAGGTCCTTGAGGATAGTTATATCTGATTACTTCTGGGGCTATGAGCTAATGGGGTTAGGAATAGGAGTTTAGAGCAGATTAATGCATGGCTGAGGAACTGGTGCATGGGAGAAGATTTCACATTTTTGGATCGTTGGAATCTCTTCTGGGGTAGAAGTGACCTGGACAAGAAGGATGGATTGCACCTGAAGTGGAAGGGAACTAATATACTGGCAGGGTGATTCACGAGAGCTGTTCAGGTGGGTGGGGTGGGGCCCAGGGAAATAATAAGGAAAGAGATCAATCTGAGACTGGTACTGGGAAAGGGAGTGAGTCAAACAGTCAGGTCAAGAAGGAACAAGGCAGAGAACAAGGTAGGACTGATAAATTAAACTGCATTTACTTCAAGAGACCTAACACGGGAAAGCAGATGAATTCAGGGAATGGTTAGGAACATGGGACTAGGATATCATAGCAATTAGAAACATGGCTCAGGGATGGACAGGACTGGCAGCTCAATGTTCCAGGAAACAAATGCTATAGGAAGGATGGAAAGGGGTCAAGAGAAGAGGGGGAGTGACATTTTTGATAAGGGACAGTATTACTGCTGTACTTAGGAAGGATGTTCCTGGGAATACATCCAGGAAAGTTATTTGGGCGGAGCTGAGAAATAAGAAAGGGATGCTCACCTTATTGGGATTCTATTACATATCCCCTAATAGTCAGAGGGAAATTGAAACAAATTTGTAAGGAGATTTCAATTATCTGTAAGAATAATAGGGTGATTATGGTAGGGGATTTTAACTTCCAAACATAGACTGGGACTGCCATTTAAATGGAGAGGAATTTGTTAAATGTGCACAAGAAAATTTTCTGATTCAGTATGTGGATGTACCTACTATAGAAGGTACAAACCTTGACCTACTCTTGGCAAATAAGGCAGAGCAGGTGACTGAGGTATCAGTGAGCGAGTATTTTGAGGCCAGTGACCATAATTCTATTAGCTTTAAAATAGTGATGGAAAAGGATAGACCAGATCTAAAAGTTAAAGTTCTAAATTGGAGGAAGGCTAATTTCAACGGTATTAGGCAAGATCTTTCAAAAGCTGATTGGGGGCAGATGTTCACAGGTAAAGGGACAGCTGGAAAATGGGAAGCCTTCAGAAATGAGATAATGAGAGTCCAGAGACAGTATATTCCTGTTAGGGTGTAAGGAAAGTCGAGTAGATGTAGGAAATGCTGGATGACTAGAGAAATTGAGGTTTTGGTGAAGAAAAAGAAGGAAGCATATGACAAGTAAAGACAGGAGGGATTGAGTGGACCCTTAGAAGAGTATAAGGGCACCTTGAAAAATGTCCATGTTACAGAGGAGGAGGTGCTGGATGTCTTGAAACACATAAAGGTGGATAAATCCCCAGGACCCAATCAGGTGCATCCTAGAACTCTGTGGGAAGCTAGAGAAGTGATTGTAAGGCCCCTTGCTGACTTGAAAAATGTCCATGTTACAGAGGAGGAGGTGCTGGATGTCTTGAAACACATAAAGGTGGATAAATCCCCAGGACCCAATCGGGTGCATCCTAGAACTCTGTGGAAAGCTAGAGAAGTGATTGTAAGGCCCCTTGCTGAGATATTTGTGTCATCGATAGTCACAGGTGAGATGCTGGAAGACTGGAGGTTAGCTAATGTGGTGCCACTATTTAAGAAAGGTGGTAAGGAAAAGCCAGGGAACTATAGACTGGTGAGCCTGACATCGCTGGTGGGCAAGTTGTTGGAGGGAATCCTGAGGGACAGGATTTACATGTATTTGGAAAAGCAAGGACTGATTAGGGACAGTCAGCGTGGCTTTGTGCATGGGAGGTCATATCTCACGAACTTGATTACGTTTTTTGAAGAAGTAACAAAGCAGATTGATAGGAGCAGAGCAGTAGACATGATCTATATGGACTTCAGTAAGGCGTTCGATAAGGTTCCTCATTGGAGATGGGTTGGCAAGGTTAGATCTCATGGAATACAGGGAGAACTAGCTATTTGGATACAGAACTAGTTCAAAGATAGAAAATAGAGGGTGGTAGTGGAGGGTTGCTTTTCAGACTGGAGGCCTGTGACCACAAGGTTCGGTGCTTGGTCTACTGCTTTTCATCATTTATATAAATGATTTGGATGTGAACATAGGAGGTATAGTTAGTAAGTTTCAAGATGATACCAAAATTTGGGGTATAGTGGACAGTGAAGAAGGTATCTCAGATTACAACAAGATCTTGATCAGATGGGCCAATGGTCTGAGGAGTGGCAGATGAAGTTTAATTTAGATAATGTGAGGTGTTGCATTTTGGAAAAGTAAATCTTAGCAGGACTTATACACTTAATGGTAAGGTCCTAGGGAGTGCTGCCGAACAAAGAGATCTTGGAGTGCAGGTTCATATCTCCTTGAAAATAGAGTCACAGGTAGATAGGATAGTGAAGAAGGCACTTGGTATGCTTTCCTTTATTGGTCAGAGCATTCAGTATCAGACTTGGGAGGTCATGTTGTGGCTGTATAACACATTGGTTATGCCGCTTTTGGTGTACTATTTGGAAGGAAATTGTGAAACTTGAAAGGCTTCATAAAAGATTTACAAGGATGTTGCCAGGTTTGGAGGATTGGAGCTATAGGGAGAGGCTGAATAGGCTGGGGCTGTTTTCCCTGCAGCATCGGAGGCTGAGGGGTGATCTTATGGAGATTTATAAAATCATGAGGGGCATGGATAGGATAAATTCTTTTCCCTGGGATGGGGAAGTCCAGAACTAGAGGGCATAGGTTCAGGGTGAGAACGGAAATATATAAAAGAGGCCTAAGGGGCAACATTTTCATGTAGAAGGTGGTGCGTGTATGGAATGAGCTGCCAGAGGAAGTGGTGGAGGCTAACACAATTACAGCATTTAAAAGGCATCTGGATGGGTATATGAATAGGAACGGTTTAGAGGGATATGGGCCAAGTGATGGCAAATGGGACTAGGTTAGGTTAGAATATCTGGTCAGCATGTACGAGTTGGACCAAAGGGTCTGTTTCCATGCTGTACATCTCAATTACTCTATGCCAGTCCAAGCCTGGATATTGCTCAGGTCTTGTTGCATTTTGACTTGGCCTGATTCAATATCTGAGAAACTGTGAATGGTGCTGATCATTGCATAATCATTGATGAACATTCCCACTTTGAACCTTGTGACAGATGGAAGATGTAAGAATAAATAAGGAAAGAACAATCCTTCAATCCCACGTGCATCCTAGCCCTGAAGAAGAACCACAAACTTTCTCTTGGTACTATTGAGGCATTCTGTCATTGATAAATATTGTGCATTCTAGTGTTGATGGATAGTGTAAATCGAATTACTTAGTTCTAAATTTCTGTTGATTCTGTTTCAGTTTTCTATTAAATGTGCCCTTCTGGTATTTTGTTTCATTTTATGACATTGGACCAATTCATTGTTTTAATATCATTTTATTTAAGAGGATGAATACCCACCCAAGTACATGGCAAAACATTAGCTGACTTTGCCCCTTGGTGATCAAATGAATGATCACCCATTTAACAAGTCAACAACAAACAGGATCATGATCAAAGTAAGTCAATAAAAATCATAAGTTGCGAATCAAACCTTTGGTTTCTTAATTTGAATTAATGGCACACAGCCACATTGATAAGGAAGTTATCCATTATTATTTCTGGTATTGGATGCAATTCAAAAATTATAATACTCCTGCCAATAATAGAGTCAGAAGCTAACAATCATGATTAGCATCAAAGTAAATTTCAAATCTCACACATTCTAACAAAGTGATTTGCATTGATATAGCACCGTCTGTGGGACTATGGATCTCTAATAACTCATATCTAAGCTCATCTTGGAAAATAATAATAATAATAATGTTATCTTTTAAAATCATATTAATTTTGTGTTGAATACGAGATTTAAAAGTACTATCAGCGAGTTATGTCTTGGACAGAAACCTTTCCCTCATTCCATGGTTTGGTTTACACTAATTAATTCTTGAGTCACAACAGGTGAGAAACTTACTCCTGCACACAGACAGAGATTATATTTAACTTCAGAAGGTGTGAAAATTGAATGTTGATAAATACAGCCTCCACTTAAACTACTTGGGAGATGCCCAGTGAAGCCAGAGCTATCTCCTCACTGTCAATTCTGTACAATTGATATCAAAGAGGCGAAATCCAGGAACTCTACATCTTAACTGCTGTTGTCTCTATAGTGAAAGGATCAGCTGAAGCCACGGGATAGAAGGAGAGAGCTCCTTTCACTATATAACCATCAGATACCTATTTTCTTGGGTCGTAGTGTCAACTTAGCATAAAAATAATTCCATTATTTGTGGTGTGTGGGGTCTGGAGGCAGCAGGTAGGTAGGAAATTTCAACATGATAAGCATGACAACCATACCACTTTGCAAACAGAATTGTAATCACACCTCAAATCCACATGTATAATGCACTGAATACACAAACCATTGAGTTATTCCTCAAATTTGAGTCAGTGGGACCAGATTCTCAACTCATAAATCTGTGTCATGATCCATACAGCATCTGGGCAACAAGTAAGTTAAGGAATGGAGGGAGATTTGTAAATGTTTTTGGAATTTCCACTTTCTTGAAATTGTAATGCAATGCTATGAAATCCTCACAAATGTTGATGTACAGCAGACTTGGCAACTCCATTGCTTTCGTAATCATCTGTTTATCTTAGGAGAGGCTCCGCAGACTTTCCACATTATTGAATGCTCTAACTGCATTCTTTGTCACACAGCAAATTGTGAAATTATCACTTATCGGCTTTCCTAATGTTTAATATAAACCTCATTTAGCTAACTCACACTGTACTATTCAACATGCATGCCCTGGCTTCTTTTTCTTTGTGCAGACTATGTGCCAATTCATCATCTATTATTGTAGCTAGGGTTCTATGCACAAGGAAAAAATGTTGTATGTTGGAATGGTGAATGAGTGACAAAACTAGGGATGGTTTTAAGCTTCTCCAGGAGTGGGTTGGGCGGAGGCTGGAGGCATGTTCCCTCCCACCTTGACACAATTTTATAAGCCACTTAAAGCCCTCTTCACATCCTTGCTGCCATTTTTCTAGTATTAGGTGGAGGTCAGTGTCATTTGGGAGACCTGGCAGCTATCACTGGCTGACATTCGTAGGGAATAAGGTACCTCTTTTATAGCAGCATGGTCCCACCTGATCGGCATCTCCCCCATGGTGTTTCCCTTCCAATAGTGGCTTGTCGACCTCAGCATCCAGTCAAACTCCCTGCACCCCAATTCCCCTCGCCTGTGCCAGTTGGTCTGGCCCACCAAAATCCCAACCCCATTTACCTCCCCATTTAGCTACAGCAAAAATCTTCACTGACACTTGGGTCCCAGCTGTGACCACTGCTTCCAGTGGTGCTGTTCACAGCAGAGAGCTGATAGATGGTCAAAGTTTCACCCTGATCTAATTAATCTCCAACTCCCCAATAAAAATTAAATGGCTACTGGGCAACTTGCCAAAGTGGGCAAAAGGTCACTACTGAAATTTACTCGGGGTTACCCTGACATAACAAAACATCTTGCCCATTGTAAGTGGTAGAAGAAATTGACATCTCATTATCATCCTCATATTTCTCTTCACTTTCCAGGTTGCAATGACTGAAGGAAAACAATCTTGTTACTGACTTGAATGATCTGCATACTGTCTTGTACAGGTAACCTTTCGATCTCTGATGAGGAACTTGATAGCTGATGGACAAACTGACGAATATAAAAACATAAAAGAAACATTAACTGACATGGAGATATTTCAGGGCCTTTTTATCTGTTAAACATGATATATAATGCACATTCTCATTGTTGATCACAAACCCACTGGACACACAATGACTCCTACATCTCTATCCTGAATTGTGAGGCCAGGTTTGATTCCAATCATTGACAGCACCTCCTCGTTGTGATGAGTTAATGTGTGGGTGGCTGTACTCACTCCCCCGACAGCCTGCTGTTTCCTGACATGAGCTGAGTTCTTCCGCAGGAGGAACGTACCATGTTAATTAGCTGCAGCAGACTTCAGAAACTACAGTCACAATCTGTCAGCATTCACAGGGGATACCTTTAACCATTGGTGAGAGTGTTAAACAGGTCATTTCAAAAATTGGGTGCTGTGCATAACGTTCAGACAATCCAACATTGCACATTTTATATTATCACCAGAAACTAAAATAATCCTGACAGAATGATGCTAATTATGTCTTCTTATAGTTATATCTTTCTAACCTGAAAAGACTCATAAATCACGATTCTGCATTCTGTGTAAACCAATCTTCAGTCCATGCGAATATGTAATCCCCCGGCGCCATACAGAATTCTTCCTGGAAACTGAAATATACTACATCTACCAGTTCCCTTTTATTAACGCTGCCTGTTTTATCCTTGCTGAGATTACATGAAGGCCTGTCCTTCTCAACCTTTCCCTTGCCTGAGTTGTGGTGCCCCTCAGTTCTCTCTTTCTATTGACAGAACAGACCTATGGTCAGGTAAGAATATAGCGACTTTACCTTTACCTCATTGAACCCTAGTAAATTTGTGAAACATGATTTCCTTTTCTCAAAACTATTGATTGTGTTACGCTTTCTAAATGTTCTGCTATTTCTTCCTTAATAATGGACTCCAGCATTTTTCCACCAACAGATGCTAGGCTAATGGACCTAAAGTTCTCTACTTTCTGTTTTGCTTCCTCCTTGAAAAGGGGCATCATAATCGCAGTTTTCCAATCTACCGGAACCCACCTGGAATCTGGAGGATTCCTGAACAGTTTAACTAACACCTCACTACCTTTGCAGCTATTTTCTCTAACAGCTTTGGATGCAGTCCATCAGGTCCCAGCAATCTTCCTACGTTCAGTCCCATTAGTTTGTCAAATACTTTGCCTGCCGAGATAACATCTGTTACAAACTCTTTCCACCCATCAGCACCTTTTCTACCTGTTACCTTTGGAAATTTTATACTGTCCTCCATCATGAAAACCAATGCAAAATATTTGAAATATATTTTTAAAACGTGTCGAATCCTCTGCACTACTGAAAGTTTTGCATTCAATGGAAGTTTATGTACATAATGTTATCAGATCGTTATTTCTATCATCAAAATAGTGTGGCTCAGTTGATAACACTCTCACTTTCTGAATCAGCATATTAATGGTTAAAATCCACTCTGGCTATTGAACTAAAATCTAAGCTGACACTTCATTGCAGTATTGAGGCAAAGCGGCACAATTGGAGCTACTGTCTTTCAGACATTAAACTGAGGCTGTGTTTGCCCTCTGAGGTGGACATAAAAGACACTATTTTGAACAGTGCAGGAAACAGCTCTGAGGAAGAGTCACATTGGACTTGAAATGTTAACTTTCTCTCGCCACAGATGCTGCTGAGTTTCCTCAGCACTTTTAATTTTCCCCAGCACCATGGCCAATATTTATCCTTCAATCAATGTCTCAAAACCAGCACAACTGGTCATTAGCAAATTACTACTTGTAGATTGCTGAGTACAGGTTGGCTGCAATGTTTCCTGCATTATCACAGTGACCATTTTTCAAAAGTGTAAGGGGTCCTCAATATAAGTCTAGTTGTGCACCAGAAAGGTGCAATTTATATTGAGGAATCTTTCCCAATGAGATTAATGTAAATACAGAGGATAGTGACTGTAAAAGGATTAAAGTGCCTATCTGACTCTTCAAAGCAATTTTTCCCATAATAACCAATGGCAAAAGATAGGGATAGGGACGATAACTGAAAGATATTTGTGTTTAATACCTAACAACCAAAATAATTACTGTACATGTGCTATTTCTATTATGGTTTTCTAATATGCTTTATCACTTTTGGCATCACTGTCCAGGCCAGCATTTATTATCCATACTTAAGTGCCAGTCATATTGCAGTGGATCTGGGGTCGTGTGTAGGCCAGATCAGGTAAGGACGACTGATTCCTTCCCTGAAGGACATCAGTGAACCAGATGGGCTTTTTCGGCAATTGACAGTGATTTTATGGTCACCATTAGACTCCTGATTCCAGATATGTGTTGAATTCAAATTCTACCATCTGCCATTGCAGGATTTGAACCCAGGTCCCTCAAATGCTAACAGGGTCTCTGGATTAATTGGCTAGCAATAATATCACAAGGCCATCACCTCCCCAATTTAGCATCGAACAAAATATTACAGCATCTTTTCTTAGCACTACACTTGGTACTCATTGTGGAAAGACTTCAACATTTACAACAAGCAGTCTCCAAGACAGCAGCGTTGACTCTTATTATGAGTTTCACTGCAACAAAGAGTGCAGTGAACTTTTACGTTTAGTTCCTCAAAAGGTCAGTGATGTGAGTTTGGAAAAATGTATATTACGATGACATATCACAGATTCCCTGTAAATCATAAGCTTTAAAGAGTTTTGGGATATTTTGTGGTTGTGAAAGGTGCTATACATTTCAAGTTTCTCCTTTATAAATGGTCCTTTTTTCAGAACTGAAGTACTAAAAAATGAACTGAAAGCAGATTTGGTTAAACTGTGGTGCAACATCTGAATTTAACACAAATACTAATACTAACTACAGAAAACGCTTTATCACAAGTAAATTTATAATGCTGTACCACAGACTAGATACAGCACCACCTGCAACATTCATTAGTTTTAAGAGTACTTCATTTATATTAACTTCACTCACAGGAGAGCTTTCTAGTTTAGGGCAGTTCAAGTCTGGAAAATGGTGTCAAAATGATCTCACTGATACTCTTTCATTTTGTGTATTTTAAACCTTTCGTGGCTCTGCTTTGGCCATTTGTAATTTGATACATTTCTTTGCAGCCCAACTCTTATGCACATCCATATGTTCTTAAAGTGGCAGATTAACTTGGAAATTGTATTGCTACATTTTCCAAAATAAATATGACTTGTTAAACAACTGATACACATGTTTCTTAATTCTTTAGTCATTTTAAAAGGCTTCTAGTATTTTTGTCAGACGTTAGTCCCCTTTATCGCTGCGTTTATGATCTGATTCTCTTTTATGTCCTTACAGTAGTAAGCTCATACTGTGCACCAGATCAATTTATTTGAAAGCCATGGATGTGATCTTTAAGTAGTGTTTTGATTGTTGGCAGGTAATGACAAATGACACTGCTCATGTAAGAAATAAATTTTATTTATATAACACCTTAAAGCTTGAGGATGTCCTGAAGTATGTGGCATCAATGAATTTCTTAAAGGCAATGGCACTATCAATTTACTGGGAAATGCTTCAACTAATTTGATATCAGCAAGGTCGCACAAATAGAAATGAGAGGAATCATTTCTTGGACATGTCTGAGGGATAAATGGTGCCCAGGACACAAGGCAAATCTCTCGGATTTTCTTGGAATGATGCTACGGGATCATTTCTCTCCACATGACTGAACAGATTAGCCTTGGATAATAGATCACTCCATACAGCCTAGCAAAGTCCTAAAATATCAATCTAGATAATGCACTTAAGTGTGTGCCCTTTCTTTTATTCATTTATGGGGTGTGGGTGTCACTGACAAAGCCAGCATTTTTTGTCAACCATGTTACTAAGGCTCTGGAGATATATATAGGCCAGAAAAGATAAGGATGGTTGGACTTCCTTCCCTAAAGACCATTAGTGAACCAGATGGGTTCTTATGACAACCTTTTCTGTGAGGGTGGTTACATGGTCATGGCCTTTAATCAAGATTTTTATTAAATTCAATTGCTAATCCAAATTCCACTATCTATCACAGTAGACTGATTGCACACTGCAATTTTGGCTTTTTAATGGAACAATTAACCTGCCTGTCTTGCACAGAGTTTGCAGTTTCTGCAGGGGATTTTCCACTGTATTTTCCGCAGAAACCCGAGAGAAACAGCACCATTGTAAGGTTTCATGTTTCCTCCAGGATTTCCATTGAATTCAAAGTAGGAAATCAGGAAATCCCCTCCCCACCCAGTTAAAATTTCAGAGAGTTATTACTTCCATTATAGTGATGAAGAAAGGAATTTGATATTCAGTAATTTGGATTTTGGGATTGAACATTAATATTAGTATAATAGTAGTACTGATGTGAATCTCTACATAAATGTTTTAATGTATCTTTATTAAATTAAAACTGAACATGTTTTGATTTTTTTAAGATAACAATGTTGTTCATATAGCTTTGCATGTAAGTTTGGCAGGAATTATTTTATTTGTGTCGAAGAATGTGATGCTGGAAAAGCACAGCTGGTCAGGCAGCGTCTGAGGAGCAGGAGATTCAACGTTTCGAGCATAAGCTCTTCATCCTGACCAGCTGTGCTTTTCCAGCACCACATTCTTTGACTCTGATCTGCAGTCCTCACTTTCTCCTAAGGAATTACTTCAGATATGGCAAGACATTACATATATTACAGAGTTGAAGACTCAGTCTGTTGAAAACATTTAATGGTTAATATTATTTAATTTGTGCAGAGACCTGAAACACAGCCTCCAGTTAAAGCCAGAGCTTCTTTAACAAGAAACAACTTCACATTAGCTGTTACTAAGCAACCATTTTTTTCTAACTGTGCGACACCATCAAAAGCAGAGTCATGCTACCACTCAATAATCTCTACAAGAAGTGTCACTTACCTGATAGTACATTTAAACACTGTCATATTATGAGGAACAAGGGAAAGGCAGAGAGGAAAGGGATTAAAGGGATGGGAAGAGAAAGGATGCAGACAGAAGGGAAAAGGAGGGGAGAGAAATTAATAGAACAGAAAGAAAAAGGAAAGCTGAAGGGGCTACAAGGAGGGGAAAAAGGTATTGATGAGGTGGGCTAGGTGCTCCCCTTGTACCTCTGAGTCTGCAGATTCAAATCCACCTCAAAAATGGAAAATCTCCTCTGCTGGTTAATGTCCAAAGGGTAAATGGTCACAGCTGTGCAATGCTAAATCTCCTCCAGATACATTAGTAAAAATGTACCAAAGTACATATAACACATAAGCAATATTGATCACTTGAGGGATTAATACGCTTTTATTATTTTGCACATTTCAAACTGGATGTAAATAAATTTTAAAATGTCCTGGCAACTACAATTATGCTCTATGTAAATCCATAAATAACAGAAATTAAAGTCAGAAATTTCACTATGCACTCATTATTTTGTTGATGAAAAATATTTCTCTTCCAACTTCTGAACTGCCAAATTATTCAATCAGCTCACGATAGCATGATTTTCCACATAATGCCGTTCTCAACTATGGGAGATGAATTTCAACAAAGCTAATTCTGAAGCTGTACATTTTGGTAATAAAATTATAGGAAATTTTTTGAGTTGTGAAATAGTCACAATGGAAGCCCAAAGAAATTTAGGAGATCATATAGACAGATCACTAAAATGTAGTTGTCAACTCCAAAGATAATCAAAGGGGTGAATTGAATGCTAGCCTTTGTAATTAGAGGGCAAGAATATATGGGGGAAGGAAAAATCACTGCAGTTGTACAAATGTTTGACTCCATCTGTGTATTGTTCTGACCACTTCTCCAGTGTAGATTTACTAGAATACCGCTAATGCTCCAAGAGTTACATTATGACAGATCGTTACATAAAGTAGGGTTCAGTTCTCCATCACTTGCTCCACCGTTCAATGAGCTTATGACTGACCCAACTGTGATCTTCATTCCATTTTCCCACCTCCCTCAATTAACTATCAACTCCCTGATCAGTTAAGAATCTATCTCTGCCTTAGAAGTATTCAATGATCCTCTTCCACTGCTCTCTGGGGAAGAGACTTCCAAAAATTCATGAGAGCTGGTAGGTTCAAGAATAGCTCCTTCCCTGCCATTATTAAACTGATGAATGGACTCTTTAAATTCAAATAATGCTGATCTTGATAATGTTGACCTTGCCTTGTGCGATGTAACTTGTTTGGCTCTGTCTTGTTTTTTTTCACCCTATGATCTGTATGCCCTTGCTTATTATGATCTGCCTGTACTGCTTGTAAACACAGCTTTTCACTGTACTTAGGTACAATTGACAATCATTCAATCAGTCAATCAGTTTGAGAGAAAAGAAACTCTACTTCGGAAAGGCTAAGTAGGATCTGATTGAAGATTTGAGAATCTTGAAAATTAAAGAAGGTTTAAACATGTTCTGCTGGTGAAGGATTCGAAGTGGAAATTGATCTTAAAATCAGAGCCAGGCCTTGCAGGAAAATAGTTAAGATATGTACTTGGTGGTAGATGTAAGGAATGCTCTCTCATAAGAAGTAGTAGATGGTAGCAGAATCAAATTGTAACATTTCAATTACACAATCAGCTAAATCAGCAAATATAATGAATTTAAGTTGGTCTCTTTCTGTGTAGCTGGGTGGTATATACATAGCTGATTCTGGAAAAAGTAAGTCCTAAGTGGCAAGTTTCATCGATGATTTCTCTTACGAGGCCTAGTGAGATTCTTCATGCTATTTTCTGAAACTCACCTCATTAACTGTGCACCAAGCCCCTATGATGACTGCTCCTTATATCTTCCCTCACACCCTCGACAGAGGTACTCACCACTGTACTTCCCATGATGCCCGACACCAGCACTATCTTTGTGCACCTGATCAGGTACTTTGAGCCAAGATTTGCCCTTCACCATGTAAATCTCTGGCAGGGGAAGCAAACACAAACATTTATCAGGACACATAGTTGGCACAACTGACTCTTATTGCAAGTACAGGCATGCATTTGTAATTCCAGGCCACACATGTCATCCAGCCTGAGCATCATCCCATCTTAGAACCCTGCCGAAGGGAATGTTAACATTTTTCCAATGCCCGATGTAGCCTAACACCTCATTGGTCAATGTGATGCCATCACACACTAGAAAGCCTTCAAACAACTGAAAACATTCACTTTTGTTCAGCAAAGTCAAATAAGCAAACAAGCAGCAGCTTAATTTATCTTTGGGAACAGACAAGAACTGCTTGCCCTTTGACCAACAATAAAAGTACAGTCAATGAGTGCTTATTGCACCAGCTCATATCTATTGGAACAGGATATCAATGAAGTTCTGTCTGGTTTGTTGTGCTTGATGCTGCAGCACTCTTTCACGCTGAAGGTGATGTTTCTCCTGCTCAATGTCTTCATCTTTCTCCTCATGAGAATGCTGCCACTCTTCCAGTTTTTCAGTGTCCTCTTTGCCTGCTGTAATTGTGCAGAGTACAGCATACTAGGATTATGCAGCACACTCCACCAAGAGTATACTGCAAGGAACTCCACCCCACACATACTGATCCAAGCATCAGAACATCATCTTACGGGCTCTTGTGATGCATTGATAATGTCCCTATCTCTGATACAGGAGTCCCACATTTAAGTCCCATTTGCTCCAGAAGTATGATTATAAAATATCTCAGCCAGACCTATCATCTGCTCTTTGATAATTCTGGTCAAAGAATGGGCTGTATTACATCTAATTTCAGCAACAATCTGCTTAATAGGATCATCAGACATGGTTGCAGAGGATAGCTCTTGTCTCCTAGTAGACATCCTTGTAAGTCATCCAGCTGTTGATGGTTTAGTACACCCTGCCACAGTGGGACATGGAGGACTATGACAAGGAGGGCCATGGAGTGCGTCAAGATGGGCCTATGACATATTCTGACTTACTGTGACTCCCCAGACTGGTGACACTGGACTTACAGGACTGACAGTAAGCCATTACCCAGCTGTAGAGGCATGGACCTCCTAACACTGACCACCCCCAAGAGGATGACAGCTGCTGCCATGCCCTGGACGAACATCAAAGATTCTCTTAACTTACTGTGCCGTGACCCCTCACCAAAAGGTGTCTGCCTGGACTTGACAAAGAATTAAACCTGTAGACGTTGAGACAAGTCCATTTGGTTGATGCACATTCACTGTGTTGGCTGAGGATTTTGCTGACACATGCTGCAGATGTGAGATTGAAATAGCACAGTGCCCAACAGTAACATAGTGTCGGAAAATCATTAATATATTCTTAGCAATTCCATTTACAATTTTGCTGAACAAGGGCAAAGACAAAATTAATCCAAGTGTTCCTTAGTCCTAGACATATTGCAACTGTACCTACTTTTCACCATCATCCATTAATCTAATAATTATTAATCTATTAATAATCTACTCAACCTCAGTGAATATTTCTCGTATGGAATTATATTACAGCTAGTGAATTGAAATGATCCAACCTCAATTCCTTACATTCAACTAAGAGAGGGGAGGGAGACAGGGAGAGACATTGGGCTGAATCTTACCCAATAGCGTCTCTCATATCTGATTTCCGGCCTATCTTACCATGCAACCTTCCCACAGCAATTCATCACTCGGTGCATATATCCTCAAAGTGCAGTATCCCTTGTGCTTGTGCCATTTTATAATGCTGTAGTGCATCCAGGCAAGCACTGGCATTCCAAAGCTGCCCGGATTATTGAAGGACATGCTGATAAGAGGTCAGAGAAAGGGGAAGAGGGCACTGTATGACTCTCCAACAAGGATCTGGAGGTCCTGGTGGATGCAGTGGTGCAGAGGATGCTACGCCACCACACTACAGTGGTAGTGGTGGGGGGGGGGGGGGAATGGGGGGGAATGGGGGATGGGGGATGGGGGTGTGTAATGGCCTACTGGTATTATCGCTGGACTGTTAATCTAGAGACCCAGCTAAACTTCTGGGGACCTGGATTCAAATCCTGCCATGGAATTTGGATTCAATAAAAATCTGGAATTAAGAGTCTAATGATGACCATGAATCAATTACCGAATGTTGGAAAAGCCCATCTGGTTCACTAATGTCCTTCAGGGACAGAAACTACCATCCCTACCTGATCTGGCCTATGTGTGACTCCAGACCTACAGCAATGTGAGTGACACTTAACTGTCCTCTGGGCAATTATGGATGGGCAATAAATACTGGCCTAACCAGCGATGCCCTCATCCTGTGAATGAATAAAAAAAAACACCCTGCCAGGCTGGGATGCCTTTCCTGCCTGGCAGTGCCATCCCCAGGATGCAGAGGAATGGTCAACAATGCTACAAGAAAGGGCAATGGCATTTCCTACTCTGCCAGTGTAAATGCCACACTCTGCCATCCCATTTTTACTCTGCTACTGAACACACTCCCATCAAGGCTCATAATGTACCAATGCCACTACTGCCTGCAATGTCTTTGCTCACTTGCTCTCCTTCCTCAGCCTCCCACAACGCTAACATTGCATGCCAGCTGTGATGCCTGCCCAGTCCTCTGCTACATCTTTCTCCCATGTCCACCAGCACTGATTGTGCTACTTGCGGTAATCTCACTCGTTCCCCTCCTTATTCTCACTGCAGGAGAAGACAGTCATGACAGGGCAGAGTGAGGCTGGACAGGGAAGGGGGAAGAGAGAGTGGCCAAGGGATTGTGTGAGATTAGGATCCTTACCTGCCATGAGAAAAGGATTTTATTCCTCACAGGTAAAGACCGGGAAACCCGGGAATGTTCCTGCTGGGATGCTGAAACATGTAAGTAGCATTCTGCATGTCACTGCCACTCTCCCATTAACTCTGTTAACACTCCTAGTCATTGGACGTCAGTTCCAACCACCAATAGATGCCACAAAGCCTCATCCTCACGTTCGAAATGCGTGGCTTTACAGGAAGCCCCATTCATAACCTCAGAGTATGAGCCCAGAAGCCTCAGTGGAAACATCATAGGCAGGGTTGTTTCCTAGGATATCCTATCAGCAGCCCAGAATCTGACACCTCGGTGTGAACTGTTGTGGTCAAGAGTGAGGGTACACAGTCTAGTGAGCACCTCAGTAGCTTGGAAGGCAATAGGTGGATGCAAGATCCAGAGTCCAGCCAGTTGCTCAAACCCAGCAGGCGGCGACCCTATCGCATCAGTAATCAAGGACTTCATACAAATACACAGGGAGGAGAAAAGTACCCCTCATCTGGTGAGTGAAGTGACTGTTTGTCTCCCTCTATTGTCAGCTATCATTGCCAGGATCCTCAGGGACTGCTGCAGAGGCACAGAAAACCTTTGAAGTACAGTGTTCAAATCTAATGAGGTACAATAATCTGTGATGAATCACGTGATATTACCCAGTTAACACGTTCAGCAGCAGGTTTAGGTTTTATTATACAGTGTTATAGCACCTGAAAGTAGCCAAGCAGCATTCATTTTTTTTTCCAAAGAAAATACTGCTAATCCTCTCTGTTCACTTGCTAATGTCAAAAAGATAAACAAAAATACAGAACAAGACACCTGGTTTTAACTCTCAATTTTGTTTTGCAAACATTAATCAGTGTTCTTTTCCTATAGCTCCCCCACGAGAGAGAGAAAGGACACTCAACATTATCGGAACATCCACATCAACTTCTTGATCAGGAAATACATTGTAAATCCTCCTCATGGCTAGAGCATCTGAAATGTTAAGAGACACATGTCTCTTGAACTTAACATTAGAAATGATACATAAAAAGAACAACTTAACTGTATATGAGATCCATTTGATCCAATGCATTTAAAAATGAAAATTCTCCTTGTTTATAAGAAAACCTTTTTAGTTCATTCTCATGCCAAGACATGTCTGTAGAATACACACCAATAGACAGAATGCCCCTGGTGCTCACCTTCCACCCTACCAACCTTCGCATAAACCAAATCATCCGCCGACATTTCCACCACCTCCAAACAGACCCCACCACCAGGGATATATTTCCCTCCCCACCACTCTCCGCCTTCCGCAAAGACCGTTCCCTCCGTGACTACCTGGTCAGGTCCACGCCCCCCTACGACCCACCCTCCCATCCTGGCACTTTCCCCTGCCACTAGTCTTAATTAGTTTAACAAGTCCCCCAGACTCAACCATTGCTAAGAGGGTATGGAGGTGCTGGGCCTCCTCCACCGCCGCTTCCTCACCACCAGACGCATGGAAGAACGCCTCATCTTCCGCCTCGGAACACTTCAACCCCAGGGCATCAATGTGGATTTTAACAGTTTCCTCATTTCCCCTTCCCCCACCTCATCCTCGCTTCTAACCTCCAGCAACTCGATCCCTGACCTGTCCGGACTTGTCCGACCTGCCCCGCTCCTTTTCCACCTATCCACTCCACCCTCTCCTCCCTGACCTATCACCTTCATCTCCTTCCCCACTGACCTATTGTACTCTATGCCACTCTCTCCCCACCCCCACCCTCCTCTAGCTTATCTCTCCACGCTTCAGGCTCTCTGCCTTTATTCCTGATGAAGGGCTTTTGCCCAAAACGTCGATTTTGCCTGTCCTCGGATGCTGCCTGAATTGCTGTGCTCTTCCAGCACCACTGATCCAGAATCTGGTTTCCAGCATCTGCAGTCATTGTTTTTACCTCTTTTACACACCAATACAGCCCATACTGACTCATTGTGTGATTCTCTCCTTTAGGAGAATAAATTTTGATACACTTTGCACCTCCTGAGATGAACAGCCAATTTACCTTTATCATTTACTTTCTTTCTCTCCTATTTCCCAGTAAAAGAAATGAATGTGGTTTGTGGATCAATTAAGATGAACCAATATGCACGAAAAATACTTTACTTTTTAACATGTTAAATATTGTTACTCAGCTCTTATTTACAGTCGACTTGCATCAGACTATCCAAATGTGTTGATTTAGTTGCTATTAATGTAATATCAGGTGAAACAAATGGAAGTTTCTCTTGATAGACCAATAACATAAGATTGATCAAACTATTGAGACTAAGAGTCATACTTGACTCAAAGTGTTAACCCTGTTTCTCTCTCCATACAGGTTGCCAGACCTGCTGAGTTTCTCCAGCATTCTCTGCATTTTTCTGAGAAAAACAAAATGATTGGTCATGTGTTTGCAAAAATAAAAGTAATTTTCAAAAAACCCACTTCCATGAAGTTGAAAAATACTAGCACAGATTAAAATGTATGGTAAAATGTTTTAACAACACTTGTTTTAGCACTCTGTGGAGTGCTAGTCATCACAAATTGGGAGGGTGTGGTGGAGAAAATGCTCTTGAAATGCTCTGTTACCTAGGAAACCTTCAAAAAAAATGAAAACTACCTTCAGGCAGGGGCAGAACCACAATGTGAGAGGAAGGCTTACTGAAAGGTAAGATCTGTTCTGTCATAGGGCGTATGATTGTTAAAGCAATCAACTGGAGAATGATAGATGTGGAGTGATTTTTCGTTTCACTAAGCAGGTTTCCATGCCCACCAGGAAACATGATAGTGAGTCAGCATGGTGCTCTTACACCTTAGTTTCCTTATGCTGATTTTTTTTTTTGCAGATGAAACTAGCACAAAAACCAAAAAAAGTGTAATACTTATAATTCATGAAAGGAAGAGCCAAGTGCAAATTAGAATCAGACTCTGTCTGAAAATGATTGAACCCAAACAGAGAGTGGTCTACATTTTGTGTTAAACGTAGGATGAATTGAGGAACCAAATGTACAGGGATTTGCATAATGCCCTTTCATCAGTGTGCCCTGCATCTAAATCCAATTCATACTGAGAAGTTGTAAGGGCTATGAACGGTCTACTCCTGTTCCTATGTTCCTAGGAAAAAGCTTTGAAAAGTTCCAATCTCATTTCTAAGGCTAAAGGATGCTGGAACTCTGAAACAAACATTGAGAATGTTGGAGAAACTCAATGGGCCTTATAGTATCTGTGGAGAGAGAAACAGAATTAACATTTCAAGGCTGTCATGACTCTTCTTCAGAATAGAGGATTTCTCTCTGCAAAGCCTAACAGGTTTTGTCCAACGCTTGTCTCATTAACTATGCACCACACCCCAATAGTGCCTGGCACGCCCTATACAGTACTACCACTTTCTATCCACAGCAGTTCTCACCATTGCTGTAATATACCAGGATTCCTGACAGCAGCGCCACCTTTCAGCCACCTCAGCTGTGCACCCAATTGAGGGTTGGTAGTCTGGAACTGACCTTTACAGTGGCAGTAGTGGGGACGGTTACCACGAACCAATGTTTTTCAGAGCACAAAGGTGGCATGGCTGATAAGCAACTGTGCATTACCAAATCTATCACTCATTAAAGACCAAGGCTCACAGCATCCCTGTCCTTTAGCTACATCCCATCTTACAACCTGTACATGTCATTGCTACTCATTTCCCAATGCCTGATGTAGCCCAGAATCTTCACATTGTTCAATGTGGAACTACCACGTACAGGAAAGCCTTCAAAGTTGTTTATTTGAAAGGAAATTGAAAACAGACAAACAAGGATATTGTCAGTGTTGGGGGGTGGGGGATGGGGATTGAGCTACAGGGAGAGGTTGAATAGGCTGGGGCTGTTTTCTTGGAGCGTCGGAGACTGACGGGTGATCTTATAGAGGTTTATAAAATCATGAGGGGCTTGGATAGGATAAATAGATAAATTTTCTCTGGGATGGGGGAGCCCAGAACTAGAGGGCATAAGTTTAGGGTGAGAAGGGAATATTTAAAAAGGACTTAAGGGGCAACTTTTTCACATAGAGAGTTGTGTGTGTATGGCATGAGCTACCAGAGGAAGTGGTGGAGGCTGGTACAACTACAACATTTAAAAGGCATCTGGATGGGTAATGAATAGGAAAGGTTTAGATGGATATGAACCAAGTACTGGCAAATGGGACGAGATTAATTTAAGACATCTGGTCAGCAAGGATGAGTTGGACCACAGCATCTACTTCCATGCTGTACACCTCTATGACAAGAAAAATGCAGATGCTGGAATCCAAAGTTGACAGGCAGGAAGCCGAGTAGCATCAGGAGGAGGAGAAGCCAAAGTTTCTTCAAGAATGGAGGAGGGAGTAGGAGGAGCTGCAGATAAAGGGGCGGAGGAGGTATTTGGGTGGGGAGAGGGGCGGAATGAAGAGGTAGTGATAAATGAACACAGGTGGTGGGTACAATCTGGTTAGTCGATGCAGGGGTGGCAGTGAGAACTATAGATGAAGCCAACGAGAAAGTTCATTGATGAAATCGTCTCATTGGGAATCTGGAGAAAAAAATAAGTTTCATCTGGAAAGATCACTCTAATTCAATTCTGCTGAATTTAAATAAAACAAAGAACTGCAGATTTCTAAAGAAGGGGGACTGGACCCTAAACATTAACTCTGCTTTCTCTCCACAGGTGTGACTAGATCTACTGAGTTTCTCCAGCAATTTGTTTTTGTTTCTGCTGAACTCAATCTATGCACAATCTTTTTATCTGTTTTCCCACAGAAGTTATCTACTTAATGATAGCTGACCTCCAAATGTCCATTATTTACGTGTGAACCTTGGCTATAACAATTTATAGTTATCTAGTACCTGTAATTCAGTAAAACATGAGCTGAAAATGTGTTGCTGGAAAAGCGCAGCAGGTCAGGCAGCATCCAAGGAACAGGA
>NC_057712.1:18001402-18036784 GCF_004010195.1 Chiloscyllium plagiosum | reverse complement strand
GATTCGGTCGCCCGAGATAGAAATGGAAAGGTCTAGGAAGGGGAGGGAGGAGTCTGAGACGGTCCAGGTGAAGTTGAGGTCGGGGTGTTGGTAAAGTGGATGAACTGTTCAACCTCCTCGAGGGAGCACGAGGCAGCGCCGATACAGTCATCGATGTAGCGGAGGAAAAGGTGGGGGGTGGTGCCAGTGTAGCTGCGGAAGATGGACTGTTCCACATATCCTACGAAGAGGCAGGCATAGCTCGGGCCCATGCGGGTGCCCATGGCTACTCCTTTGGTTTGGAGAAAGTGGGAGGATTGGAAAGAGAAGTTGTTCAGGGTGAGGACCAGTTCAGTCAGTCGAAGGAGAGTGAACCTATTCAGTAAAACACCCCAAGATACTTCAAAGGAGGGTTATTCAACAAAATTTGGCACCAAACCAAAATATGAGATACTTGAACAGGTAGATTTTGAGATTGAGAGCAGGAGAGTTTCAGAGAGAGAATTCCAGAATTTCAGGGCCAGATAGCTGAAGTAATGATCATCAATAATGAACATCAGAGATGCACAAGGAGCTAGAGTTAGAAGAGCACACATATCTCTGGGGGTTGGACTTTTAGAGTGAGTTATGGAGGTAAGTCAGGATGAAGCCTTGGAGAGATTTGACTAAGGTGGGTGTCAGCAAGTTATTCAAGGACAACAGGCTCGGGAATCAGAATTGACATGACCATGTTTTGACACAGCCAGGCATGTGCACACTCCAGTAGACAAAATTGAATGGCAATTAAGAGCAGGAACTGAAGCCAAGTTTTCAGTGTGTAATCTTGATGTGTTGAGGCCAACTTCAGTGCACTCTGTTGTCAGTTTGATCAATTTTGGCTATGTTTGCATTGATCCAGATCTTGGATCATTGGATAAACTCAATCAGTGGAGAACAGTACTGTTTTAACTGAAAATTCAATGGATATGTATATTCTGATTGGAAGATAGTTATTGCAACAATAAAGCCTGAAGGATGCACTACAGGTCCCTGTGTATGTCCCAACACAATGACTACACATGAATTGTAACCTTCTGATTGGCAATTATCCTGTGTCTGCAATTCTCCTAACAATCTCCAACACGGAGTTAAAGCAGAGACCTCTCAGGTTTCTGACTCACTTTCTTGAATAGTTACTTCAGAAATGGAATCCCACCTCCTCCCCTTTTCACCCCAGTTATAATCTCATCCAACATCTTTTGTCGGACAGAAATGTACCAACAGATTCAAGAACAGTTTCTTCCCCGCTATTATTAGGCTTCTGAATGGACTTCTCAAATTTTAAATTAATGTTGATCTCATTCTTTGTGCACCTTCTCTGCAGCTGTAATATTGTATTCTTTGCTGTTCTATTACCCTGTTGCACTTAGCATGGTATGATCTGCCTGTACTGCAGGCAAAACAGAACTTTTCACTGTACCAAGGTAAATGTGACAATAATAAATCAAATACTTAAAAAAATTGTATTGTTCTGGACAGCTGGTGCGGAAGCATTCCACAAACTCCATCTTTGACACTAGCCATTTGTCAGACGATATGAAGGTAATTGCCATAATAACAAACTATTTTCTCACATCTATTTTAAGAACTGAGTTTTCCATTAAATGTATTGATTTTATACAAATGATCGTTAGTGCTGAATTTTCTTTTTTTTTAAAAAATAATTCATGGGAGATGGGGGCATTGCTGGCTGGGCCAGCATTTATTACCCATCTGAAGTTGCCTTTGAGATGGTGGTGGTGAAGTTACTTTCTTGAGTCATGTGGCACAGGTAAACCCACAATATTGTGAGGGAAGAAGTTTTCGGGAAGGATTTTGACCCAATGAAGGTGAACGATCAGGGATAAATTTCCAAGTTAGGATAGTGAGTAGCTTGCAGGGGAACATGTAGGTGGTGGTGTATAGCCATCCTGGAGCTGAGATGACTGACCTCCAACAAACAAAATCTTCTCTACTCCAACAGCAATGAGATCCCAAATTCCCATTGATTCCAGTTTTGCTAGGGCTTCTCAATACCACACTCAGTCAAATGTCGTCTTGTTGTCAACAGCTATTGCTCTCACCTCACCTCTGCAATTCAGTTTTTTTTGGCCATGTTTGAACTAAGGCTGTAATGAAGTCAGTGGCCCTAGTGGAACCCAAACTGAGCTTCAGTGCTCCTTGATAGCACTGTTGACGACACCATCCATCATTTTACTGGTGATCGAGAGTGGACTAATAGAGTTGTAATTGGTGGGTTGGGATCGTCCTGCTTTTTGTATACAAAGCAAACTTGGACAATCTTCCGAATTGTTGGGTGGATTCCAGTGCTCTAGCTGTACCAGAACAGTATAGATATTCTGGAGCACAAATTTTCATTGTCAAATATTATTAGGACCCATCCATTTTCTTCAGCCATTTCTTGACATCACGAGGATATCAAGACTGACATCTGTGATGCTGGGACCTCTGGAGGAGCCCGAGATTATCTTTTGCCCTAATTGACTCAGCTCTCCCATTATTGAGGATGGGGATATTTGTGGAGTCTCATCCTCAGGTGAGTTGCTAAATTGTCCGCTTATGACTGGATGTGATAGAACTGCAGAGCTTACATCTGGTCATTTGGGGCCAGCAATGGTTGTAGAATTGCTTCGATCTCTCACTTGCTGCTTAACATGCAAATAGATCTGTCTTGTAGTTTTGCCAGATTTATACCTAATTTTTTAGATTTGCCGGGTGCTATTCCTGATACGTCCTCCTGCTTTCTTCATTGAACCAAGGTTGATACCTTGGCTTCTAGATTAGAGTGGTGTTGGAAAAGCACAGCAGTTCAGGCAGCATCCAAGGAGCAGGAAAATCAACATTTTGGGCAAAAGCCCTTGGCTTGCTGATAATGGTAGAGTAAGGGATATACCAAGGCCATGAGATTACAGATTGTATTGAAGTGTGACTCTGCTGCTGATGACCTACAGCACTCATGGCTGCCAATCTCGAATTGCTTAGATCTGTTCAAAGTGTATCCCTTTAGCATGGTGATAGTACCACACAACATAATGAAGAACATTCTCAATGTGAAGATGGGACTTCTCCTCCATAAGGACTGTACGGCTGTCACTCTTGCCAATAATCTTATGGACAGATGCATCTGCAGCTGGTAAACAGTGAAAATGAGTTTAAGTAATGTTTTTCCCTCTTGTTGGTTCCCTCAATATCTGCTGCAAACCCAGTCTAGCAGCTATGTCCTTCAGGATTCAACCAGCTCAGACAATGGTGCTATTGCTGAGCCACTCTTGGTACTTGATATTGAAAGCTACCTATCCAAAAGAGCGCCCTCATCAATATATGAGGTCATTGAGTATTTCCCCTAAAAAGATAGACATGGTAGTCTTTCCATAAGGGCTTCCACGTGGTCTGACCAGGCTCCACTGGTTCCCAACCAGTAACTATCTTCACTTGGGATCACTGGCCACCGTCCCCATTCTGCTTCGGCCGAGGAAAAAGACAGAAGACAAAAAAGAAAACACGAGAGAAAAAAAGAGAAAGTGAAAGGAGTGGATGGAGCAGATGAGCACCAGCTTGCCACCATCTTGGATCAAAAACACTACCACTGTGCCAGAAGAGCACCTCTGATTGTTTTGATTGTTTTCAGGCTACATACCCACATACAGCGGGGAACTAATTAAAGTAATGCTTTTCTCAGAGGTGAGCCCTTAATTGGTATGGAGATAGGATCCTGTCCCCGTTGGAGCCTTCCTGAAAGGTGGAAATAGATTCTGGCCAGATGAAGCGGTGAGGCTAGTGTAAATCCTCCTTTGATGGCCACCAATAAGGTTACTGATTTACCAGGAGAAATCTGCTGCATGTGAGAAAGCCTTCCAGAGCAGCAAAAGGAAGTGAGATATCACAGCACTGTCCCTCACTTATGTCTGGATGCAATTTTGGAGGCTGTTGGAAAGGTTATTTTCCCCCCCAGGGGTGCCATTATCAGCAGCAGCACCTACAGCTCCTGATTTCCACAGGCTGAGACCCTTGAACCCTGCTGACCCTCTGGTGGTGACTCAGATAATTCCCTGGGGCACCCATGACTGACTCCCAACTCCGTACCTACTTCCCTTCAACTTGTCAGTGTGTGGCCTGGTATCCCATGAACATTTTAACCTTCACTTTAATAAACTCTTTCCTTTAATTGGGAGGTGAATGAGATTGCTGTCCAGGCCCATACCTGGTACTGGAGACAGACTCTCCAAACTGGCATTTCTTAGCCCTGCCCACCTTGAATTCCCACACATGATACAGCCTGAAAATTCAGCTCTCTGTTTTTTCCCTTTTGGGTACTAGGATGCATTATTGTCAGGAAGAAGTGCAGTCAATTGTTGGCTGGCCAGATATAATATAATCAGATAATATGTGAACACATGCATGAGCTTGTCCTAAATATCACTGAGATTAATGAGTGATCGTCTTAAGGCAAGTAGAGACACTGTTCCATATGGAAATTTCACAAATGTACAGAAAAATGAGCAATCCATGAAATCATTAAAGTCTCTAAGCAACATTACATTATGCATGTCAAATACATACAGATGGCTTTACAATTAAGTTGTTAATTTCTATCTGTAATGTGAAATGATTAAAGTTATTTACCTCAGTTTAATTGTTTGGGTTTTCCAATGCTGGAAAACTCCACTTACTGCGTTACCAGGTGCTAGTAACTGGCCAGATTTGGTGAGTCAGAGAGTCTACTTGACTAAATTACTTTTCCTTCATCCTTTCTCATTTATTTTCTCTGATATACTTTAGTGGATTCCTTACTGCAGGAATCCTTTGTAGAATATTGTTATCCTATCTTGCTGAAAATGAAGCTGTTAAAGGCCACTAGGAAAATTCAGTCTCAAAAGTTTTAAGGTAGGCAGCTTGTGTGACAGAAAACCCATCAGTAATAGATCCTGTAGCCGAGAAACTCTTGGGATGGTGACATACCTAGTGAAAAAGAATTTGTGTGGGACAGAGTTCAGGGTGTCTCTTCCCCTCCCCCCCATCCCCCCACCCCGACTCCAAATATCCAGTTGAAATGAGTCAAACATTTGAATTGCCCTCATTTCACCACCCTCCCACCTCATGTGAGTTTGTAGATGATGGGGATGATTTTGTCAGTCAGAAATATTCATGTTCCGCTCTATAAAACAAAACCTTAACAGAAATGGGGCTTCGATAAAAAGAATACGTAGGTTTTCTATTGGTAATTGATCATAACAGCAAAAAATAAGGATTGACTGGAAAAGTCATCAGTCAAATACACTAACCCTGGAATTTGAAACAGGACCAGAGCAGATTAAAGGATATTTCAGTCATTTACTGATTAGTCCTGTTCCATCACTCTTACAGCATGCAGCCTGCTCCAGAAATTTCAAGGCCTGCTAGATTTAGGCCTTTGAATAGGACTTAAATTTTGTTAGAGGAAACAAAATTATCAAATCGCATTTAAGTCGGATAAGCTCATGAAGGGAAAGGGGGCTCAGTGGTTAGCATTGCTGCCTCACAGCGCCAGGGACCAAAGTTCGATTCCAGCCTCAGGAGACTGTCTGTGTGGAGTTTGCACATTCTCCCAGTGTCTGCGTGGGTTTGCTTCCGTTTCCTCCCACAGTCCAAAGGTGTGCAGGTTGGGTGAATTGGCCATGCTAAATTGTCCAGTATACAGGGATGTTTAGGTTAGATGCATTAGCCAAGGGGAAATGTAGAGTAATGGGTCCTGGTGGGATACACTTTAGAGGGGCGGTGTGGACTTGTTGGGCCGAAGGGTCTGTTTCCACACTGTAGGAAATCTAATTCTAATTATAACGTGTGAAGTGATTCATTTTGGTAAGAAGAATACAGAAAGGCAATCAAGAATAAAAGATACAATTCTAAAGGGGATGCAGGAGCAGAGGGATTGGCTATGTATTATTCATTGAAGGTGACAGGACATGTTGACAGAGCTGTTATAAAGTGTACGATTTCCTAAGCTTTATTAATAATGCTATGTGGTAGAAGAACAAAGAGATTACGTTCAATTAACCAAAAGCAAAGTCTGTTAAAGATCTAAAATAAAATCAGCGAGTGCTGGAGAAATTCAGCAGATGTGGCTGGATCTGTGGACAGAGAAACAGTTAATGTTTCGAATTGAATATGTCTTTTCTTTGGAATTGAGGGGAAAAGTTGAAAAGGGACCCTGAGGAGCAACCTTTTCATGCAGAGGGTTGTGCGTGAATGGAATGAGCTGCCAGAGGAATGGTGGAGACTGGTACAATTGCAATATTTAAAAGGCATCTGGATGGGTATATAAATAACAAATGGGACTAGATTAATTTAGGATATCTGGTTGGAATGAAGAGTCTGTTTCCATGCTGTTATATCTCTATGACTCTATGACTTTACAAGTAACTAGTTTGGCCTCACCTGTGTCCAGGTCTGGGTGTCAAACTTTGGAGAAGATGTGAAGACATCAGAGAGGGTGCAGGAAAGATTCATGAGAATGGCTCTAGGTATGAGGACCCTTTGTTACATAGATAAATAGATAGATTGGAGAATTTGGAGTTCTTGCTTGGAGAAGAAAGCTGAGAAGAAAACTAATTTAAGATATTCAGCAGCAATGAGTACAAGAGTAGATATCGGGAGACTGTTCCCATTCATTGGAGGTTCAAGAACAGGAAGGCATCGATTTAAGGTCATTGTCAGAAGAAGCAATGAACAGATTCAAGAACAGCTTTTTCCCCACTGTTTTCAGATTTTTGAACAGCTCAAATGATAGTTCTGATATCTCTCTTTCTGTCTCTCTCTCTCTCTCTGCACCTTCTCTGCAGCTGTAACATTGTATTCCGCACTCTATTCTGCTACCATGATGTCCTTGGTATGGCACGATCTGCCTGCATAGCACGCAAAACAACAATTTTCACTGTATCTCAGTACATGTGACAACAATAAATTGATCGATCAATAGAATAGTGACATGAGGAAAAACTTAATTGCATACCGAATGGTTCTGGAAAGCACTGCCTGAAAGAGTAGGAGAGGTGGATTCAGTCAAGGAATTCAAAAGTGAGTTGGATTGTTATCTGAAAAGGAAGCACAGATTCACAAGAAATGGTTTGGGGGTTGATGGCACAAAGTGCTCATTCACAGAGTAAGTACCAGTCTGATGGGCCAAATGGCTGCTTCCTGTGCTGGAATACCCAAGTGATTCTGTGATACAATCATACAACAGGGAAGAAAGCTTTCAGAGCTCTGCTGGATCTTTGGTGGAGCTATTCTATTAGTTCTGCTATCCTGCTTTTCCCAAGTATTTATCTAGTTCTCTTTTGAAATTTATTTCCAAATTGGATTCCGTCACCCTTTCAGGGAATGTATTCCAGATCATGAGTCACTAGGCAAAATACTTTTACCAGTCACCTTAAGTCTGTATCCTCCGCTAACCAAACTTTCTGACATATGTTGCAAATAGCTTTTCCATACTTATCTGTCAAAACCCTTCCTCACTTTGAATATCACAACCAATACCTGCTTAATTTTCTAAGGAGAAACTTTTGACCAGGAAAACAGTCCCAGCTTCTCTGCTTGTAATCAGAAGTTTCTCATCTCTGAAGATTTGCATTCATATTGTGCTTTTCATAGCCACAAACATCTCAGAGCACTACACAGCCAATGAAGTACATTTCTAAAACCTAGTCACAGTATTAATGTATGAAACTTTGCAGCCAGTTTGTGCCCAGCATCTTCCACAGACAGCAATCTGATAATGACCAGATAATCTGATAGCTTTGTCATGTCAATCGTGTCTTAAATATTGGCTGGGAGACCAGGAATAACTCCTCTATTCGCTTTCAAAAATACCAGGGGACCTTTGACATCCATCAAATCATGCAGATGCAACCTCAGTTTAATGTCTCGCTGAAAAGGAAGCCCCTTCACTACAGCAGTCAGCCTTGATTCTTGTCCACAAAAGCTGAATGGAAGTTGAATCTGGAACCATGTGATTCCGAACTAAGTGCACCATCAATCGAGCCAAAGCTGACACACTGGTATATCCATTTTCTGCTTCCTCTCAACAGTTTTGATATCCTTCCAAAAAATGTTGTGTGCAGAAGTGAACACAATACCTGAAGTCAACTTAATGAGTTATAAAGGTTGGGTGAAACATCTTTGTTTTTGTATTCTATTCCATTATTAATATAGCCTAGAATACCATACTCTTAACAGTCTCCTCACCATATTGCCACTTTCAAAGATTTGAGAGATTACATTTCCAGGTCTAATCAGTCGTGTGTCTTAGAATTACATAAGCACAACAGATAAAGATCATACAACACCAGGTTATAGTCCAACAGGTTTATTTGGAAGCACTAGTGCTGCTCCTTCATAGGTGGTTGTGGAGAATAAGATCATAAGACACAGAATTTATAGCAAAAGATTACAGTGTCACGCAGCTGAAATGATATATTGAACAAACCTGGATTGTTAAGTCTTTCATCTTTTAGAATGAGTTGCATGCTTCGTTCATTAATATTCCAGTCCCAGGACTTCTTTTTAGTCACGCTAACTTAAGATTTTATAACAAAAAGTGACAATTCAGCTCAGACATTCAAGGTCTGAGATAAGAGTCTATCTATATCTCAATCTTGAGTCAGACTGGTTCTATTTCCTAAGTGGAATTGACAAAATATTACGTGTTTTGGCTTCTAAGCCAAGATCAAAGTTTACAATTGAGTGGTCACTAGAACCAACTCCAAGGCTCCTTCCAATTTGGTGAGGTATGTATGGTTTAGGATGATGCTGTTACCCCTTGAAAACCTGGCAATTGCTAGGGGCATAGGAAACAACATTATTGCCCATATTAATGCACAACAATGACCCGGCAGTGGGATCTGAGCACTAACAAACTGAATGAGCAGTACATGGTTCAAGGCATAATGGCACCACAGAAACAGGAAACAGTCCCACCAAGAAAAGATTCCAACCAAAGGGATAGCATTTGGAAAAGGAGAGATCTGAGAAATCAAGGATCATGATGAACAAAGTCAAGCAATTTTCTAGATGAAGTCAAAGATGGCCAGAAGAGGTTCTGGACTGTCAATTAAGGAAAAGAGTTTAACACAGAATTTAACACAGTGCTATTTGAAAAGATTTTCACTCAGCAACTTTGAAGGAATGAAGATATAGTTCCAAGTCAGGAAGATGTATAGCTTGGGAGGAATCTTGCAGGTGATGGCATTCCCTTTGGTCAAGGGACCTCATTCTTTAAGGTCATAGGTTTGGAAGCCTTGGTGAGTTACACATGTTTGTCTTACAGATAGTACACACTGCTGCCATTGTGGTGAAAGGAGTGAATGCTGAAGGCGGTGAATGGGGTGCCAATCAAGTTCCAATTCTGACAGTTTATGCCAGGATAAGGATAAGCTGGGGATCAAAGGCACTAAACAGTGCAGGTATAGACATCCAATACTCAGAGAAACAAAAGAGTGCGCTCTCAAAATATGCAACAATGTTATCTTAAAGCAGTTTTAGCCATACCTGAACATTCTCTTGTTTCACTGAAAGGAAATGTGCAAAAGTAAAGAAAAATGGGAGTAAATTGTGCTGGTTAAAACTGCTCAACATTAAGTGAACAATAGAATTTTTAAAAACTAGCATTTTCTCAAGAAATTAATTAGAGACAAAGTGAATAAAAATGAATAATACTTCAATAGGGTACAGATGGACTCATTTTTAGCCTGACATTATGTAACATTACAAACAGAAATCCAAAGTAGAATACAGTTGATGTGGATATTTGAAATAAGGTCAACATATGCTGGAAAAGCTCAACAGCTAAGGCACCAACTATGCAGAAAGAGAGTGGACTTAATCAGAATTGTTGTATAAATATGGATTCCTTTTTGTTGCTGTTCAGTTAAGGAAGACACACAAACAGACTGCCCAGTTACCAGTGCATAGGTTTAGCTGTAGCTATCTTCAATAGGAGACCATTAGTGTATATAGGAATGTTCCTCCTGCATGATGTTTGAGGTGAGGGACGCCATTAGTGTCCCATCCAAGTAATCTGCAGGAAGTGCACCTAATTCTTGCTCCTCCAAGACTGCGTTAGGAAAATGGAGCGGGAGCGAGATGAACTTCAGATCATTTGGGAGGCAGAGGCTGTGATAGATAAGAGTTTCAGGGAAGTAGTTACTCCTAGACACAAAGAAAACTGGGTAATTGTTTGAAGGTGGGAGAAAACAGTCAGTGCAGGGATCCCCTGTGGTCATTCCCCTGAAAAACAAGTATACCGTTTTGGATATTATTGGCAGGGGGGACCTACCAGGGGCATGCAGTGGGGTGCAGGTCTCTGGCACAGAGTCTGTTCCTATTGGAACAGGACGAGAAAGCGAGAAAGGAGGAGAGTGTTAGTCATTGGGGACTCAATCATTAGAGGGTCAAATAGAGTGTTTGTTGGGAACAAACGAGACTCACAGTTGGTGTGTTACCTCCGAGGTACCAGGGTCTGTGATGTCTCGGATTGTGTCTTTGGGGTCCTGAAGAAAGAGGGTGACCAGCCCCAAGGCGTAGTCCATGTAGGTACCAACGACATAGGTAGAAAGAGGGATAGCGATGTAAGTCAGGATTTCAGGGAGCTAGGGTGGAAGCTGAGAGCTAGAACAAACAGTCATTATTTCTCATGTGTTATCCATGCCATGTGATAGCAAGGCAAGGAATAGAGAGAGATACCAGCTGAACACGTGGCTGCAGGGATGGTGCAGGAGGAAAGGTTTCAGGTACATGGATAATTGGGGTTCATTCTGGGGAAGGTGAGATCTCTACAAACAGAACGGTCTTCATTTGAGCCAGAGGGGTACTAATATTCTGGGTGGGAAATTTGCTGGTGATATTCGGGTGGGTTTAAACGAGCTCAGCAGGGGATGGGAACCTGAGGTGTAGTTCCAGTGCACAGGATGATGAGAGTAGGGAGGGCATGAACAGGATTTCACAGTCACAGGAATGTGCTGGCAGACAGCAAGCTGCTTTGAAGTGTGTCTACTTCAATGCCAGAAGTATCCGAAATAAGGTAGGTGAGATTGCGGCATGGATATGTACCTGTGACTTCGATGTTGTGGCCATTTCGGAGACATGGATACAGCAGGGTCAGGTATAGATGTTGCAGGTTCCAGGATTTAGATGTTTCATTAAGAACAGGAAAGGCAGTAAAAGAGGGGGAGGTGTGGCCTTGTTAGTCAAGGACAGTATAACAGTGGCTGAAAGAACTTTTGATGAGGTCTCATCTACTGAGGTGGTATGGGCTGAAATTCAAAACAAGAGAGGAGAGCTCACACTGCTGTTAGCTGTTAATAGATAATAGACAATAGGTGCAGGAGTAGGCCATTCTGTTCATAGGCCTCTGCAAAGTTCCAGGGATGTGGAGGAGAGGATCAGCAAAATGATTTTGGGTAGGAGTGAAAGGAACAGGGTGGTCAATGTGGGGGACTTTAACTTCCCAACATTGACTTGAAATGCTATAACTCTAGTATGCAGGATGGATCAGTTTTTGTCCAATGTGTGCAGGAGTGTTTCCTGACACAGTAGGTCAAAGGGCCGACAAGAGGGAAGGCCACACCGAATCTGGTGCTTGGTAATGAACCAGGCCAGGTGTTTGAATTAGTGGTAGGAGAGCACTTTTGAGAGAGTGACTATAATTCAGTTACGTTTAGTTTAGGGATAGGTACATGCCACAGAGCGAGAGTTATAGATGGGGAAAGGGCAATTATAATGCGATTAAGCAAGACTTAGGATGCATAGAATGGGGTAGCAAAATGCAGGGGATGGAAACAATCGAAATGTGGAGCTGGTTTAAGGAACAGATATTGCGTGTACTTGATAGGTATGTCCCTGTCAGGCAGGGAGGAAGTGCGAAGGTAAGGGAATCATGGTTTACTAAAGAAATTGCATTTCTTAAGCGGAAGAAGGAGGCCTATGTAAAGTTGAGATGAGATGGTTCAGATGAGGCGATGAGAATTGCAGATTAGTGAGGATGGATTTAAAGAGAGAGTTAAGAGCAAGGACAGGACATGAGCAGTCTTTAGCAGGTATGTGAGAAATAAAAGGACGACTAGGGTAGGAATAGGGCCAGTCAAAGACAGAAGTGGGAAGTTGTGTGTGGACCCTGTGGAGATCGGAGAGATGCTAAACAAATATTTCTCATCTGTTTTCACCCAGGAAAAGGAGAACATTGTAGAGGAGAAGAATAAGATATGGGATATTAGACTAGAAAGGATTGAGGTTAGTAAGGAAGAGGTGTTAACACTTCTAGAAGGAGTGCAAGTAGACAAGTCCTCTGGGTTGGATGGGATTTATCCGAGGATTCTCTGGGAAGCTAGGGAGGAGATGGCGGAGTCTTTGGCCTTGATCTTTGACTTGTCATTGTCTACAGGTTTAGTACCAGAGGACTGGAAAATTGCAAATGTTGTGGCCTTGTTCAAGGACAGTAGAGATGACCCAAGTAATTATAGACCAGTGAGCCTTACGTCTGTTGCAGGAAAAGTTTTGGAAAGGATTATAAGAGATAGGATTTATAGTAATCTAGCAAGCAACAATTTGATTGCAGATAGTCAACATGGTTTTGTCAAGGGCAGGTGGTGTCTCACAAACCTTACTGAGTTTTTTGAGAAGGTGACCAAGCACGTGGATGAGGGTAGGGCAGTTGATGTTGTGTACATGGACTTCAGTAAAGCCTTTGATCAGGTTCCACATGGTAGGCTGTTTGAGAAAAGGCAGAGGCATGGGATTGAGGTTGATTTAGCAGTTTGGATTAGGAACTGGCTTTCTGTAAGAAGGCAGCGAGTGGTGGTTGATGGAAAATATTCAGCCTGCAGCCCGGTTACAAGTGATGTGCCACAGGGATTTGTTTTGGGACCACTGCTGTTTGTCATTTTTATAAATGACTTGGATACAGGCATAGGTGGATGGGCCAGTAAGTTTGCAGATGGCACTAAAGTCGGTGGAGTAGTGGACAGTGTGGAAGAATGTTGCAGATTGTAGGGGGACTTGGATAAACTGCAGAATTGGGCTGAGAGATGGCAAATGGAGTTCAATGCAGATAAATGTGAGGTGATTCACTTTGGGAAGAATAACAGGAAGGCAGAATACTGGGTCAGTGGAAAGATTCTATGTAGTGTGGATGTATAGTGGGATCTTGGAGTCCATTTACATGGATCCCCGAAAGTTACCACCCGGGTTCATTGTGCTGTTAAGAAGGCAATACGGTGTGTTAGGTTTTATTGGTAGAGGGATTAAGTTCCGGAACCATAAGGTCATGCTGCAACTATACAAAATGCAAGTGCGGCTGCACTTGGAATATTGTGTACAGTTCTGGTTGCCCCATTACAGGAAGGATGTGGAAGTATTGGAAAAGGTGCAGAGGAAATTTACCATAATGTTGCCTGGTCTGGAGGGAAGGTCTTAAAAGGAAAGGCTGAGAGACTTGGGTGTGTTCTCATTGGAGAGAAGCTAAGAGGGGATTTGATAGAGACATACAAGATGATTAGAGGATAAGACAGGGTAGACAGTGAAAGTCTTTTTCGTAGGATGATGATGTCAGCATGTACAAGGGGGCATAACTACAAATTGAGGGGTGATAGATTTAAGACAGATGTCAGAGGCAGGTTCCTTACTCAGAGAGTGGTAAGTGCGTGGAATGCCCACCTGCTAATGTAGTTAACGCAGCCACATGAGGGACATTTAAACAATTCTTGGATGATAATGGGATAGTGTGGGGGGATGGGTTTAGATTAGTTCACAGGTCAGTACAACATCGAGGGCCTGTTCTGCGTTCTATGTAACATCATGATGGATTTTTAAGGGACGGATACTCTACCACTTGTTTTTGAATTATATTCACTTCTGATGTGAAGCTACTTTGAACAATATTCCAGGTCTATCATATCAAAACAGTTAAATGTCATATAAACATCTAACTATCTTTCTTCAGTTTAAGCACTGACTTCATTCTATTTACATCTCATCAGTCAAGATGCCACCCACCCCTTCCCATGCATATACATATTGGAAAATATGCTGAGCTAAATTGATTATATTTTTCCTGCGTGTCCTGACTCATGTGTTGTAAAGCCTCACCATGTTTACTTTGCATTGTTCATTTTTTATTGCAAAGATATACTTTATTAATAAAAAAAACATGTACATACATTGGTACTAAAGCAGTTCTGTACAGTGTTTGCATATCAAGAAAAACAAACATTGGAATCTGACATTCCCTGAGGTTGCAAAAACCAAAGGCTTTTTTTTTATTGATGCAGGACACTATTTACAGACGTTTGAGGCCATGAGAGGGTCTGACCATTGAACAGACCCGCATTGTACTTTGACAGAAATACCTTAGACGATGGTATTATTCCGAATATGAGCTGCAGCATTCTCCAAGTTTTAAATCACCCCCTTATTGTCTAGACATTGAATCATAGCATTACCATCCATTCACGCCTATTTTCAAGTCTCCTTGCCCTGATTCATTTTCATCCAATGATTATGTATCCGTTAAGTTTTAGTTTCCCACAGCTTCCCACCCCCTCCCCCGTCTTGCATCGTTGCATTTCAACAAATTAAAATCTTCCACAGGAAATATTCACGTCGTTGTCAAGTTCAAAAAAAAAGGGGTTATGTTTACATGGTCGGCCAAGACTTTTAAAATACACAAACGTATTCACGTACAGACCGTGTTTGTGTTGTATTAAACACCCCGCTGGGTTTCCAGTCATTTTGAGAACGTGATAAAGCAGCAGCTGAGCACATTCCATCAAAACCGGACGGTTTGGAGCGGCGGACCGGAAGTGCGCCCGGGAGAAAGTGGTCCGGCCGGAACTACAAGGGGGGGGTGGTCCGGGCAAGGTGGGGAATGGATGAGGAGGACACGGTGAGTGGGGCGGTTAGTGCGCGAGCCGGCCACCCTCGAGCTGCAGTACCTCGACGTTGTACATCCGGGTCTCACCGTCCATTGAATGGACGGTTACATTACAGTATAATTTCAAATCTGTCAGCAAGGAGGTGGTCGTGTGCCGATTCTGCTGCGCTTTTCCAGTTCCTCTCTGTGTCTGGCTCATGGGTCCGTTATCCTGCCCCCCCCCCCCCAGCTAGGACAAGACCCCAGGCCATCCCCAAGCTTCCCTGCTGACTTTCACACCCTGATTCCCTTGCCAGGCCCCACCACTAAGTATCCTCAATACCCCATCCCTTTTACACTCTCTCCCCACCCCCAGCTACCCTAACCACCCTATCATTTTTCTAGCACACTTCCCACCTGACCAACTGCCATGCTAACCCCATACTCACCTACATACTTACACGTTCACTGCACCTGTCAAAGTGACTGCCTGTATTGGTGGGCATTTAAATCTCAAAATATATCACACTGCCTTTGCAAAAGAGGTTCTTAGCTCTTCCCCCTTTGACCCCACCTCCTCCAACCAACTATCCTGTGGAAGTGTTTGATTTCTAATATGCTCTACACTTCAGGGAGAGATGAGATTAGAATTTTCAGCTAAAGTGGTGGGACTCATTCCTAACAGTACCTAAACATGGAAATGATGTGTCTATCTAACTGTGATTCCCAGAAGATCTTGGAGCAGAAGTAGACCATTCAGTCCAATGAGTCTGCTCTGCCACTCAATGACATCCTGACTTATCTGGTAATCCTCAACTCCATTTTCCTCGCTTTACCCCATAACTGAGGCCAAAATATTGAATGCTTTCAAAAAATATTTAGACTCCTAGAGGTGTACAGCATGGAAACAGACCTTTCGGTCCAACTCATCCATGCTGATCAGATATCCCAACCCAATCTAGTCCCACCTGCCAGCACCTGGCCCATTTCCCTCCAAATCCTTCCTATTCATATACCCATCCAGATGTCTTTTAAATGTTGCAATTATATGACCCTTCACTACTTCCTCTGGCAGCTCATTCCATACATGTACTACCCTCTGCATGGAAAAAGTTGCACCTTAGGTCTGTTTTATATCTTTCCCCTCTCACCCTAAACCTCTGTCCTCTAGTTCTTATGTATAGTTTTTCGGGCTGAAGGGCTCAGAGTAAGGGGAGAAAATGAGAATGAGATGGGTGATCAGCTATGGTCATGCTGAATGACAAAGCAGGCTTGAAGCTCAGATTGGTTTACTGTTCCTGTTTTCTATGTTTATATTCCCTTACTGATTAAATATCTGTCTATTGCAGCCCCAATTGCCCAGCCTCCATGGTGAAGAAGTCAAACTCCTCAGGATACTCATGCTATTATTTTTTGAACAAGCTGGATGTGACTAGACTAAATTTGTTCTGGTTTGACAAATTAAGCCTGATCATTACCGGGAGCTTGTCATGTACACAAAAACATCTTGGCACTTGGGGCACCATGTTTGCAATTACTGCTATCACTGTAAAGTTATACTAAAGCTTGTATGTGAGGTGCAGTATAAAAGTTACCATTCCCTCATTTTAGTTTCTTTATTCCCCTTCCAAAATCACATTTGCATTTATGCTTTAGTTTGTATAGGAAATGATTTGTTGAAATCTATGTTTCCATCTTTTTCAGAGAGATTTCAGAGAGCCATGTGAACGATGTTCTGTGATTAACTGGGCGATTTCAGATGAAGGCAAATTCTTTTGCAAGTCCTGTCACAATGTTATTGAGGTGAGTGCTGTTATGTGAAGATTATAGTTTGTTTCCTCATTCAAGTTACTGAAGACATTAACTTATATTGTGGTATAATTACACTTGCCTTTACAAATTCCCTGTTGCCTGTAAATTGTATCTGGATGAAACTAGAATAGTTTTGAAACATAGTGGTAAAATGTTTGTCAGCGAAGTTGAGAGGCCATGATTAATGTGAATGCCATTACCATGTTGAGGGAACAAGGGAGACTGAATGGGTAAGGGGAAGCAAGGGAGTGTGTGAGAGTCACATGTGTGGACAAGGTATGCACTGGGGAGAATGGGAGTGTTATCCATAAGAGACTGGAGATAGTGTGGGTGAGAAAGAGTGGGGGTTGTGCAGGCAAGAGGGAGCAGAGAGGGGAGATAAGGAGGACTGGTGCAGAGAGCAAGTAAGATGGAACGGAGGGAAGGGTGAGGCAAGGAGGAGCAGAGACCATACCTTGAAAACTGAATCGTTTTGATCACCTTGTCAAAGATATATATGCATTGGAGTCACTTCAGAGAAGGTGCACTATTTTGATCCCATGTATGAAGGGATTGTTTTATGAGATTAAGTAGGTTAGGCTTGTCTTCATTGCAGCTAAGAATAATAAGAGATGACCATGTTGAAATGTACAAGATATTTAGGGGACTTCACAAGTTAGCTGCAAAAAGGTTGATCTCCCCTTGTAGAAGAGTCTACGACCAGAGGGCATAATTTCAGAATAAGGGGTGAGTCATTTAAGATATTTAATTAAGATGAGAAATTTCTTCTCTGACGTTGATGAATCTGTTAAACTCTTTACAGAGGGCTGAAGATGCTGGGCTGTTAAGTATAATCAAAGCTGAGATAGACAGATTTTAATCAGTTACAGAATTGGGGGTTTGGAGAAAAGGCAGGAAAGTGGAGTTGAGGTTCAAGCATGATCTCATTGAATGGTGGAGTCAACTTGACGGACTGAATGGCCTATTTCTGCTCTGAGGTCTTGTATAATTGGTGAAGCAAATGGGATCAATGAATATTTCAATACTGAAGATCTTCCCAGGTCATGTACAATAATCCAGTATGTATATAATGTATTAAACTTTTTGACTTCCTATTCTTTGCACTAGCTTTCATTTTGCCATTTAATAATATATACTGACCTTTCGTAATGTTTAAACTGGCAACAGCAGTGTCTGCTTCTGGTACTTTTATAGCTAAGACTAATGCTACTTTTAATTTCTGTTGCACCTGACATGGTTTAAAACAGTGTCAGTTAAATTAATTTGTGGACATAGTGCAAGATGACCCAAGTTTAAACTAGTAAGAGGTAACTTAAGAACCTTGGCTATGATCTTTGTGTCCTTACTGTCCACTGGAGTAGTACCAGATGATTGGAGGGTGGCCAATGTTATTCCCTTGTTCAAGAACGGGAATAGGGATAACCTTGGGAATTACAGACTAGTCGGTCTTCTATCAGTGGTGGGCAAAGTATTGGAGAGGATTCTGATAGACAGGATCTATGATTACTTGGAAAACCATAGTTTGATTAGAGACAGTCAGCATGGCTTTGTGATGGGCAGGTCATGCCTCACCAGCCCTGTTGAGTTCTTTAAAGATGCGACAAAACACATAGATGAAGATAGATCAGTGGATGTGGTGTACATGGATTTTAGCAAGGTGTTTGATAAGGTTCCCTAAGGTAGGTTCATTCAGAAAGTAAGGAGGCATGGGATACAGGGAAATCTAGCTGTCTGAATACAGAATTGGCTGGCCCATGGAAGACAGAAGGTGGTGGTAGATTCAGCCTGAAGCTCAGTGACCAGTGATGTTCTGTAGGGAACAGTTCTGGGACCTCTGCTGTTTGTGTTTTTTTATAAATGATAAAGAAGTGGAAGGGTGGGTTAATAAATTTGCCGATAACACAAAGATTGGTAGAGTTGGGGAGGGCTGTTGTAAAAGGACATTGACAGGATGCAGAACTGGACTGATAAGTGGCAGATGGAGTTCATCCTGGAAAAGTGTGAAGTGGAAGGTCAAATTTGAATGTAGAACACAGGGTTAAAGGTAGGATTCTTGGCAGTGTGGAGGAACAGGGGAATCTTGGGGTCCATGTTCATAGATCCCTCAAAGTTGTCACCCAAGTTGATAGTGTTAAGAAGGCCCATGGTGTGTTGGCTTTTATTAGCAGGGGGATTGAGTTTAAGAGCTGTGAGGTTATGCTGCAGCTCTGTAGAGCCCTGGTTAGACCACAATTGGAATATTGTGTTCAGTTCTGGTCACTTCATCGTAGGAAAGATGTGGAAGCTTTAGAGAGGGTGCAGAGGAGATTTACCAGAATGTTGCCTGAACTGGAGGGCGTGTCTTATGAAGAAAGGCTGAGAGAGCTTTTCTCATTGGAGCAAAGAAAGATGAGCGCTGACTTGGTAGAGGTGTACAAGATTTGAGAGGCACAGATAGAGTATATAGCCAGAGACTTTTTCCTGTGGCAGAAATGTCTGTCACGAGGGTGCATAATTTTAATGCGATTTGAGGAAGGTTATGGGGAGACTAGATTCCCTACAGTGTGGAAACAGTCCCTTCGGCCCAACAAGTCCACACCGACCCTCCGAAGAGTAACCCACCCAGACCCATTTCCCTCTAACTAATGCACCTTAACACTACGGGCAATTTAGCATGGCCAATTCACCTGGCCTGCACATATTTGGACTGTGGGAGGAAACTGGAGTACCTGGAGGAAACCCACGCAGACACTGGGAGGATGGGCAAACTCCACACAGACAGTCGCCTGAGGCCAGAATCAAACCTGGGACTCTGGTGCTGTGAGGCAACAGTGCTAACCACCGCACCACCATGCCGCGATGTTAGAGGTAGGTTCTTTACACAGAGAGTGGTGAGTGCATGGAATGCACTGCCGGCAGTTGTCGTAAGGTCAGATACATTAGGCACATTTAAGCGACTCTTGGTAAGGCACATGGAAGATAGTACAATGAAGGGTGTGTAGGCTAATCTGATTTTAAGAGTAAGATAAAAGGCTGGTACAACATAAGGGCCGAAAGGGCCTGTACTGTGCTGTACTGTTCTATGTTCTGTAACTCTGCCTGGAAGTTCTTTGTGTGCATTTGATTAACATCTGGTGAACTTTCAGAAGGAATGGTGGAAACATAGCCCTAGATTTATGAAGCATGTGAGAAGGATGTCTAGGCTTTACAGAGGATACAGAGGTTATTTAGTGGAATGGTAGCAGAGACTCTTCAGTCACCTAGAGACACCAGGGTTGTCGATGCCATTCTCCTCAGAGCTGAGAAGGTTAAGTTAAGCTCATGTTTGGTTACGATTTTCAAAGCCATGAATACTATATAAATAAACTAAACCTGTTTCTATTGGCGGAACAGCCTGCAAACAGAGGTCACACATTTAAGGTAATTGGCAAAGGAACTGCAGGTGAAATAAAGAAACATTATTTACATGGCAAACTGTTAAGATTTGGAACGCATTGCTTGAAAGTGTGATTTAAACCAAAATCAATAACAACTTTCATTTTCTCTTGCCATGGTAAATTTGTAAAATAAAGTTCTACAGAGAATCTTTGAGATGGTTGACCCAGGCAATACAATTTCTGACCTGTTAGATAAGGATTCATTATTGGACAGGTGTTCAGGAAAGTTGCCTTTTTAATACTTTAATCATACCTAATCACCATGCACTTCGAAGATGATACTGGGAAATCTCCGTTGAGCTCTTTGCAAGTGAAGTAAATAATTGCACACAACGTAACTTCACTAAAAATGTTCAAAAAGTTTTAATTGCTGGCATCTTACTTTCAATTTTCAGGTAATGCATTGAATCAATTTAACATATTGATCAGAGGTGGAGTTCATAATCAGATACTAGAACACAAGTCTGTGCAGGTCAACATAATGTCTTAGAATGCATTGATAAAACCTCATACTGTGGTTAATTTTGGTCACTACAATCACTGAAATACAGTTGCATTGGAAAGAATAATAGTCTCAGTAAAAGTTGCCATTGTTGGGCCTTACAGGTCACATTTGGCTTCAGCCCATTTGCTGATCACAGCAAAGATTGAGCTGGTGCTACAGTTGAACATTGATCCAGGGGGAGGGGGAAGGGGAAGGGAGTATAATCTTGTGTTCGCATTCAAGAACCATACATTTAAGGCAGGCATTACTTCACCTACCAGCCACCACCAATATTGCGATATACATATTTGGGTGAAGTGCCAGAGAAAAGTCTTGTAACAATATTTCAAAACCTTTCACATCCACTGGATGTATGTGAGTGCTTTATGTCAGTTGAAGTGCTTGTGTGGTCACTGTAATGGAAAAGCAGTAGTCAATTTGCACAGCAGAGGCCTACAAACAACAATCTGATAATGACCAGCTAATCTCCTTCTGTGATATTGATTCAAGGGTAAATATTGCCCAGGACACCAGCTGTAACTCTCCTGCCCTCCTTCAGTGTGGTGTAATGGGATCTTTTACATACGCCTGAGAGGGCAGAAGAGGCATGTTTCATCTGGAAGATGGCAACTCTTGGCAATGCAACATATCTTTAGTCCAACTTGCTTTGTGTTTGAGTCTTAGATTGAAACTTGAACTCATAACTTCTGACTCTGACTAAGCCATGACTCATAAACAAAAGGACCAAAAAGGTTAGCACTACTTGGGAAAGAGGAAAGAAAAAACATGGAAGACAAGAACATGAAGAAAGGGTACAGAAGCAACCAGTTTGACTGTTCAAAAGTAAAAAATGTGTTTCAAGGAGAACTTATTTAATTTAAAAGTTTACAGCCTGACATGGCAGTATGTGAGTGGTAACATTTAGATCATTTCATACAAATGAAAGGATATGATAAGAAAGCATCTCCTTATGGCTCACTTGAATCTCTCTGTGCTTGAAGAATTACTCTGAAGTACTATTTTCAATAACGACTCAGAAATAAAAATTTTAAAATGCTGAAAATTCTCAGCAGACAGTATTTCAGTCCCAATGAATGTTTCAGGTCAAGAAGACATTTGACTGTTTCACTCTACTGAGATTTTGATTTCAGACTTCCAACCTCCATACTGTTTTATTTTTGTGACTATCAAGGCTGAATGGTCTTCTTTCTACCCTGCCTTACTGGAGTCAGTGCCATAAATTACTGGCCAGCAATGTTTCGCAAATTCTATTGTTATATGATAAATGTGTGGTTAAAAGACATTATGATATGTGTTGGGTAGGAGGGTGAGAGAAGAGAAAGAGACTTCATACAGAGTGGGCGGAAAGATAACTCCAAACCTTATCAAGTGTATGAGTGAAAGTGTTGAGCATGATCCATAGAGACAGGTGTGTGTTACAGAAATATGAAATATTGGGGAAAAGGTGTATGATGGTAGGTATTGGACTGGGAGAGGAGAATAAGGTATAGGAGCAGTAATTTAAGTGAAATGTGTCTCTCACTGCCAGTCTCTAGAGAACAGTTGGTTATTGCACTACACTTTTCTATGCCAGCAGTGTATACACTGATACCTCATGAGCCTGCTAAATTACAGGTAAGTCTATGATTTGGAAGGAAGGAGATTATCAGAGATGAAGTAGTTAGAGAGGGAAATAGGCAGTACTGCTTTCATTTCTCTTGATCAGTTAAATAATTTCTGCATTCCATAGGTCTCTGTTGTGTAGGGCATATATTTGAAGTATAACAAACCCATAAACCCTTGGATTACAACATTGAAGGAAAAATTGCCTTAGTTAACAATGATTTGGAGATGCCGGTGTTGGACTGGGATGTACAAAGTTAAAAATCATGCAACACCAGGCTACAGTCCAACAGGTTTATTTCGAAGCTGCTCCTTCAGCTAGTTGCGGATTATAAGATGATAAGACTCAGAATTTATAGCAAACGTTTACAGTGTGATGCAACTGAAATTATATATTGAAAAAGACTTGGATTGTTTAAGTCTCTCATCTTTTAGAATGACCATGTTGGTTTCAGTTCTTTCATATGTAAATCCCAGAACTGTTTTAAATTTACATTCTCAAGCAAACTTTAGCGATAGGTGCAATGTCAGTCCAGATAATGTCCCATTTTAGTCCACAGTCCAAAAATAAAGAAACTTTGAAGAAAAGTGCTCTTTACAGTGGAAGAATCAGAAGTATCCAGCTGTTCAAAAATTTCAGAAGTGATTTTACAAGAATGCTTTAGTGGGGAAACTCTAGTTTCTCCTCTGATTATTTTTGCCAGGGAGACACTAAGAATCTTTTGCTGCATTTGTTTGTCCCTAAATATTTTTTGCCATGACCAAATGTAATCCTTGGTTATTTACCACATATTGTTGCATGAGGACTCACTTAAGCAGTTTGATTGTAGTCCCTGTTCAGTTGTGAAACTGAAGATATCAGTTGTATCCCATGTATCCACCTTTTCTTGAATATAGTCACACAAATAGTCTTGATTTTTGTCCTTGTCATGATTCTCTTTGTCTACAATGCTTATGGAAGAAGAGAAGTCTGGTTTGCTCTCATTGGTAGTTTTTTTCTGTCTATGAGCATGAAAAGAATATCTTATGAAATTCTGACTACTACTACTTTCAATATTATTGAAGCAAGCTCATGTTGTATTATTTCAGCACTGTTGTAAAGCAAACCTGGCATTGCCTTTTAAAATGCACTTTTTCCCACTCTGACAGAAAACAGCAGATGCTCCCTGTGAGATTTTTATGCAAAATGCAAGAGTGAACACTCTGTCCAAAGGACTAAAGAAGAGAAATAAACTTGGTAGGTACAAATTATTTATCCTGCTAACTTTTTTAGACATTTTGTTTGATAATTTGCTGTTGATTCTTGAATAATTCTAATATTTTAGGGTAGAGTTGTCCAATGAATGTGGAAAATATGGGAAAAAAAATGTTTCTGACCATGCATTAACATCATTTTGGAGAAAGTGAGGACTGCAGATGATGGAGATCAGAGGAGAGAATGGGGCACTGGAAAAGCACAGCAGATCAGGCAGCATCTGAGGATAAGGAGAATTGACATTTTGGGCAAGAGCCCTTCATCAGTTTGGATTGAGATTAATTTAATATCTGTAGAAAGACCTTTTTCAAGATTGAAGTCACTTCAAAAAAGGAGGCTCACCTGTTAAAATGAGAAACAGTAAAGCACCTTTACTGTCTGCCCATAAACTATTAAAATTAAGTTTGAAAATAACACATGCTTATGACTGAGTCAATGTGCAAAACTGACATGATACATTGTACAACACATTTAAATATTACTCAGACTTTTAAATTCATAAGAGGTATCAAAACTGAGAACAAATCACTCTGTGTGAGGTTTCACAGGGACTTTTTTTTTACAAAAATAAAACAGTATGGAGGTTGGAAATCTGAAATCAAAATCTCAGTAGAGTGAAACAGTCAAATGTCTTCTTGACCTGAAACATTCATTGGGACTGAAATACTGTCTGCTGAGAATTTTCAGCATTTTAAAATTTTTATTTCTGAGTCGTTATTGAAAATAGTACTTCAGAGTAATTCTTCAAATTAAAATTTACATTTGCCTCCAGGCTTGCAATTGAAATGAATTGTTTAAGCATTATAAACAGAATGCTAATGAGCTATCAGTTGCATTAAATCCTGCTGGGCCTTTCACTAATGAGTTATCAGATCAATCTTTACTCCTCTACTCCCTCCATCGGCCTTCACCCCACTTAACCCTCTCATTTTTTGGCTGCATCAGCTGATACCAAGGAGATGCACAGTATGCTCTAGGGAAATACTTGCATGTGCATTAGCGAATGAGATATTGGGTTGCCCAGTTTTCCATTCAAGCCTGCAACCTGACTGCACATGTGCATTGCGGACATTTGTGTATGACACCACGATGTGCTGGGCCTGGACTTGTGTGCATAGCACATATGTACAGTCACCAACCATTGTATTTTTTCCCCCTGGTTGTCTGAAGAATGCCCCTATTGCAAATGCCTCTGCACTGTTAACGGTGCTCCCTTATTCAAATTAACTAGGAAAAAAAATTTTTGAGGGATTTTTTTTAAAGAAAAAGTGAACTTTTGCTCTGCAGGAAATAGTCTGACAGTATTGGCAAATAATTTGCTAATGCCAGCCTTGTTTGGGGTTTAAGCTGGTTTCTCCATAACAGTTGGCCTTTCAGGTGAGACATTAGACTGAGGCCAGAGTATTCTTGAGTGCATGTTTAAGGTAGTGGCTGATGTGCTGATCAAGCAGGCTGTTTTGTCGTGAGCAATGTCTAATTTCTTGGGTATTGCTGGAGCTGCAGTCAATTAAGGAAAATGGAATACTCACAATATTTATTTTCTCCTCAGCATGTTAATAATTGTGATGGTCAAGTGCAAATGTCTACTTTCACTGTTGTTGGAGATGACTATTACTTGGCACTTGTGTGGTGTAATACCACTTGCCCCTTATTAGCTCAACCCTGAATATCATTTAGGTTTTGCTCCATCTAGATTTTGAAGTAGTCTGTGTCCAACAAGTTGCATCTCGTCCTTAATGATATGTGGTCATCAATGAATATCCCCAGTTTTGATGTTATAACAGAGGGAAGGTCATTATTGACGCAGCTGAAGATGGCTGTGCCTTGAATATGCAGATTATTGCGCCAGAAGACCCAGGTTCAAGTCCCACCTGCTCCAGAGGTGTGTTGTAAACGTGTTTAGACAGTCATAGAGCCATAGAGATGTACAGCACGGAAACAGACCCTTCGGTCCAACCTGTCCATGCTGACCAGATATCCCAACGCAATCTAGTCCCACCTGCCAGCACCTGGCCCATATCCCTCCAAACCCTTCCTATTCATATACCCATCCAGATGCCTTTTAAATGTTGTAATTGTACCAGCCTCCTCCACATCCTCTGGCAGCTCATTCCACTCACGTACCACCTTCTACATGAAAAAGTTGCCCCTTAGGTCTCTTTTATATCTTTCCCCTCTCACCCTAAACCTGTGCCCTCTAGTTCTGGACTCCCCCACCCCAGGGAAGAGACCTTGTCTATTTATCCTATCCATGCCCCTCATGATTTTACAGACCTCTAAGGTCACCCTCAGCCTCTGATGCTCCAGAAAAACAGCCCCAGCCTGTTCGATCTCTCCCTAATAGCTCAAATTCCCCAACCCTGACAACATCCTTGTAAATCTTTTCTGAACCCTTTCAAGTTTCACAATATCCTTCCAATGGGAAGGAGACCAGAACTGCACACTATATTCCAACAGTGGCCTAACCAATGTCCTATACAGCCACAACATGACCTCCCAACTCCTGTACTCAACACTCTGACCAATAAAGGAAAGCATACCAAACATCACCTTCACTATCCTATCTACCTGCGACTCCACTTTGAAGGAGCCATGAACCTGCACTCCAAGGTCTCTTTGTTCAGCAACACTCCTGAAGACGTTACCATTAAGTGTATGAGTCCTGCTAAGATTTGTTTTCTGATTTAAAATTCTATCCTAAACAACATGTGCTGTAATATCCTGGAGCTACATTGATTGATTAGCTTCTTTAAGATCATAACCAGTGTCCTTTGTACTTGGTAGGAGACCAGCAGTGTCTTCCTTCCATCATCTTAGATAATTCCAATTTTTAAATCCACAGGCACCAGTCCTGAATCTAGAGCATTTTTGAAATTTATCACTGATACACCTGCAGTTTCTTTTAATACTCCAGGGTGGAATCCATCAGGTCCTGGAGATTTATCCCATTATTATCTCCATTACCATTTTAATTAATGTTAAATCCACTGAGTGTGTCTCCTTGAATTATCTTTTAGATTTGTTGTACTACTGGTATTTTGAACTTTTTCTCCACTGTGAACAAGGATAAAAAGCACTAATTTACTAGATCTGTTTCTTTTTGACCATTATAATCTACACAGTCCTTGATGGATTTGTATTTCTTTCTCTAATTAGTAAACTAATGTTTACAGGCTTTGGTTGCGTTTAACTGACCTTGAGAGGGATAATTAGCAATATAGTCCAATTAGTCCATCTTTTATATCATTGTTATATTTCACTTAATTGCATAATTCATATGCAAGCTAAACTCAAATGTTTTCTTTTTTGCAGCACTATTGAAAGCATTAGAAATACATAATCTTGACTGTCTCTTGCTGCAAAGAAAGAAATTTTGTAGCATCATTGCCTTGAATTAGAATGCTTTTCCTATTCATTTAATAGCCCTTGTTGGTTTCCTTCAAGTAGTGATCAACTGTGCATGTAAGCAGTTAATTTTTAACCAGAACCAAACTTGTAATGCTTCATTGCTGTATTGATTGAGTGTCTATGTTGTGTCTTAGATCAAGGCTGTGAATGGTATGTTTGTGAAGGCTTTCAGTACATACTGAATCAGCAAGCAAAGGCCCTGGTAGCCTTGGGCACATCTCCACTGCTCAAAGTAAGTGATTCTTAATATATTTAACACTGCCATGTTAACTAAATGAATTATTTAATATGTTCAATGTTAAAATCTAATATGGTCTGAAGGAATGCCTGAGACCTAATGAAATGAGGGAACCGATGATGAATGCTTTAATTGAGTTCATTGTGTTTTAATTTGTTGAATAAATTTGGGGAGCTAGTAGTCAGTGGTGGGTTAGTTTTATGGAATGTGGTTAACTGAAATAAATCTCTCGCATAAAAGTGTGGATTTATCTGTTGGAGGATAACATTGAGATTAGAAATGAAGTATTTTTGCTGAAACAGTGCATGATTGGATTCATGGCCAGCTGTTAAGATTGTATCGTAAAACCATTGAATCCCCACAGTGTGGAAGCAGGCCATTTAGCCCATCGAGTCCACGCCAACCATCAGAAGAGCATCCTATCTGGATCCACCATATGCCCATAATCCTGCATTTCCCATGGCAAGTCATAGAGATGTACAGCATGGAAACAGACCCTTTGGTCCAACCTGTCCATGCCGACCAGCACCTGACCCATATTCCTCCAAACCCCTCCTATTCATATAATCATCCAAATGACTCTTAAATGTTGCAATTGTACCAGGCTCCACCACTTCCTCCGGCAGCTTATTCCATACACGTACCACCCTCTGTATGAAAAAAATTGCCCCGTAGCTCTCTCTTATATCTTCCCCTCTCACCCTAAACCTATGCCCTCTAGTTCTGGACTCCTCAACCCCAGGGAAAAGACTGTCTATTTACCCTATCCATGCCCCTCATAATTTTGTAAATCTCTATAAGGTCACCTCTTAGACTCCGATGCTCCAGGGAAAACAGCCTGTTCAGCATCTCCCTATAGCTCAAATCCTCCAACCCTGGCAACATCCTTGTAAATCTTTTCTGAACCCTTTCAAATTTCACAACATCTTTCCGATTAAAAAGGAGACCGGAATTGCATTCAATATTCTAACAGTGGCCTAATCAATGTCCTGCACAGCCGCAACATGACCTCCCAACTCCTGTACTCAATACTTTGACCGATAAAGGAAAGCCTACCAAACGCCGCCTTCACTATTCTATCTACCTGCGACTCCACTTCCAAGGAGCTATGAACCTGCACTCCCAAGGTCCCTTTGTCCAGCAACACTCCCGAAGACCTTGCCATTAAGTGTATAGGTCCTGCTAAGATTTGCTTTCCCAAAATGCAGCACCTCACATTTATCTAAATTAAACTCCATCTGTCACTTCTCAGCCCATCTGGTCAAGATTTTGTTGTAATCTGAGGTAGCCCTCTTCGCTGTCCACTACACCTCCAATTTGGTATCATTTGCAAATCTACTAACTGTACATTCTTATGCTCGCATCCAAATCATTTATGTAAATGTCAAAAAGTAGAGGTCCCAGCACCGATCCTTGTGGCACTCCACTGGTCACAGGCCTCTAATCTGAAAAACAACCCTCCACCACCACCCTCTGTTTTCTACCTTTGAGCCAGTTCTGTATCCAAGTGGCTAGTTCTCCCTGTACTCCGTGAGAGCTAACCTTGCTAATCAGTCTCCCATGGGGAACCTTGTCGAATGCCTTACTGAAGTCCATATAGATCACATCTACTGCTCTGCCTTCATCAATACTCTTTGATACTTCCTCAAAAAACTCAATCAAGTTTATGAGACATTATTTCCCATGCACAAAGTCACGTTGACTACCCCAAATCAGTCCTTGCCTTTCCAAATACATGTACATCCTGTCCCTCAGGATTCCCTCCAACAACTTGCCCACCACCGACATCAGGCTCACTGGTCTATAGTTCCCTGGCTTGACCTTGCCTGTCTTTCTTAAACAGTGGCACCAAGTTAGCCAACCTCCAGTCTTCCGGCACCTCACCTGTGACTATCGATGATACAAATATCTCAGCAAGAGGCCCAGCAATCACTTCCCTAGCTTCCCACAGAGTTCTCGGGTACACCTGATCGAGTCCTGAGGATTTATCCACCTTTATGCGTTTCAAGACATCAGCATTCCCTCCTCTGTAATATGGACATTTTGCAAGATGTCACCATCTATTTCCCTACAGTCTGTATCTTCTATATTCTTTTCCACGGTAAATACTGATGCAAAATACTCATTTAGTATCTTTCCCGTTTTCTGCTGATCTTTGAGGGGCCCTATTCTCTCCCTAGTTAGTCTTTTGTCCTTAATGTATTTGTAAAACCCTTGGATTCTCCTTAATTCTATTTGCCAAAGCTATCTCATGTTCCCTTTTTGCCCTCCTGATTTCCCTCTTAAGTATACTCCTACTGCCTTTATGCTTTTCTAAGGATTCACTCGATCTATCCAGTCTATACCTTACGTATACTTCCTTCTTTTTTTTAACCAAGCCCTCAATTTCTTTAGTTTCCTGAAGAAGGGCTCATGCCTGAAATGTCGATTCTCCTGCTCCTTGGATGCTGCCTGACCTGCTGCGCTTTTCCAGCAACACATTTTCACCTCAATGTCTTTAGTCATCCAGCATTCCCTATGCCTACCAACCTTGCCTTTCACCCTACAGGAATATTCTTTCTCTGGATTCTCATTAAGTCATTTCTGAAGGTTTCCCATTTTCCAGTCGTCCCTTTACCTGCGAACATCTGCCCCAATCAGCTTTTGAAAGTTTTTTGCCTAATACCATCAAAATTGGCCTTTCTCCAATTTAGGACTTCAGCTTTTAGATCTGATCTATCCTTTTTCCATCACTATTTTAAATCTAATAGAATTATGGTCACTGGCCCCAAAGTGCTCTCCCACTGACACCTCAGTCACGTGCCCAGCCTTATTTCCCAAGAGTGGGTCAAGTTTTGCACCTTCTCTAGTAGGTACATCCACATACTGAATCAGAAAATTGTCTTGTACGCACTTAACAAATCCCTCTCCATCTAAACCCTGAACACTATGGCAGTCCCAATCTATGTTTGGAAAGTTAAAATCCCCTACCATAATCACTCTATTATTCTTACAGATAGCTGAGATTAGATTACATTAGATTAGATTACTTACATAGTGGAAACAGGCCCTTTGGCCCAACAAGTCCACACCGACCTACCGAAGCGCAACCCACCCAGACCCATTCCCCCACATTCACCTCTGCCCCTAACATTACGGGCAATTTAGCATGGCCAATTCACCTAACCTGCACATTTTTGGACTGTGGGAAGAAACTGGAGCACCTGGAGGAGACCCACGCAGACACTGGGAGAATGTGCAAACTCCACACAATCAGTCACCTGAGGAGGGAATTGAACCGGGGTCTCTGGCACTGTGAGGCAGCAGTGCTAACCACTGTGCCGCCATGCTGCCCACTACACTTACAAATTTGTTTCTCAATTTCCCTCTGACTATTAGGAGGTCTATAATACAATCCCAATAAGGTGATCATCCCTTTCTTATTTCTCAGTTCCACCCAAATAACTTCCCTGGATGTATTTCCTGGAATATCCTCCCTCAGCACAGCAGTAATGCTATCCCTTATCAAAAATGCCACTCCCCCTCCTCTCTTGCCTCCCTTTCTATCTTTCCTGTAGCATTTGTATCCTGGAACATTAAGCTGCCAGTCCTGTCCAACCCTGAGCTACGTTTCTGTAATTGCTATGATACCCCAGTCCCATGTTCCTAACCATGCCCTCAGTTCATCTGTCTTCCCTGTTAGGCCCCTTGCATTGAAATAAATGCAGTTTAATTTATTAGTCCTACCTTGTCCCTGCCTGCCCTGACTGTTTGACTCGTTTCTGTTCTCAACTGTAACAGTCTCAGATTGATCTCTTTCCTCACTATCTCCCTGGGTCCCATCCCCCCACCTTACTAGTTTAAATGCTCCCGAGCAGCTCCAGCAAACTTCCCTGCCAGTATATTAGTCCCCATCCAATTTAGGTGCAGTCCGTCCTTCTTGTACAGGTCACTTCTATCCCAAAAGTGATTCCAATGATCCAAAAATGTAAATCCTTCTTCCGTACATCAGCTCCTCAGCCATGCATTTATCTGCTGTATCCTCCTATTCCTGCCCTCAGTAGCTTGTAGCACTCCACCTAACTTACACAACCCGAGACACTGCAGGACAACTTAGCATGGCCAAGCCACCAAGCATGCACATCTTCAGACTGTGGGAGGAAACCGGAACACCTGAAGGAAACCTATGCAGACACGGGGAGAATGTGCAAATTCCACACAGACAGACGCTCGAGGGTGAAATTGTACCGTGGTCATTGATGCTGTGAGGCAGCAGTGCTAACCACTGAGCCACCATGCTGCCCCTTCTTGAATCTGTGTTCGACATGGTGTCAGGCAGCAGGTTTATCTACTTGTGTGGTGTTATAGTTCTGAAATTATGCAGCTTGTGGGTTGCAATGGCAGTTTTGAAGTTATTTTGAAAGGAATTGTGTGTTGTTTGCTGAATAATAATATGTCAAGGAGGCTCTTAATTCTTCAAACTTTTGCATACTTTGTGCATAATTTATTACAGCTTTCATTGGTTATCTATGTATGGTTGATGCAAAAGTGAATATTTATTCATGGGTTGTGTTAGAACAGTTTTTTTTGCAAGAAGTCAATCTTGTGGTTCTCATTGAGATTTGCTATTCAGTGCATTGGCCATATGCAGTATGTACCACCTATTATTGGTTCCATTGAAGTCGATGTAGCTGTGTATATTGTCAGTCTCATGGTGACTAGTTTTGTGGTGCTACCCAAGATGGCTGACCGGCATCTTGTCTCTATTTGCTTATGCTTGGCCTGCTGAATAATGAAGATTTGCCAGCCCATGGCCAGCAACCTTCAATGTGCGGGACCTCTTCCCCCGGGTCCTTAATTGCATGGGAAGATCCAGTAGAAATCTGTCACAGGACCAGAAATTGCTGCAGTAACTCAGCAAGCCCGTCAGTACTTGTAAAGAGAAAACTGTATTCACTTTTAGAGTCCAGTGACCCTCCTTCATCTTGTGAAATCCCCGAGCAGTGCAATATGTGCAGCCATATCTTGTCCTCCTTATACTTGGGCATTGAGGTTGAGCATGTTAAATAATTTATTTGTGCCACATGTCATTTACTTTGGCCTTGGGAGACCCTGGCTTGTGATTGCAAAAATTGGCGAAGGCTTATCCAAAAAGGCATCAAACATATTGGGAGGTATTGTTGGCAACATGGAAAGGCGAAGTTGAGATGTCCTTTGGAATGCACAAACCTCCAACCAGCATATATTATATTAGATGCTGAAGTTGAAACTCTGGATCTTTGACTTCAGCAAGGGAAACATTTTTTTTCTTGTTCATTTCCATCTCCCTGCTCATAAAATGGAACCATAAATGAATAGCTTAAAAAATGCAGGCTTTTCAAAGATAATTCTGAATGAAAATATTTCATAAGTATTCAACTTTTTGTAAATTCCACTCCCACTGTTTCCAATTTATAAGTAAATGTCCCTTTATATTAAAAACCTCTCTATAAAGCTACATTCTGGTTGCTGTTCCATTTCGTTATTAAATCTTCCAAGTCATCAGATTGATAAAATGCCCAGTGATGTTGATCTTGTATGTAAAGAAAGGCCAATGGAGTGTATTTCATTGTTTCTCTTATATAATAAATACCCCAATCTTAAGTCTGAATGGAATTTACAGACGATTGTTGATGAGTTCAACCTCTTAATTATCAAATTATTGGAAGAAAATTACTGGATCATCAAATTCATTGTAAGTATAGACTGAACATTATTCATTTGCGACATAAATTTGACTGCTTCCAGAGATTGGATACAACCTGTATTGCGATAAAAATGGAAGATATTGAAATACCCATTTGTGTGACTACTTCTGAAACAGGGGGATAAAGATTGTCTTCCACTTCTTGAACTTTCTTGTTCTCTTGCAGAAAAGTTGCTTTGTTTACTCCCAGAATCATAACACAAGCCTGAAGTATCTATTAACCCCACATTCCAACTTTTTAAACCTGACCAACACCATTGGTACCCATCATCCAAGCAGCACAAAATTAAAGGTTTTGTGTCCCTCTCTTTGGACCAAGAGACTGGGATTCAAGTCCCATCCACTCCAAGGTATTGTTAGTAAGTTTGTAGATGGCACCAAAATTGGAGGAGTAGTGGACAGTGAAGGAGATTACCTCAAATTACAACAGGATCTTGATCAGGTGGGCCAGTATGCTGAGAAGTGGCAGATGGATTTTAATTTGGATAAATGCGAAGTTTTGCATTTTGGGAAAGCAATTCTTATACACTTAACAGTCAGGTCCTAGGGAGTGTTGCTGAACAAAGAGACCTTGGAGTGCAGATAGTTCCTTGAAAGTAGAGTCACAGGTAGATAGGATAGTGAAGGCATTTGGTATGATTTCCTTTATTGCTCAGAGCGTTGAGTACAGGAGTTGGGAGGTCATATTGCAGCTGTAGAGAACAATGGTTAGGCCACTTTTGGAATATTTCATGCAATTTTGGTCTCCTTCCTTTTGGAAGGATGTTGTGAAACTTGAAAGGGTTCAGAAAAGATTTACAAGGATGTTGCCAGGGTTGGAGGATTTGAGTTATAGGGAGATGCTGAATAGGCTGGGACTGTTTTTCTGGAGTGTTGGAAACTGAGGTGTGACCTTATAGAAGTTTATAAAATCATGAGTGGCATGGATAGGGTAAATCGACAAAGTCTTTTCCCTGGGGTGGGGGAGTCCAGAACCAGAGGGCATAGGTTTAGGGCGAGAGGGGAAAGATATATAGAGACCCAAGAGGCAACCTTTTCACACAGAAGGTGGTATGTGTATGAAATGAGCTGCCAGAGGAAGTGGTGGAGGCTAGTACAATTGCAACATTTTAAAGGCATCTGGATGGGTATATGAACGGGAAAGGTTTGGAGGGATATAGGCTGGGTGCTGGCAGGTGGGACTAGATTGCATTGGGATATCTGGTCAGCATGGATGTGTTGGATGGAAAGGGTCTGTTTCCATGCTGTACATTTCTAAGACTCTCTGATTCTAAGTATGTATTAACATCTCTGAGTAAGTTAATTTAAAAAAAAATACTAAAAGGTTTTGTAGATCAGTTGATTTATACATTTATCTTTTCTTCAATGCCATTCTTAAATGTCTCATTTTTGAAGCAATTGAGACAGTGAATTAATTGCATTAGTCTCTGTTTCATATATCCAGTACTCTGGAACTTGGGTGGGTGAAAGGGATTGGGGTTTTGCTTATTCCCTTTGGTTCTGCCAAAAGTAGGTTAAATTTTGTTAGTTCGTTGTTGACAGTCGATATCAAATAGTCTGCCTACCTACATTAAATGAGTCTTAGTATTACTTTATAGTACAACTTAATGTTCCCTGTCTTTAAAGTTAAAACTCCTGGAATCAAGGATTGTATCTCCAATTCTCTGGGCTCTCCTAAGCAGTGTTATTTTAAAAGATAGATGTCAAAATCTGTATTACCATTCCACATGTTGCCTCACCCATGATGTACACCGACTTGAATAATTTGTTCTAACTTCAAATGCCTTTGAGAGGTATCCTACTTCTTGATTAACCTTTTGATAATGGTTTCATAATGACTAGAAGCTTTCAGTGGTTGTCAATCTCTTTTTCTGTTTCCCATGGTGGGTTTATGACCGACATTTGTTTCTTTTTCAGTACCTAGGAATTAGAAAGCAGCATACGGAAATGTTCTCTAAGCTGCTAAAAGAAAACAACTATAGCATTGACATGGAACACTGTTCCAAAGGTAAACTTGGAATTGTGATAATCCTACAATATGGATACTTTGCTTTGTAGCTACTAAGAACTAAATTGCCCCTGAAACTGTTGAGTTTGTGTACACATTTCATTCAGTTTCAAGCTAGATCTAAAATAAAACATTTTGGGGTTTTGCTTTAGTCCATCCAACTTACTTGAACCAGATTCCTTTGAATCTTATCAATGTCCCTAGTTCACAAAGCTTTGTTTTCAGCATATCTTACAATTATTATGTTCAACATAAATTTAGAATCCCTACTATGTGGAAACAGGCCCTTCGACTCAACAAGTCCACACCGATCCTCCAAAGAGTATCTCACCCAGACCCATTCCCCAACATGAGGGGATGAGCAGAGGGATCTTGGTGTCCATGTACACAGATCTCTGAAAGTTGCCACCCAGGTAAATAGTGCGGTGAGGAAGGCATATGGCGTACTGGCTTTTATTGGTAGAGGAATTCAGTTCCGTAGTCCTGAGGTCATGATGCAGTTGCATAAGACTCTGGT
>NC_057712.1:17995403-18001370 GCF_004010195.1 Chiloscyllium plagiosum | reverse complement strand
TAAATTAAGGGGGGGTAGATGTAGGACTGAAGTTAGGGGTAGGTTCTTCACTCAGCGAGTTGTAAGTTCATGGAATGCCCTGCCAGTAGCAGTGGTGGACTCTCCCTCTTTATGAGCATTTAAGCGGGCATTGGATAGGTATATGGAGGATAGTGGGTTAGTATAGGTTAGGTGGGCTTGGATCGGCGCAACATCGAGGGCCAAAGGGCCTGTACTGCGCTGTATTCTTCTATGTTCTATCTACTCCTGACTCATGCACATAACCTATACATCCTGAACACTGGGCAATTTAGCACGGCCAATTTACCTAACCTGCATGTTTTTGAATTGTGGGAGGAAACCGGAGCACCTGGAGGAAACCCACGCAAACATGGGGAAAATGTGGAAACTGCACACGGACAGTTGCCTGAGGCTGGAATCAAACCCAGGTCCCTGGTGCTGTGAGGCAACACTGCTAACCACTGAGCCATTGTACTGCCCCGTTGCTCCCTATTGTTTACAATACTAGTTGTGAAACCAGAACCCTGTGGGACACCATTAATTGCTACTCTAGAGCTAGTGATTTTTTTATTTATTACCTGTTTATTGTCAGCAATTGATGCATCAAACTACTTTGCCATTTAACTCAACAAAATTTAGCCCTCTTGAAAATTTTCACTTTTATGCAGCTTAAATATATATTGTACCTTGTACCTTGGCAACTTTGGCAGGTGGGACTTTCCTACCTCAATCCTAATGAAGTATGTGGTGGAAAGGCCTGTGGACAACCTCCAGCTTCAGTGCCTCACCCCATTACTGCTGTTATTAACCCAATGTATGGTAGGGAGCTTGCCAATGACAAGCAAACCCTGGTGCATTTACTTATAGGCTCCTGACTTAGTGCCTAGTTGAGGTAGCTGACACTAGAAAAGGAGTGTGGCTACTGAGAACTATTCCCATGCCCTGCTGTTGACTCCACACAACTGCTCCACAGTAACCCCCACCCATGACCCTTTCCCACCATTGCTGACCTGTTCCTGCTCCTTTTGCGATCCAAGACTTTGTGTTGATGTTCTACTGGGAGCAGACATGCTTCCATGGTGGTACTGCTGGAGAGTGAAGACTTTCCACCCTCTGGCCAGCAACTTTCAGTGTATGGGACCTACTTTACCAGGGTCCTTGAACCCAGGGGAAGATGCAGCACAGGATCAGAAATTATTGGTGAAACTCAATAAGCCTGGCAGTACCTGTGGAGAGAAAACAGTGTTTACTTTGAGTCCAGTGACACTTCTTCATTCTGTCAAGTGCCTGCAAAATGTGCACACCTGTTATGAAACAGGCAATTTGGATTCTTGCCAGCTCTCTAGCTGGTGACCAGGACCCTCCAACCACACGATATGAATGTAGATTTCTCCAGCTTCCTCATTTCCCCTCCCCCCACCTTATCTCAGTCCCAACCCCTGGATACAGCACCGCCCTCTTGACCTGCAATCTTCTTCCCGACCTCTCTGCCCCCACTCCCTCTCTGGCCTATCACCCTCACCCTCACCACCTTCCACCTATTGTATTCCAGCACCCCTCCCCCAAATTCCCCTCCACCTACCTTTTATCTCAGCCCGCTTGGCACACCAGCCTCATTCCTGAAGAAGGGCTTATGCCTGAAATGTCGATTCTCCTGCTCCTCGGATGCTGCCTGGCCTGCTGCGCGTTTCCAGCACCACACTTTTCAACTCTGGTCTCCAGCATCTGCAGTCACCACTGCAAGATTTCACCCAGTTTGAGCAGCTTTCATCTGTTTACTTAACACCTTAGAGGATTCCAATGAATTCCTGAAGCATAAGCATATATATTTGCACCCATGTTAACTACTGCTAATGTGTCCTATGGTCTTTGTTGAGATGCCTCGCTTTCAATGTGTATAAAATGAATCTGGATGAGTAAGAAGGGAAATAAGTTATGATGGGTACAGTGTCCCTTTTCATCAATCCACTAACCAAAGCAGGTTTTCTTTTAATCATTTCATACCACATGACTGCTTCAATTGACAGAAAGAAAGAAGTAAGAAAGATTTCTGCGAAGTGGTAAAAGAAAAATAAATGTTTATTGTTTAATACCCAAATATACACAGGCACACTTGCACTGAGAACACACTCTGGTAAAGATTGTAGGTACTGCTGTTGAGGTTAACATTTCAGTATGGATAGAACATTGATTAGCTAACAGGAAACAGATCATAAGCAAAACGGGTCATTTTCAGGTTGGGAAGTTGTAATGAGTTTTGTGCCAAAGGAGTTAGTGCTGGTATCTAAGCCTTTTGCAATTAACAATTTATATAAGTTACTTGAATGAATTAATGAGACTGAGGGTTTGGTTGCTAAATTTACTAATTACACAAAGTTGACAAACTAATCCAGAGCTCTGGGTGATAAAACGGATAGAAATTAAAGAGTAAAGGTACGTTTATGACGAATATCAGCTAGTAAGTACAGTTGAGAGCCAAGCTGAATGCAGAAGTTTGCGAAGAGAAGGAAAGAAAGAAAGCAAATACAAGAAACAAAGATGGATTGTGACAAAAAGCTGGTAGCTAACATTAGAGCAAGTTCCGAAGTGTTCTGTAATCATGTCATTTGTAAATTGTGAAAACAGTAGGAGTGGGACCAACTTGTGACCACAAAAGGGATTTGCAAATGGAGATGAGGCACGACAGTGGTGTTAAATTGTAGCGGCGTGACATAATCTTTCGGGATCTTGCTTGGATTCAGAGGTGTTGCTGGAGGTCTGGAAAATTGAAAAGCTTCCATCCTTGGAACCAGCATTTACAAATAAGTTTAACTTTAGTAGGGAATCTTCTAAAATTAATTATTTAGGATAGAGTTAATAGTCATAGAAAAATATGGGTTAATTCCGAAGAGTCAGCATGGATTTGTTGAGAGAAAATTATGTCTAACCTGCTGGAGTTTTTTTTTGAAGAGGTAACAGGGTGATGAGGGGAAGGCTGATAATATGATATATATGGACTTTAAGAAGCCTTTAGATACATTTCTACGCAATCAATCCAGATCTTGGTGTGCAGACAACAATTTCAAAGGCTGTGGACAACAGCAAACTTGGGTGAATGTTAAACTAAAGAGCCTGTGTAGAACTTTTAAAAATAAATTGGCAAGTTGGTTAAGTGGTTCAAAAGGTGGGGGTTGAACCTCCGAGCAATGTGAGGTGATAAAATTTGGTATAAAATAAAGGGTACTGTTTTAAAGTGTGTGCAGGAGTAGGGGGACCTGGGTGTATGTATGCATAAATCATTAAAATTGACAAAATAGGCAGTGAGAGCAATGAGGTGCAGAGGAGATTTACCAGGATGTTGTCTGGTCTGGAGGCAAGATCTTATGAGGAAAGGCTGAGAGACATGGGTCTGTCCTCATTGGAGAGAAGAAGGCTAAAGAGGATTTGGTAGAGACCTACAAGATGATCAGAGGTAGGGTAAACAATGAAAGTCTTTTCCCTCGGATGATGATGTCAGCTTGCACGAGAGGGAATAGCTACAAATTAAGGGTGATAGATTTAAGACAGATGTCAGAGGCAGGTACTTAAGAGAGTGGTAAGGGCGTGGAATGCTGTGGTGAAACGGTTAAAAATTATGTCCCAATACATGTGTGAATCTAACCGGAATGGAGGTTAACATGTAGAGTGAGTATAAACCAGACCCGTTGTAGTATGAGACCTGGTTGTGGCGACGCTGCGGGGGATAAAATGCTCATATTCTAGCAGACTCGCCTCTTGGTCGTTTGTTCTGTGTCAGACTACTCTCCTACGAACCTGACCTTGAGAATTTTTTAAAACAAATGCCCTGCTTGCCAATGTAATTAACTCAGACACGTTAGGGAGATTAAAACAATCCTTGGATAAGCACATGGATGATGATGGGATAGTGTAGGAGGATAGACTTTGATTATTTCAAAGGTCGGCGCAACATCGAGGGCAGAAGGGCCTATTCTGCTCTGTATTGTTTGATGTTCTATATCTTCTTCTAGGTTTCAGGGACACAAAGTATAAGAGTGGAGTGGTCATGCTGAATTTATGAAGTACACTAGATTCTCCTCAGCTGGGGTATTGCATAAAGCTGTGAGCCCACAATTTCTACAATGTTTGTGATTAAATTAGAAAGTGCAAAAGAGATTGGCGAGAATGCTTCAATGGACAATAAATCTCTTTTATCAGAAAACGTTGGAAAAAATTGGGTTGTTTTCCTTGAAGGGAAAAGAGTAGAAGCAGATGTAATAGAAGTTTTAAAAATCATGAGGGACCTGTAGTGAGTAGACAGGGAGAAACCATTCCCGCTCATGAATAGATTGAGAAACTGAGAGCACAGATTTAAAGTGTTTTACAAAAGAAACAGATGTGAGCTGTAAAAAAAAAATTAAGATCTGGAAGGCACTTCCTGGTACTGTGGGGGAAGCAGGTTCAATTGAGACATTCGAGAGAGCATTATATGATAATATACTATAATAGAAACAAAGTACAAGGTTGCAGGAGATTGGCACTAAATCAAAACGTTTAGAGATGGGCTGAATGACCTCCTGTACTGTTACAATTCTGAAGCCGATGGCCTCAGAGGGGTCAAATGGAATATAATGTGGGAAAATTTTGAAACTTTTCATTTCTCGTTGGAAATTAAAAACCATAATATTATCTAAATGGTGAGAGATTGTAGAACTGAGATGCAGAATGATTTGAGTGCTGTAATGCAAGATTAATAGACCAATAATATGCAGATACAGCTAGTAATTAGAAAAGCTAACACAATGTAATCATTTATTGTGAAGGGAATTAAATACAAAAGTAGGGAGGTTAAACTTTTGGGGCATTGATGAGACCACATTTGGAGCACTGTATCCATTATTTGACTCCTTATTTAAAGACGGGTGTAAATTGCTTGGAAACAGTCACAGAAGGTAGACAGAATTGGCTTGTAGCCACTGGACCTTAGAGTAAAGCACAACTTAATTGAAGCATAGAATATTCAGTGGGATCTTGGCACGGTGGACGTGGAAATTATGTTCCTGTTTATGGGGAAATCTGGAACCCATTTAGACAAAGATGAGAAGAAACCTTTCCTCAGAGGGATCTAAACCTTGGAGCTCTCTTCCTCAAAATAGGTAGATACGGAACCCTTGAATATTTTTAAAGCAGATATACACAGAATCTTGATAAACTCTATAAACTGCAATTGATTTACTATGAATTAGGAAAATGAGAGAATGAACTTAAGTTTTATAACTTGGTGGAAACGTTCAGACTTAACAGTCTCTCCAACACCAAATCCTGGCAAATATAGAGGCATACATAGGCAGAGATTTAACATATTACCTAAAGAACCACACCAGAGCTCTGCCTTGCAGTCTAAAAGAAATCTGCTACTGGTGTGGTTCTTTAGGTAATATGTTAAATCTCTGCCTATGTATGCCTATATATTTGCCAGGATTTGGTGTTGGAGAGACTGTTAGGTCTGAAGGTTGATAAGTCTCCGGGGCCTGATGGTCTACATCCCAGGGTACTGAAGGAGGTGGCTCGGGAAATCGTGGATGATTATTTTCCAGAGTTCGATAGATTCGGGGTCGGTTCCTGAGGATTGGAGGGTGGCTAATGTTATACCACTTTTTAAGAAAGGTGGGAGAGAGAAAGCAGGAAATTATAGACCAGTTAGTCTGACCTCAGTGGTGGGAAAGATGCTGGAGTCTGTTATCAAGGATGAAATTACGGCACATCTGGATAGTAGTAACAGGATGGATTTATGAAGGAGAAATCATGCTTGACTAATCTTCTTGAATTTTTTGAGGATGTAACTCTGAAGATGGATGAGGGAGATCCAGTAGATGGAGTGTACCTGGACTTTCAGAAAGCTTTTGATAAAGTCCCACATAGGAGGTTAGTGAGCAAAATTAGGGTGCAGGGTATTGGGGGCAAAGTACTAACTTGGATTGAAAGTTGGTT
>NC_057712.1:17957793-17995056 GCF_004010195.1 Chiloscyllium plagiosum | reverse complement strand
GGAGTGCAGCGTAGGTTCATGAGGTCAATTCCTGGAATGGCGGGACTACCTTACGCTGAAAGACTGGAGCGACTTGGCTTGTATACCCTTGAGTTTAGAAGGCTGAGAAGGGATCTGATTATTAAAGGATTGGACACTCTGGAGGCAGGAAACATGTTTCCGCTGATGGGTGAGTGCCGAACCAGAGGACACAGCTTAAAAATACGGGTAGACCATTTAGGACAGAGATGAGGAGAAACTTCTTCACCCAGAGAGTGGTGGCTGTGTGGAATGCTCTGCCCCAGAGGGCAGTGGAGGCCCAGTCTCTGGAATCATTTAAGAAAGAGTTGGATAGAGCTCTCAAACATAGTGGAATCAAGGGTTATGGAGATAAGGCAGGAAGAGAATACTGATTAGGAATGATCAGCCATGATCATATTGAATGACGATGCAGGCTCGAAGGGCTGAATGGCCTACTCCTGCACCTATTGTCTATTGACTTAAGACCTGATTTCCTTAGACAAGGTCTTTTCCCTCCATTGGGACAGATATTTCTGTCTGTCTAACCAGAATCTCTCTTGGGGGGGAAAAGTCTTATCAGAAAATGTGGCAGGAGAATTTTCCCTTCACTGGAGTGGTGTGAGCAATCATAGAAAAATTGGGAAAATGTGAGGGAAAAAAAATGACCAGTTTCCCTTTAACATTTAAATAACAACTTCAGAGTCTCACTTTTGAGCACCTTTATTTCCACGTGTTTATATCTCAGTAATAGCTCATCTTGCTTTATTATTAAATAAAAAGCAAAAGAACTGTGGATGCTGTAAATCAGAGACACAAGTGGAAATTGCTGGAAAAGCTCAGCAGATCTGGCAGCATCTGTGGAAAGAAATCAGAGTTAACATTTCAGATCCAGTGACCCTTCCTCAGAACTATTCTGAGGAAGGGTTACTCAACCTGAAATGTTAACTCTGATTTCTCTCTTTAGGTGCTGCCAGACCTACTGAGCTTTTGCCGCAATTTCTACTTTTGCTTTATTACTATGTGACTTCCAGTTCTCTTTTCTGAGAAACTGGGTGACACCCATCCCAGGCTGGTACCTGATGGTTGCAGCTCACCAATTGCTTGACCTGGCTTTCATCCAACTTTGTCTTCAGCACACTGTCCCTGCATGCTCCACGGACGGCTTCCTACTCTGACCTTAATCCCAAAAATCAGCATGAGCAAACCAACAACCTGACCGTATCTTTTATGACTTCTGTAGATCCAGCTCTCTCACCATTTTGGCCTTTCGGGCCTTTACTTTGCAGTTCAGGGATCTAGGACTTCCATGCTTCTGCCGGGTTGCTTTGCCTACAGGGATGCATGAACAATCAATGCATCTAAATACGATGCATCCGCTGGCTCAGTCCTGAAAAAGGGTTAAACCTGAAGTGTTGATTTTTCTTTACCTCCTACTAGAGAAGGTGCAAAACTTGACCTACTCTTGGGAAATAAAGCAGGGCAGGTGACTGAGGTGTCAGTGGGGGAGCACTTTGGGGCCAGTGAACATAATTCTATTAGATTTAAAATAGTGGTGTAAAAGGATAGACCAGATCTAAAAGTTGAAGTTCTAAATTGGAGAAAGGTCAATTTTGACGGTATTAGGCAAGAACTTTCGAAAGTTGATTGGGGGCCAATGTTCGCAGGTGAAGGGATGGCTGGAAAATGGGAAGCCTTCAGAAGTGAGATAACGAGAATCCAGAGAAAGTATATTCCTGTAGGGTGAAAGGAAAGGCTGGTAGGTATAGGGAATGCCGGATGATTAAAGAAATTGAGGGTTTGGTTAAGAAAAAGAAGGAAGCATATGTAAGGTATAGACAGGATAGATTGAGTGAATCCTTAGAAGAGTATAAAGGCAGTAGGAGTATACTTAAGAGGGAAATCAGGAGGGCAAAAAGAGGACATGAGATAGCTTTGGCAAATAGGATTAAGGAGAATCCAAAGAGTTTTTACAAATACATTAAGGACAAAAGGGTAACTAGGGAGAGAATATGGCCCCTCAAAGATCAGCAAGGTGGCCTTTGTGTGGAGCCGTAGAAAATGGGGGAGATACTAAATGAATATTTTGTATCCGTATTTACTGTGGAAAATGATATGTAAGATATAGACTATAGGGAAATAGATGGTGACACCTTGTAAAATGTCCACATTACAGAGGAGGAAGTGCTTGATGTCTTGAAACGTGTAAAGGTGATAAATCCCCAGGACCCTATCAGGTGTACCCTAGAACTTTGTGGGAAGCTAGGGAAGTGATTGCTGGGCCTCTTGCTGAAATATGTGTATCATCGATAGTCGCAGGTGAGGTGCCGGAAGCCTGGAGGTTGGCTAATGTGGTGCCACTGTTTAAGAAGGATGGTAAGGACAAGCCAGGGAACTATAGATCGGTGAGCCTGATGTCGGTGGTGGGCAAGTTTTTCGATGGAATACTGAGGGACAGGATGTACATGTATTTGGATGGGCAAGGACTGATTAGGGGTAGTCAAGATGGCTTTGTGCATGGGAAATCATGTCTCTCAAACTTGATTGAGTTTTTTGAGGAAGTAACTAAGAGGATTGATGAAGGCAGAGCAGTAGATGTGATCTATATGGACTTCAGTAAGGCATTCGCCAAGGTTCCCCATGGGAGACTGATTAGCAAGGTTAGCTCTCTCGGAATACAGGGAGAACTAGCCATTTGGATACAGAACTGGCTCAAAGGTAGAAGACAGAGGGTGGTGGTGGAGGGTTGTTTTTCAGACTGGAGGCCTGTGACCAGTGGAGTGCCACAAGGATCGGTGCTGGGTCTTCTACTTTTTTTCATTTACATAAATGATTTGGATGTGAGCTTCAGATGTACAGTTAGTAAGTTTGCAGGTGACACCAAAATTGGAGGCGTAGTGGACAGCAAAGAGGGTTACCTCAGATTACAACAGGATCTTGACCAGATGGACCAATGGGCTGAGAAGTGGCAGATGGAGTTTAATTCAGCTAAATGCGAGGTGCTGCATTTTGGGAAAGCAAATCTTAGCAGGACTTATACACTTAATGGTAAGGTCTTCAGGAGTGTTGCTGAACAAAGAGACCTTGGAGTGCAGGTTCATAGCTCCTTGAAAGTGGAGTCGCAGGTAGATAGGATAGTGAAGAATGCATTTGGTATGCTCCCCTTTATTGGTCAGTGTATTGAGTACAGGAGTTAGGAGGTCATTTTGCAGCTGTACAGGACATTGGTTAGGCCACTGTTGGAATATTGCGTGCAGTTCTGGTCTCCTTCCTATCGGAAAGATATTGTGAAACTTGAAAGGGTTCAGAAAAGATAAGGATGTTGCCAGGGTTGGAGGATTTGAGCTATAGGAAGAGGCTGAACAAGCTGGGGCTTTTTCCCTGGAGCATCAGAGGCTGAGGGGTGACCTTGTAGAGGTTTATAAAATTATGAAGGGCATGGATAGGGTAAATAGGCAAAATCTTTTCCCTGGGGTGGGGATGTCCAGAACTAGAGGGCATAGGTTTATGGTGACAGGGGAAAGATATAAAAGAGACCTACGGGGCAACCTTTTCACACAGTATATGGAATGAGCTGCCAGAGGAAATGGTGGAGGCTGGTACAGTTGCAACATTTAAAAGGCATTTGGATGGGTATATGAATCGGAAGGGTTTGGAGGGATATGGGCCGGGTGCTGGCAGATGGGACTAGGAAGGGTTGGGATATCTGGTCGGCATGGACGGGTTGGACCGAAGGGTCTGTTTCCATGCTGTACATCTCTATGACACCTGATACCTGGCTTGTGTTCTTCCCGCATCCTGCTTGTCTAGCCTGATTTCCTGTCACTCACTGCCTACTTGGATGCTGTCATCGTTTCTGGTTTTCTTTAGTGCATGGCGATCTTGCCAGTTTCTATGTCTTGCATTGCTTTTTAATACTGATGTAGAAGCAGCTTGTCATACTGGGGAGTGCTGTGTCAGTAAAGGTACAGCTTCAGTGCTTCCATGAAGCTCAGCACAGGCAGGAAGATCAACACCTCATTTTCCGCTATGGGACCCTGCAGCCTCCAAGGCTTGATTATCAATTACAATAACTTTCGAGCCTGAGCACCATCTTCCATGTCTTTCCCCCAACTCCCACACATCAGGCCTTGTCGCCACGTGGGCTGTTATCACAACCAAACCACTGTCATCTATGTGTAGTCCCCATTAGCAGCTGTTGATTCTCAGAGGCTGACCTATTCCTTTAGCTGTCCACCTGATGATATTCTCTCTCTCTTTGGGCTCCATCTCCATCTGTTGTTTACATGCACACATACACACTTTCTCCAGCAATTTCTGGTTTTGTTTCTGATTTCCAGGTTTTTTTTGGATGAATTGAGTATGATGGAAGCAGATGCACTATTGTACACAAACTGTGGTTCCCCACCTTTCCAATATTAAGGCACACTTCAATGGGAGAAACAATTCCATGGCATAACACTGTTTTTCAACTGAATTGATTGCAAGTAAATATGACACTTCTGAGCATTTACAATGTTTGCAGCCTTACTGGAGAGGTTTGTAATGTAGTGCATACAACAAGCTAAAGAATCAAAAGCATTAATGTTTCAACTTCACTGCCAAATGTACACTGTCTTTGACTGCGAGCGCAGACACATTTTCAAAATCTGATCTACTCAACTATTTCTAATTATTCATGAACAATGGATCAGAGTAAGATGCAAAGTAAAATAAATTTCTATCTACCTGGTCACTGAGAAACCTGAATCAGCTGGTGTGTGAACAATGAAGAGTATGAGCAGTAGAAGTAGTGTTGAGTACTTCTACCTCTCAGCCACATGATTGTACAAGAAAGGCATCCAAGAGCCCAGTGCATAATTCATGAGGTGAAGAGTGAAAGAATATATAAACTGCGGCAGACTGGGTGTTATGAATCGCTTGACAAAACACTTTTTTCAACTCCACCTGGCAAAATTTGGCCCCATGTTTCTGTCACGCATCCAGAACATCTCTTCCCATTATCCTGATGGTTATGCAATTGTTGGACAATTGGGTCCTCATTTCACTCATCCATGTCAATTAAAACTATGTATTATGTTTGCATTTCAAGTTTGGAGTTGCAGATGTTGCAACAGTAATGTTATAACCCAGTTTTTTTTAAATTAGTTGTAGAAGCGCAGCCGTTATCACACAGAGGTTATTTGCATTTTAACAACTTTGCTAAGACTTGTCTCAACATGAAAGTTAGTTGAGTACTGTTACAGTTCTGTGTGGCAAGAAAAAATTGTCAGCTGACTTCTTACTCCATTTTATGTTGCTGAGAAGTGTCTGTTTTTGCATTTTATACTTCATAAGTTCATAATTCAGAAGTTTGTAGTGTGAATGGGACTACGTGTTGAAATGCCTTGAGGCAGGTTTTAAAAATGTTATATCTTTTATGTTTATTGGTGAGAGACCTGGTGACCTCATTGAGGAACGAAGTCTGAAAGATATGCATTAAACTATAATTTATTAACATTAGAGGTACGATAATCAAGATTGTTCATCTTCAACAGTACATGATAATTGAGATCTTGAGGGCCTGGCTAAACAATGTTTAAACCTTCAGTGTTTTCACTGATATCTTCAGCACTGTTGGTTTAACCTTTCTGAATAATTGGCAACTTGTGATAAACAAGGGGAGGGGGAAGGTTATTTTCAGTTTATACTTCATGAAGCCAGTTGAGCATTATATTTAACAAATTTAATAATTAACAAAAAAATGGATTACAATAACACAAAAAGTTTGCCAACTTCACCTCTAATTTTCCTGTTGTATTCTTGTCTTTCCTTTCTTGCCATTCCCATTTTCTGTGCCTTTTTTTCGGATTCATGTTCTCCCTGTACCAGTTATTTGGCATTTCATTACAAGCTCAAATTTTGCCCGTATCTTTTTATCGTGGCGACCAGTTTGCACAATTCATTTTGTAACTGGAAACTAGTTCACAAAAATTATTGGATGGCCAGTAAGTCTGTGAAGATCTATCCATTTAGAGATAAAGTAATCACAGATTTAAAATGATCACAGATGCACCCTTATCAATCGTCCTCTCCCCACCACCACCATACCACCATCCACCAATAATATTATCTCACATAGTGCTTTTAAAAAAAGGGATGTTAACTAACTTCTTATCTACAAATGATTATTTCAAAACCTTTGTTTACTGTGGGATCCTATAATTGTTAAGTTTTCATTTATGATGCAGAAAGGCAATTCTAAGGTCAGGAAAATTTATTAAATTTCTGTGTATTGGCTTCTATTTTTATGTACATAATTTCCTGTTTATGCACATTTTATTGCTTCAGTTCAGTTATATTGATACTTGTTAAATATAAGAGTACATGAATGAGGGATCACTGCATCTAATATTGTAGATTCCAACCATATCATCATGTTTAAAATGAACAATGCTATTAAATATCTAAATTGCACTTCTCAATTTTCAATTATCTGAATTGAATCAGTTTGGGATATTGTAAAATAAACTGAATGTTACAGTTGAACTTTGTATTATCTTTTTTTTTTTAAAAAAGACGTGTTTTAACCTTTATTTTTCTCATTCTTGTTTATTATTTCTTCTCCATTCAAATTATCTTTGTACTTCTATGCAATTCTTTAAGAAAGTAATGTGCCAACTCTTTTTGAAGAGTCATTCAGAGAAGATCCCTTCTCCAGTATCTTTGCATTTATTTCTTCCTTCAAATATTGCCTAGAGACTGATGTTGAATCTGTATGTACCACAGTATAAAGGTGTGCATTTGAAGTTCTAACTGCATACTTTACATATACGTTTCTCTCCGTGCTGTTTGTTTTTTTTGCCATTCACTTTAAATCTGTTCTCTTTGATCTATCCTTCAACCCTTGGAAGCAGATTCTCTTTAATAATTCAATCTAAATCCTTCATAAGGTGCAAAACTTGACCTCCTCTTGGGAAACAGGCAGGGCAGTTGACTGAGGTGTCAGTTGGGGAGCACTTTAGGGCCAGTGACCATAATTCTATCAGTTTTAATATAGTGATGGAAAAAGATAGACCAGATCTAAAAGTTGAAGTTCTACATTGGAGTAGGGTCAACTTTGGTGGTACTAGGCAAGAACTTTCAAAAGCTGATTGGGGGCAGATGTTGGCAGGTAAAGGGACGGCTGGAAAATGGGAAGCATTCAGAAATGAGATAACGAGAGTGCAGCGACAGTATATTCCTGTTAGGGTGAAAGGAAAGGCTGGTAGGTATATGGAATGCTGGATGACTAAGTAAGTTGAGGGCTTGGTTTAGAAAAAGAAGGAAGCATATATCAGGCATAGACAGGAGATATCGAGTGAACCCTTAGTATATAAAGGCAGGAGGAGTCTACTTAAGAGGGAAATCAGGAGGGCAAAAAGGGGACATGAGATAGTTTTGGAAAATAGGGTTATGGAGAACCCCAAGAGTTTTTGTACATACCCTTTTGTCCTTAATGTAACAGGGGAGACAATAGGGCCCCTCAAAGGTCAGCAAGGTGGCCTTTTTTGTGGAGCCGCAGGAGATAGGGGATATACTAAACAAGTTATTTTGCATCAGCGTTTACTGTGGAAAAGGACATGGAAGATAAAGAATGTAGGGAAATAGATGGTGACATCTTGAAAAATGTTCATGTTACAGAGGAGGAGATGCTGGATGTCTTGAAACGCATAAAGGTGGATAAATCCCCAGGACTTGATAATGGTGTACCCTAGAACTCTGTGGGAAGATAGGGAAGTGATTGCTGGGCCTCTTGCTGAGATATTTGTATCATCAATAGTAACAGGTGAGGTGCCGGAAAACTGGAGGTTTGCTAACGTGGTGCTACTGTTAAAGAAGGGTGGTAAGGATTAGCTGGAGAACTATAGACCAGTGAGCCTGATGTCGGTGGTGGGCAATGTGTTGGAGGGAATCCTGAGGGACAGGATGTACATGTATTTGGAAAGGCAAGGACTGATTAGGGATAGTCAACATGGCTTTGAGACATGATTTCCCACGCACACAAACTTGATTGTGTTTTTTGAAGAAGTAACAAAGAGGATTGAGGGCAGAGTGGTACATGTGATCTATATGGACTTCAGTAAGGTATTCAACAAGATTCTCCATGGGAGATGGGTTAACAAAGTTAGATCTCATGGAATAGAGGGAGAGCTAGCCATTTGGATGCAGAACTGTCTCAAAGGTAAAAGACAGAGGGTGGTGGAGGGTTGTTTTTCAGATTGGAGGCCTGTGACCAGTGGAGTGCCACAAGGATCGGTACTGGGTCCACTACTTTTCGTCATTTATTATAAATGATTTGGATGTGAGCTTCATAGTTAGTAAGTTTGCAGATGACACCAAAATTGGAGGTGTAATGGATAGCAAAAAAGGCAACCTCTGATCAGATGAGCCAATGGGCTGAGGAGTTACACACTGAATTTATTTTAGATAAATGCAAGGTGCTGCATTTTGGGAAAGCAAACCTTAGCAGGACTTATACACTTAATGGTAAGGTCCTAGGGAGTGTTGCTGAACAAAGAGACCTTGGAGTGCAGGTTCATAGCTCCTTGAAAGTGGAGTCGCAGGTAGATAGGATAGTGAAGAAGGTGTTTGGTATGCTTTCCTTTATTGGTCAGGGTATTGAGTACAGGATTTGGGAAGTCATGTTGCAGCTGTAAAGGACGTTAGTTAGGCCACTGTTGGAATATTGCATGCAATTCTGGTCTCTGGCTTCCTACTGGAAGGATGTTGTGAAACTTGATAGGGTTCAGAAAAGATTTACAAGGATGTTGCTCGGGTTGTGGGATTTGAGCTATAGGGAGAGGTTGAATAGGCTAGGGGTGTTTTCCCTGGAGCATCGAAGGCTGAGGGGTGACCTTTATAGAGGTTTGTAAAATCATGAGGGGCATGGATTGGATAAATAGACAAGGTCTTTTCCCTGGGGTTGGGAAGTCCAGAACTAGAGGGCATAGGTTTAGGGTGAGAAGGGAAAGATATCAAAGAGACCTATGGGGCAACTTATTCACGCAGTGTGTGTGTTTGTGGAATGGGCTGCCAGAGGGCGTGAAGGTAAGTACAATTGTAACATTTAAAAGGCATCTGGATGGATATATGAATAAGAATGGTTTGGGTGGACATTGGCCGGGTGCTGTCGGGTGGGACTAGATTGTGTTGGGATGTTCGGTCGGTGGACAAGTTGGACCGAAGGGTTTTTTCCCGTGCTGAACATCTCTATGACTCCATGATTTCAAATGGCTCTCCGAAATCTCCTCTGTCACTCTGTGTGAAGGAAAACAACCTCATCTTTAAGTCAAATAATCATCATCCTTCATTGTTGGAACAATTCTACTAGTGCTCTTCTTTCACCTCTTCAAAGTCTTCCTAAAGTGCAATATCCAAAATTGCATGCAGTACTTTATTGCATGTTGAACTACTGTTTTATATTGGTTCAGAATAATTTCCTTGTTTTTGTACTCCACTGGATTCCATTTGCTTTAGTAATTATTTCATGAACCTGTCCTGTCATTTTCAAAACTGTCCATACAAACTCCCACTGCTGTCTCTGCTCCTGGCTCCCTTTAACATAAAGCAGTTTAGCAATTATTTTGCCTTCTTTCTAAAATGTTGCGTCTCATTTTTCTACATTTACTTGCATTGACCATGCTTCTGCTTATTCCACCAGTTAGTCATAAGTTTTGTTGAATTGTCCTACAACCTTCTAAACCATCATATGAGCATTGTTGTCAGGTTTGCAATTTCAACAGCCATGTAAGGCTAAACCAATGATCATGGGAAACCAATTGTTGTAGAGTGATCTTGTGGCATAGTGATAGTGACCCTACCTCTGAGCCAGGAGGCCTGGGTTCAAGTCCTACCTATTCCAGACATGTATAATAACACCTCTGAAGAGGTTGATTAGAAAAGATAAAATTGCGGGAGATACCAACATTAGGAAAGCCACATCTGTAGAATTTATGTTACTGTTTTCCCACCAAAGATTTCATTGGTTCACTAAGGAATTCTAAGTAAGCATAATATTTGACATATTCTATTATAAAGACATTATTAGCATTCTGGGAAGGAGGTTAAATATTGTTGAAAGAGATTAATGTTAGTTCTTTTATTTTGTGATTCCCTCAAAGGGGCACTAGAAGTTTGCTTCAACCAACCTGTTTTCCATTGCTGGATGACCATGTATTTCCTGAAAAATAAAAACATTGATTTTTTAAATTTAAGTTCTCTCATGGAATGTGAGCATTGTTAGCGAGGCCAACATTTATTTATAAATTAGGATAGTGTGATAAATGTTAGCAAATTTAATCTCTTGGGAATGATTGATTGAAAGATGACTTGCAGCTCTGGTAGCTGTGATACAGGAATAATTTAGTGCTCTCTTGGGAGAATGCTGAGACATTTTCAAGTGTCTTATTTTGTGATATCCAAAATATGTTGTGTTACACTTATTAAAAACAATAAAAAGTGTTTTCAAGTGGAGGAGATTTTTAATAAGTAAAATATGTTGCCTTGTGCCAAGCTTTTGACTGGAGAACAAATAACTTAAAAGTACATTGCGTCCTTTTAAAATACTTATATCCAGCAGAGGGCACTCTTTGACTTGAACAAGCATTTTTGTTACATTTTATTTTATATTGACTAAAAATAATTGTGCATAATTTTACATTTGATAGATTTCTGATTCTTTGTGTTTGTTATTGCCAAAATTTTACATGACAATTATACCACTAATCTGTCCACACCAAATGTGCTATTATGCAAATAAACAGTTTGGTATCAATATTAATGTTACAACTAATACTTATAAAAGCAGTACTCCTTAAAGAACAGGTTAAATCCTTTGTTGAAAATGTTTGGAATTATCATAGTGAGTTAATTGCAAATAGGAGTTCCACTTTGCATGAAAACATGAGACATGTCTGATTTCTTAAGTGCTATTATTAATGGTTTTCTGATCCACACAAAACAAAGTTCAGAAATCTGTCAGATTTCGGTGTTACAATTGACTTTTAACAAGATGTAATGAAAATGAAGTGCTCAATGTATTTGCAGGACTTGAGAAATGATACTGTTTACAAATCAGGAAAATACCATGCTACTGTATTTTTATAAAAGTTTGTTCTATTGTTTCTTTCCCACTATAGAAAATGCTGGATATACTTGATTTGAAGCATAGATTAATTTTGAATGTGTTTTGATCTTCTCTTGGGCTAATGTAAAATGTTAATCAAGCTGTTTGGATATGTTATGGCGCATCTCTATGGCTATTGTATGGTGAGGTGAGAAGTGAGCCTGGACTTCCTGGCCCACAGTAGTGTACGCTATCACAGCACCATAAGATTCCCAACGCAATAAATTAGTCACTCACTTGAACACCATTGTTTGGAGAGGGGCAGTGCATAGTTTGTGGTCTGTACTTCAGCTACACTAAGCTTTTGAACTATTTGAGTGTTCTGGAGTTGTCTTTGACTATCTAAATGTCCATGGCAGTACTTGTAATCAACATGGTTGATTAATTAAATTCATTAAATTAAAATGGGCAATGTAGACATCAAATTTCTTTCTTTTTGCCTTGTTCCAGCTGTTCCTGGAGGTATCTGTTCTCTGTAATCTCAGTAGATAGGAGAAGTCAACTGACCATCTTGTATTTAGTTCTGTTTGTCCTAAGCTATTTCACTGCAAACATGCAACAGTAGTTTTCAATCTTTGAGATACGCAAGAAAATAATGTCAGTGTTTCCACTAAAATAAAACTAGGAACTGCAGAAACTGGGAATCTGAAACATAAATTGCTGAAGTGACTCACTGGCAGCATCTGTGGGAAGAAAATAATGTTTTGAGTCAACTGATGATTCTTCTAGCTGCCATCAGGAGGGAGGAGAGTGGGCTTATAGGTAGAGTCGGAGTCTAGGGAGACACATACAAAAGGAGTAAGCAGACAGGGATTTGTTGAAGAGAAACTGAATAAGTGATAACTTCTAAGAGTCGGAGAGAATAGATAAGCTGTGCTGAAAGCATCCATGTCATGGCAGGACCAGGTGTGGGGACAGATAAGAAAACATGGAATGATGGAATCGGGCTCTAAAGTTATTAAACTTGCTAAGTCCTAGAGGCTGCAGGTTCCCCAAGTGGAAAATGTGATTTGTTAATCAAGCTTGCTGTAAACCTTGCTGGAACAATAGCAAACCTGTGACCGAAACATTGGCCAGCAAACACAGTATTGGATGTGGCGGGAAACTGGAAGCTTGGTCATTTTTATTGAAAGAATGAAGGTGTTCCGCAAAGTGGCCACCCAGTCTGCATTTCGTCTCCTCAATGTAGAGGAGACCACGTTGTGAACAGCGAATATAGTGAATTACCTGAAAGATAAAACTTGGGGTCTTGTATAGTGAGGAGGAAGTAGGTAAAAGACATGTGGTACACCTTCTACAATTGTTTGGTAAGTATTGGGAATGGAGGAAGAATGGACCAGTGTCCCCCACAGGGAATGATCTCTGCAGAATGCCAACATGGGGAGTGAAGGGAAGAGAATGTGTCAGATCATGGCATCTTGGTGGCAATGGCAGCTTATGATCCTTTGGATGTGGATGCTCGTAGGATAGAAAGTGAGGACAGGAGAGTCCCTATTGCTGTTGTGGAAGGGAAGAGAAGGGATGAGGGCAGGAGTGCAGGAATGGGTTGGACATGGCTGAGTGCTCTGTCAATCATAGTGCTGGGAATCCTCGGTTGAGGAAAAGGTGGACATTTCTGAGGACCCTGCAGAAAGTAGCATAATCAGAACAGATGCTACGGAGATGAAGAAACTGGGAGAACGAAATGAAGTCTTTACAAGAAACAAAGTGTGATGATGTATAGACCAGATAACTGTGGGAGTCGGGTTGTAGTGGATACTGTTGGCCAGCCTATACCCAGAAATGGAAACATGTTGAGGAAGGGAAGGGAGTAATTCAAGATTGACAAGACAAATGTGAGGGCAGGGTAGAAATTAAAAGCAGAATTGATCAACTTTGCATTCCAAACAAGAGAGGGAAGCAGCACTGATGATGTCATCGATGTACCTGATTTGTGAGGAAGGGTTCAAGTAAAACTGAAAGAAGAAATGTTCCTTGTACCCCACAAAGAAGCAACCATAACTGCCACCCATGCTGTGACCACACCTTTGATCTGACGCTGACAGATTGGAGCGATGGGCTTGTATACCCTTGAGTTTAGAAAGCTGAGAGGGGATCTGATTGAGACGTATAAGATTATTAAAGGATTGGACACTCTGGAGGCAGGAAGCATGTTTCCGCTGATGGGTGAGTCCCGAACCAGAGGACCCAGTTTAAAAATAAGGGGTAGGCCACTTAGAACAGAGTTGAGGAGAAACTTCTTCACCCAGAGAATAGTGGGTGTATGGAATGCTCTGCCCCAGAAGGCTGTGGAGGCCAAGTCTCTGGATACTTTCAAGAAAGAGTTGGATAGAGCTCTTAAGGATAGTGGAATCAAGGGTTATGGGGATAAGTCAGGAACAGGATACTGATTGAGGATGATCAGCCATGATCATAATGAATGGTGGTGCTAGCTCAAGGGCAAAATACTCCTGCACCTATTGTCTATTGAAAGTGAGTGGATTTGAAGGAGGAGCTGCTCAAAGTGAGGATGAGCTTGACCAGGCAGAAGACGGTTGATGGATGTGGATAGTTCAGACCTTTGTTCCAGGGAGAAGCAGAGAGCCCTAAGACCATTCTGATGGGGGTAGATGTGTAAATGGATTGCTCAATCCATAATGAAGAGAGTACGCTGTGAACTTGAAATTCTGAAACTGCTGTAGATTTTCAGCAGAACCACAGATGTAAGTGGGGCAGAAGTGTACACGGGAGAAAGAAATCCAGTTGTGGTTGGAAGATGTATGTTCCATGGAGCTCAAACAGGCAGAAACAATGAGCTTACATGTGTTGTCCCATTTAGGGATTTTTGTGGAGGAAGTAGAAGCCGGCTGAATGGAATTGAGAGACTAGAGGCTAAAGAATGGAGATCCTTAGATGAGATGAGGTTAATGACTGTCAAAGACACAATGGCCTGATGCTCAATGGTGGGGTCGTGGTCCAGGGAGAGAGAGAAAAGGAGATATCTGAGAGCTGGTGCTCAGCCTCAGCAATTTAGAGGTCAGTATGCCAGCCAACAACAGCAATAATGTCAGTAGGCTTGATGACAAAGTCACGATTGAAGTTGAGAGCATGGAGTGCAGTCAATTTAGAGTAGGTAGGTTGGAATGGGTATGGTGGGCGCAGACATTAAAATGACTGATGTCATGTCATGTTGATTGTTCTTGATGAACAGGTAAAGATGAAGTACAGGTAAACGACCAAAGGGAGGGGTCCAGGTGGAAGAAGAGTGTTGGAGGTGGGTGAATGTGTCTGTGGAACTGAGAGAGAACTCTTGACCCAAGAAATGAGCACAGAGGCAAAGGTAGTGGAGGAAGAGTGTTATGTTGTGTCCAAAGTTCAGAGGTAGGTTGTGAAGGGATAAAACTAAGATCTTTGAGTGCTGAGGATCCATTTCCACCTTTCTGCTCACCTCTCCTTCTCCTCCCTAACCCCATTCCCATCTTCAGTATAAAAAGCACATTTTCCTAGCTGCTACTGCTGCAATTCTGATGAGTCACCAGACTTGAAATTGTTTTCTCCCCACAGATGTTGTCAGATCTGCTGAGGTTCTCCAACAATTTCTGTTTGTGTTTGTGTTTTTCTACTCTTGTTTGGAATCCCAACAATTGCTCATGCAAAATCTGTGTGCAAAATGGGATGAGATATGATGATTTCGAGTTAGCTGTCTAAATTTCTGTATGAAGAAAGGCTATTAGGAAAACCTACCAAAGAATGACTGGTGTCTTTGGAAACAAATCTTAGTAGGAGTCAATGCATTTTCAACTTTGCATTGTATTGTAAAATATCACTTATAAATTTATGAGAATGGTTCAGGGTGAATAACTCCTGATTTTCATGGCTTCCTTCCTTCCTGATTTTCTGCTGTGAATCTCTCCTGATATCGTGAGATTGTGATCTTAAATGTTATGGGAACATTCCTTCTATCTTTCACAGTGCAGTGCAATTGAACGCCAGTGTGCTGTCACTGAGCCGCTCCCTGAATTGCTGCATAAGAGATTATGTACTTTTCTTTTCCCAGGATGAAACTCTGTGCAATATTTGGCGGCGTTATCTGCAAAAATCCCAACAGGCCTACACAAACAAACCAATTGATGCCCCTCGCAGACAAAGGCTGGTAGGTCTGATTAAAGAAATAGCTCCCAAGTTGAGTAAGATAAGTTGTTCTATATGTTTGTCATTGAGTAGCTTAACCTAAAATTCATTTGGAAATGTGACTTTTGCACATAAAAATTAGAAATATAAACCTGGAAATGTCTGTTTGACCCTTTTTGAATTCATGTTTGAGTATGTCCTGCACACAAGCATTTGTCTTGTCCCCATATGACAGATTTGTTATCATAATCCTTTATTTAATTCCTTTCTCTCAGCCATTTATCTAATCTATGTTTAAATCTTGATGTGCCCTCAGCTTCAATCACTAATTCTAATAGTGCATTCACAGTCTCCCAACCTTCTATGTGATCATGTTTGTTCTACTGTCTGTCCTAAATGTCGTGTGTTTAATGTTATTTTTATACATTCTTATTCCAGATCCCTCATTTATTAAACACAGTTTTCAATGTAACATGGTCTACATCATCTTAATTTTAAACTTCAATATTGAATCACCCCATTATTTTCTAATGAAACTGTTCCACGAGAATTTTTCAAACACTTTTTGAATTTGCATTTCTACATAACGGGAAGCATCATAGGGAGCTGGTGCTGTCCCCCGTCTGGTCCAACCATTCTTCTTATAGAGTCCAAAACTGCACACCATCTTCCTAAACTTTGTATAAATTCAGCATTATATATTGACTTTTTTGTGTTTTGTTTTTTTTTGCCATAAAATACTCTTCCATTAGTCTTATTTAAGGTTATTTATTTATTTGGAAACTGTGTTTCAAGCACATTTTGAATGCCTATCCTGATTGTCTGTCTGTCTGTATGTCTGTCTGTCTGTCTGTCTGTCTGTCTGTGAAAAGGTACACTGCCTTTATAATTATAATTAGAATCCCTACAGTGTGGAAACAGGCCCTTCAGCCCAACAAGTCCACACCAATCCTCCGAAGAGTATCCCACCCAAAGTCATTCCCCATTACTGTACCTTTACCCCTGACTAATGCACCTAACCTACACATCTCTGAACACTATGGGGCGATTTAGCATGGCCATTTCACCCAACCTGTACATCATTGGATTGTGGGAGGAAACTGGAGCACCCAGAGGAAACCCACGCAGACACTGGGAAAATGTGCAAACTCCACACAAAGTCGTATTTGTAAACACAGTAAGAATCTTCCCTTCTAATTTCTTTCTTAATTTCATTACTTTTAATCTCTATATAATATTTTGCCAAAGGCTGTCTATAGATGCATTACATTTTTGCAATGCACCATATCTGTCACTTACACAAAGAAGTGTGTTAGGTTTGTCAAATGCAATTGTTGCTGGTTTTTCTAATTATGTTTCATTTACATAAATATTTAGCAATTTTCATCTGCAGACCTCACTTTCTCCTCTTATTTTAATAATTCAAAATTCTCATAGCCTTGAAAAAGCTTCTGTATTATCAAATGGTCATGTATAATATTTTATACACAAGTTATCCCAGCACAATTTTGGCCAGTTTAGTACATGGCAAAAATATTAATGTTTAGATTTCCTTATACCTGAAATAAAACAAGAAAAAAAACCTTCAAAAATGTTATGAAAAGGAAGATAAATCCCTGGTACTTGTCACAGACATTTACCCCAATGAGTCTTGGACTCTACTGTCTCATTCTCTGAAGAGATGTTTACCTTTATTGCTCCTCTTCATACAGTTTTGAAGGTTTCTTGTAATGTAAGAAAATGCATTAATTAGATCCTTCCTTTCATAAAGAACTAAAACAATCCTTTGTGTTGTATGCCATTTGATGTTGAAACTCCGAAAAGGATTATTGTGTTTACTGCTTTTGGCTGTTCATAGGAATACCAGTGGAGCTGACTAAATTTTCTGGTGAAACACAGTACACTCTAATATATGTATCTATTTCTTGTTTTGGTTACATGCGTGTCTTTGCATGTTTGGACATGAATCAACTAAAATCCCTACCATTCAGAAACCTTGCAGGTTGATTTCACTAATTGTACTTTTTTCCTTCTGAAACAAAGTGCCTACAATGGACTGTGTAGGGACATAATATAGTCATTTAAAAAGCAAGCTGTGACTATAGAAACTGATGATGCCAACCAGGTACTTGTTCTTTTAAGTTCATAGAATTTTAAATATAATGTGATTCACTGAAGAATATTGTAATTTCCCCAGCAGAGCTAGGATAGTTAGTTGATTAAATTGAATTAATGGAACATTTAAATTTAAAAACCAAGTTTCCCAGATTTACCTTAAAATTGGAGCAATGTGTTTGTTGTCTTTTAATGTTTTTCAAACAGTGCATTCTTCTAGTGTGTTTGTACTTATATTTTGCAAAGATATTAATTTCGTGTACTCTGATTTTGACGAAGCTTGAACACCATAAGTTTAATTTTATGCATTTATCAAGTCACCACAAATATCAGATGTGGGCAAACTTTCCTTTGCACGCAATATTAAAATAAAAACATCTGTTTGTAACGCCTGGAGGTACTTTGGATAGGGAAAATTACACCTGTCATTGCCGAATAGACAGATTCCATTACAGGCTTACAATCCTTCCTGTCTGATTTTACTTGTGTGCTGGGCTGAAACAATTCTTTTAAACCCAATTTCCATAAGAAATCTGCATCAGCATTTGGCTTTGATTCCTCATCACAATATTGTGTAAATTAATGGACAATGCTGCATATAATATGCCTAGAATTTGCTCCTGCAATGGCTATTCTTGAGCCAGCAGCTTTATGAATTTGGATATTCTGAGACTTAGTGTCTCTTCATCCTTTCTGTCGTGTGAGGATTTTGCACTTGACCATTTGCAACTGAGCGGTCTCTTAGCAGACTTGAAATTTTATCACTTTATTGACTTTTGTCGCCCATAAACAAATGAAAGTAAGGAATACCAAGATGAACCAAAAATGTTTTTGAGCACTGATGAATCATTGCACTGCAGCATCACATTCTTCAGTTGTCAAATTGCAATTTTGTTTTGTTAACTGTATCCATTGTTTGCTATAGAACATTACCAAAAAGTAACAATTGAATGCAGTAGTAATTAACAGTGATTGTATATAATTAGTGGTTTTATATAAATTTAGGAATTTGCTGAGTACGCAAAATTTAATGAAAGTGATCCAAAATCAGACCAACTGAAATATGCTTCTTACACAAAAAACATCATATGATGCCTAAGAATTTGTGTTCCATAAAAATTTACACCACTTCAATACATTTTATTGTTGTGGTTATTTTAATGACCTTTTAGACACCAGGATGTCTGTGAAACTGAATGCTGGGTGTGCCTTTTAAACCTGATTTTATTCTACACACAAACTTATGATGCACTTATATTATCTGTATGCAATTAATAGCAGTTCTGTCATTGACATTGAACACAAGTGACAGTATGGTACTGCTTCTGGAAAAAAGAAATTTTATATTGCAAGTCGTTACATTAAATATTTTCTTTAGTGGTGATGCTTGTGCCATCAAGATTGCAGCTTTCTTAGAGGCCAGAGTGAGTGCTTCTGGTTTGCTGCTGATTGGAAAATCCTGCTCAATATCTTTGTGACATGAAAGATAAATTCAGGAACAGAAATAAATGAAGCAAGTAGGATAAAATTTCACAACCAAGTCTGTATTGGTAGGATTATTCATTACATCAAGTAAGCTCCCAAAATGAAGAGCTTTTCAGAGATTTGATGGTCTTTTATTCCCTCCTCACTATTTTTCAAATATTTAGTTTAATCAAAGTTTTTAATAAAATGTTTTGAAAATAGTTCACATTACAGAAGAGGAATTGCTGCAGGTCTTAGAAAGTATAAAGGTGGATAAATCTACGGGATCTGATCTAATGCATCCCAGAACATTGCTGGAAGGTAGGGAGGAGATTGAGGGGCCTCTTGTAGAAATATTATCTATAACTGTGTGTGCCGGATGACTGGAGAGTGGCTAATGTTGTGCCGTTGTTTAAGAAGAATTGTGAGGAGAAGCCTGGGATCTGTAGACCTGTGAGTCTGACTTCGGTGGTGGGTAAGTTGTTGGAAGTGATTCTGAAAGAAAAGATTTATATGCATTTGGAGAGGCAGGGAATAATTAAGGATAGTCAGCATAGTTTTGTGCAAGGGAAATCATGTCTCACAAACTTGAATGAATTTTTTGAGGAAGTAACCAAGAAGATTTGAGGAGGACAGAGCGGTAGATATTGTTCACTTGGACTTTAGTGAAGCCTTTGACAAGGTTCCGCTTTGTAGACTAATTAGTAAAGTTAAATCAGATGGGATTCAGATTGAGCTTGCCAATTGGATACAAAATTGGCTTAATGACAGGAGACAAAGAGTGATGGTGGATGGTTGTTTTTTGGATTCGAGGCCTGTTACCAGCAGTGTTCCACAGGGATCAGTGCTGGGTTCACTTTTGTTTGTCATTTATATAAATGATTTAAATGACAGTATAGGAGGCCTATTTAGTGAGTTTGCGGATGACACTAAAATTGGTTGTATAGTTGACAGTGTAGAAGGTCACCTAGGATTACAAAGAGATTTTTATCAATTGGGTCAATGGGCTGAAAAGTGGCAGATGACGTTTTAATTTGGATAAATGTGAAGTATTACATTTTGGAAAATAAACAAAGGCAGGACTTCTACAATTAAAAGTAGTAACTTGGTTACTGTTGTAGAACAGAGAGACCTAGGGTACAGGTACATAATTCTTTGAAGTTTGTGTCCCATGTAGATAGAGTGATTTAAGAAGATGTTGAGTATTCTTGCCTTCATACTCAGACCTTTGAGTGTAGGAGTTGGAACATTATGTTGATGTTGTACAGAATGCTGGTGAAGCCTCTTCTGGTTGCCCTGTTGTAAGAAAGATGGTATTAAAACAGTCAGTGCAAGCAGGGACAAGGTCGGACTAATACATTAAACTGCATTTATTTCAATGCAAGGGACCTTATAGGGAAGGCAGATGAACTCAGGTAATGGTTAGGAACATGGGACAGGGATATCATAGCAATTACAGAAACCTGGCTCAGGGCTGGACAGGACTGGCAGCTTAATGTTCCAGGATACAAATGCTAGAGGAAGGATAGAAAAGGAGGTAAGAGAGGAGGGGGAGTGGCATTTTTGATAAGGGATAATATTACAGCTGTGCTGAGGGAGGATATTCCCGGAAATACATCGAGGGAAGTTATTTGGGAGGAACTGAGAAATAAGAAAGGGATGATAACCTTATTGGGATTGTATTATAGACCCCCTAATAGTCAGAGGGAAATTGAGAAACAAACTTATAAGGAGATCTCCGCTATCTGTAAGAATAATATGGTGGTTAAGGTGGGGGATTTTAACTTTCTAAACATAGACTGGGACTGCCATAGAGGAATTTCTTAAGTATGTACAAGACAATTTTCTGATTTCAGGATGTGAATGTACCTGCTAGAGAAGGTGCAAAACTTGACCTACTCTTGGGAAATAAGGCAGGGCAGGTGACTGAGGTGTCAGTGGGAAAGCATTTTGGGGCCAGTGACCATAATTCTATTAGATTTAAAATAGTGATGGAAAAGGATAGACCAGATCTAAACGTTGAAGTTCTAAATTGGAGAAAGGCCAATTTTGACGGTATTAGGCAAGAACTTTCGAAAGCTGATTGGGGGCAGATGTTCGCAGGTAAAGGGACGGTTGGAAAATGGGAAGCCTTCAGAAATTAGATAACGAGAACCCAGAGGAAGTATATTCCTGTTAGGGTGAAAGGAAAGGCTGGTAGATATATGGAATGCTGGGTGACTAAAGAAATTGAGGGTCTGGTTCAGAAAAAGAAGGAAGCATATGTAAGGTATAGACAGGATAGATCGAGTGAATCCTTAGAGTATAAAGGCAGTAGGGGTATACTTAAGAGGGAAATTAGGAGGGGGAAAAAGGGGACAGCTTTGGCAAATAGAATTAAGGAGAATCCAAAGAGTTTTTACAAATACATTAAGGACAAAAGGATAACTAGGGAGAGAATAGGACCCCTCAAAGATCAGCAAGGCGACCTTTGTGTGGAGCCGCAGAAAATGGGGGAGATACTCAATGAGTATTTTGCATCAGTATTTACTGTGGAAAAGAATATGGAAGACATAGACTGTAGGGAAATAGATGGTGACATCTTGCAAAATGTCCATATTACAGAGGAGGAAGTAATGGATGTCTTGAAATCCATAAAGGTGGATAAATTCCCAGGACCTGATCAGGTGTACCCTAGAACTCTGTGGGAAGCTAGAGAAGTGATTGCTGGGCCTCTTGCTGAGATATTTGTATCATCGATAGTCACAGGTGAGGTACCTGAAGACTGGAGGTTGGCTAACATGGTGCCATTGTTTAAGAAGGGTGGTAAGGACAAGCCAGAGAACTATAGACCAGTGAGCCTGATGTCAGTGGTGGGCAAGTTGTTGGAGGGAATCCCCATCAACCATGATTGAATGGTGGAATGGACTCGATGGGCTGAATGGCCTTACTTCCACTCCTATGTCTTATGGTCATATGGTCTTATGGTCCTAGCATGTAACAGACTGCTTGAAACAATATCTCTCTTAAAAGTCCCTTTTCAGTCAGTAACCTGCAACACAGAAATTCCTAACGAGGAGAAAGGAAGACACAGAAAGATCCGAAGACAAGAATCTACAGCTGCCTGGTTTTGAGATAAGAAGTGTTGTTTTTGTAAATTTTAATTGGGACTTTTATCGGACTAGTATTATAGAAGGGAAGGTCGAAGGTAGGTTAGAGGAAGGAGTTGTAAATAATGGTTAGTTAATTATTCTGTTATACTTTATGAAATAAAGTTGTTAATTTTTACTTTAAATAGTTCTTGGCCACTCGATGTTTACAGATTACTGCACAGGATAAATGTTTTTTGTGTTGCTGGTTTTAAATTAACCATGTCGTAACACCCGAGTTCAATCCCACTCTCGGGTGACTGCGTGGAGTTTCCGTGTTCTCCCTGTGTCTACATGGGTTTCCCCTCACAGTCTAAAGATGTGCAGGCTCGGTGGATTGGCCGTGGAAAATGCAGGGTTATAGGGATGGTGTGGGATGCTCTTCAGAGGGTCAGTGTTGACTTGATGGGTTGAATGGCCTTCTTCCACACTGTAGGAATTCTAAACAATCCCTTGTGTCAATTTTTTTTTCTAACCTCACCCATTATATTTTGTGTGATTATTAACCAGTTAAATCCTGTCAGTATTCTCTTACTGATCAATATAAATGGGCTGTCATTCTTTATAAACAGACAAACAAGGAACCGTGGAGTCACTCTGCCATTCCAGTCTGATCCCCTGTTCAATCAAATCATGGCTGGTCTGATTTTAACCTCAAACCTACATTCCATCTTATACCTGATAATTCAAAGCACACCACAGAAACAGGCCCTTTGGCCCACATAGCCTGTGCTGATGCATGACACCTTTGTAAACTAAAAACCTTTTGCCTCTGCGCTGTCCGTATCCCTCTATTCCTTGCCTATTCATGTATCAAAGTTGAAACTTTATTGCTGGAACAGCACAGCAGGTCAGGCAGCATCCAGGGAACAGGAGATTCGACGTTTCGGGCACAGGCCCTTCTTTAGGAATGAGCAGAGAGTGTTCAGCAGGAGAAGATAAAAGGTAGGGAGGAGGGACTTGGAGGAGGGGAGTTGGAAGTGGAGGAGATGCGGTGGAGGGCACCGTCGACCACGTCGCCTTCCTGACCTGCAGTCTTCTTGTTGACCTCTCCGCCTCCATCCTACTCCGACCTATCACCCTCACCTTGACCTCTTTCCACCTATCACATTTCCAACTCCCCTCCTCCAAGTCCCTCCTCCCTACCTTTTATCTTCTCCTGCTGAACACTCTCTGCTCATTCCTGAAGAAGGGCCTGTGCCCGAAACGTCGAATCTCCTGTTCCCTGGATGCTGCCTGACCTGCTGTGCTGTTCCAGCAATAAAGTTTCAACATGTATTTGGAAAGGCAAGGACTGATTCGGGATAGTCAAGATTGCTTTGTGTGTGGGAAATCATGTCTCACAAACTTGATTAAGTTTTTTGAAGAAGTAACAAAGAGGATTGATGAAGGCAGAGTGGTAGATGTGATCTATATGGATTTCAGTAAGGCGTTTCCCATGGGAGACTGATTAGCAATGTTAGCTCTCACGGAATACAGGGAGAACTAGCCCTTTGGATACAGAACTGGCTAAAAGGTAGAAGACAGAGGGTGGTGGTGGTGGAGGGTTGTTTTTCAGACTGGAGGCCTGTGACCAGTGGATTGGTGCTGGGCCCTCTACTTTTTGTCATTTACATGAATGATTTGGATGTGAGCATAAGAGATACAGTTAGTAAGTTTGCAGATGACACCAAAATTGGAGATGTAGTGGACAGCAAAGAGGGTTACCTCAGATTACAACAGGATCTTGGCCAGATGGGCCAATGTTCTGAGAAGTGGCAGACGGATTTAATTCAGATAAATGCGAGGTGCTGCATTTTGGGAAAGCAATTCTTAGCAGGACTTATACACTTAATGGTAAAGTCCTAGGGAGTGTTGCTGAACAAAGAGACCTTGGAGTGCAGGTTCATAGCTCCTTGAAAGTGGAGTCGCAGGTAGATAGGATAGTGAAGGAGGAGTTTGGTATGCTTTCCTTTATTGGTCAGAGTATTGAATACAGGAGTTGGGAGGTCATGTTGCGGCTGTACAGGATATTGGTTAGGCCACTGTTGGAATATTGCGTGCAATTCCGGTCTCCTTCCTATCGGAAAGATGTTGTGAAACTTGAAAGGGTTCAGAAAAGATATACAAGGCTGGGGTTGTTTTACTTGGGGCATCGGAGGCTGAGGGGTGACCTTATAGAGGTTTACAAAATTATGAGGGGCATGGATAGGATAAATGGACCATGTCTTTTCCCTGGGATTGGGGAGTCCAGAAAAAGAGGGCATAGGTTTAGGGTGAGAGGGGAAAGATATAAAAGAGACCCAAGGGGCAACGTTTTGACTCAGATGGTGGTATTGTGTGTGGAATGAGCTGCCAGAAGAAGTGGTGGAGGCTGGTACAATTGCAACATTTAAGAGTCATTTGGATGGGTATATGAATAGGAAGGGTCTGGAGGGTTGGGATATCTGGTCAGCATGAATGGGTTGGATCGAAGGCTCTGTTTCCATGCTGTACATTTCTATGACTGTAAGTTGGAGATGGTTCAGAAGAGATTTACCAGGATGTTGCTGCGAATGGAGGGTTTGAGTTGGAGGCAAGGATGGAAGGGCTGGGACTTTTTTCACTGGAGTGTAGGAGGTTGAGGGGTGGCTTTAAGAGGTTCATGAAGGGTATAGATAAGATGAGTGGTCTTATTTTCCCTCAGGTGGGGGTTTCAAGAGTAGAGTGCATATTAAAAAAGACATGAGGACCATCCCCTTTTTTTACATAGTGTGGTTCCTATGTAAAATGAACTTCTTGAGGAAGTGGTGGATGCGGGTACAGTTACAATGTTTAAAAGATATTTAGGTAAGAAAATGAATACGAAATGTTTGGAGGGATACGGGGCAAGCGCAGGCAGGTGGGACTCGTTTAGTTTGGGTTAAGTCTGGCATGGACTAGTTGGACTGAATGGTCTGTTTCTGTGCTGCATGACTCTGTCTTTGTGTTTAACGCAGGTTTCAGATTCGTCAGAATTGGTGTCTGACTCAGATGTTTCATGGTCTTCGCTGACAGAAAGTAATCCTGAAGGTCAAGATAGTAGTATTCAATTAACCAAAGATGCAGTTGAATCAGGTATTTATCTCTGTCCATATTTAATCATTTTGTATTATTGTTTCAGAGTTAGACTATTTAATCATTCAGTTCAGGTAAGAGTCTTTTGTCATTCCTCCTCCTCTTCTGCCATAAAATCACATCTTTCTTACATACCCATTGTCTTATTTTCCCATGCACTTTGCAATCACCTCTTTGCAATCATTGCCATTTATTTTCTTAATTCTTAATAACCCATGCTGGAGTTTATGTCGAAGATCAATTTTTACAGATGTCTATTCAGCACAGGGTGTCATGACACTCATGACAAGACCAAGTGCAGTTATGTGTGATACTGTTTGTAGTAATAAGTGAATGTACAATGATCAGATACTGGGACATCATCCCGTGACATATTCATTCAATCCATTTCAACACTTGTTTTTGTAGTTAATTTAAATAACAAATTGTACTACGTGCAGGAGCGTGGTGAGGTCAGTCTCAAGTCATGAGTATTGACCATAAGATATAGGAGCAGAATTAGGCCATTCAGCCTTTTGTCTGCTCCATCACTCAATCATGTCTGATATATTTCTCAACTCTATTCTCCTGCTTTGTCTCTGTAGCCTTTGATCCCCTTACCAATCAAGAACCTATCTGTCTTAAATACACTTAATGAGTAGGCTTTCACAGCCTTCTGTGGCAATGAGTTCCACAGATTCACTAGAAATTCCTCCTCATCTCTGTGCTAAAGGGTCACTCCTTCACTCTGAGGATATGCCCTCGAGTCTTAGTCTCTCCCTATTATTGGAAGCATCTTGTCCACATCACTCTATCCAGGCCTGTCAATATTCTCTGAGTTTCAATCAGATGCTCCCTCATCCTTCTAAACTCTATCCAGTAAAGCCATGTTGTTCAGTGGTAAATTGTTGTAAAAAGAAATCTATATGTGAGGCAGTCCAAGTGTATTGCGGGTTGGTGTACCGGTTACATTTCACCAGTTTAATATAGACTACTTTGCATCCATGATATTCAGCACAGTCAATTGCTAATTTAATCTTGTGTAATAGACAGAAGCCTAGAAACAGGTCAGCTGTTTTCTGTTATCATGGTGCTATTAGAAAGGTTTAAATTGGAAATAGAAAAACCATTTTGTATGCATTGTATTACAATGTTTTCTGAACATGAGGCAGTGTGACCCTGCAGCTTCTTTAAGCATAATATGATAAATGATGGTGATGATTTGTTTTTTGAACTGCCTATTCCTAATTTCAGCTGTACTGCTAAAATGAGGTGTTGAGGCAAACCAGGAGCTTTTCCATAAAAGTGGTGAAATAATTGTAAAGGAATATTTCATAGAGTGAAAATAAGATTAATATACAAACATTTTGATACGTTCTTAAGAGGATGAAGCAACCTCTATACGGTCAGGATCTGTTGATGGCAGTCTGTATCGACGAACCGCTTACCGTAAAGGACTACTGATGTCTATGCCTTTGACACTGGCATTTTGCTATCTGGCACTACTGTGGCTTCGAGAATCGATCACTCTTGCAGACCTCCTACGGTGAGACAGCAGCATTTTTGTTTCAACTTCTTTATGTTGTATAAGTGTGTTGGACTATTAATTAAATCTACTGTATCAACTGTTGATTTTTCTTCCTTAATAAGTTTACAGATGTTTTGTGGCATTATTCACAGTTAGTCAAATACTACACTTTTCTAAGACCAGAGATGTTTCATTATGCAATGTGCAGTGCATTACTAAAATAGAATTGTGTCTTGGCTGACCCAGTACCCTCTCCAAACTTGATCATTCAAAATCTGCTATTTTCATGTGTCTCTCTCACCATTATTTGCAATTAGTTTTTGTCCAAATATTCATTTGCACCCTCATTCCAAGATCTTGGTTAAGCAACATTGAGGACATCTATTTATGATTCTTTCAAGTAGTGAGAGATACAGAAACTGCAGAAAAGGTCCACAGGAGAACCAATAAATTAATGTGAAGTATTACAAAAGGTTTCCAAAATCTTTGGAAATCATGATTAATTTAGTGGTTTAGTTTCCATGTTTATTTCATAAGTTTCCTCTAAATGTATTTTGGTTGGTCTTTCCATTTCCTTGTTTCCTCAAAATTCACCTTTCCAATGCTAAGACATTTCATTCTACTGTTTTCTCCTTTCCACTGTAAGACTGATTTTAGGCTCAACCAAAGTCTGACCACTATTTCCAAATGCTGTCAAACCAACCTCTTACCAAGCCCTTACTGCTCCACATTATTAAGTCTAAAAGTTCTTCTTACCTATAAATTATTTGACCATTTGAATCATTAACACCTATGTTCATTTATTTATCCAGTTTTTTTTTGTCTCATGTTGTCACTGGTAAATTGAAGTCAATTGTGATAATTGTATTTGATTTCTTGCATTTTATTGTTTAAATATAAAATTCCACATTGTATTTCTGTTATTGAAGTTTGCAGGTTTACCCATCTGTTAAGTTTGGGTTGTGATCATGATTGTACATCAAAAACGTTCGGAATCTTTTTCACTTTTTGATAACTGATGACTTGCAGTATTTTTCAAACATTTTGTGATAAATTAAATTCTATGTTCCTTTGATAAAATAACATCAGTTTGTCTCTGCAATGTATTTTACATCCCTCCTATAAGCTTAATTGACTATCTATTATCTTTAACCATGCACCTCCCATTTGTCCATGATACTGTGGTTCTCTTTATTATGTATTTTAGACTTTTCTTCAGTCTTTTAATCTTAAATCCTTCCCTGTATTCAAATGCATACTCCCTGCAATCTGGTTCAGTGAAGGAACATATATCTAGTTAGTTTTGTAGTAACCAAGAATTATACTGGCAATCGAAAACTTTCTTACAAAAAGCAATCATGAACTTGCAACCCTTGTTTTTGTTGGTGAACTGAATTCGGGAAAAGACATTTTTAAAAACAAGGATTGTGGAAAAGATTGCTGCACTTTTATCTGGCACACATTATAAGTGTCGTTTACACTGTTGTTTGTTCAGGCAGTGGAGGGGATGTCTAATTACTGATGAGCGGGAGCCGAGGTGTGCATATGAATGGCGATTTGACTGGCAGCAAGTGACTGATTGGTCTGGGAAATAGTAACCCATTGTCAATGACAAAGGCCTGCTGCGTCCCAGCAACTATGTGACTTGTTCCATTTGCTGAACTACTTGTGAATGTCAATGTTTAGGCAGAAGCCATCGACTACAGGAAATGAAGGGGCTGTTGCTTATGAGTCAAGGAGGGCTATGTTCTCCTGAGCTGGGCCCCCACCTTCCTTCCAATGTAAACTTCAGTTCATCCAAAACTTTACTTCCCTTATCCTCACTCTTGGTCCTGACTATCCATCATCCTGTGTTCATGAATCTACATAGATCACTGGAAGAGAAAAGTACATTGAATTTAAAGTTCTTGTTCCTGTGTTCAAATCCCTCAGTAGCCTAGATTTGGCTTAACTCAATCTACTTCAGCCCTCATTTTTTTTCTCTCTCTCTCTCTTTTTTCCTATGTTTTTCTATTGGTGATATGCACTTGCATGTGCTTCATTCTTGATTGCAAATCACTGTTCTGGAAAATTATCTTGATACTCTAAGTACCCTTTAACCAATTAAATCAATAACATTTTCCAACAGTAGGCTGTTTTGGAGTCATAGAGATGTACAGCACGGAAACAGACCCTTCAGTCCAACTTGTTGATGCCTAACATATATCCCAACCCAATCTAGTCCCACCTGCCACCACCTGGCCCATATCCCTCCAAACCCTTCCTATTCATATACCCATCCAGATTGCCTTTTAAATGTTGCAATTGTACCAGCCTCCATCGCTTCCTCTGGCAGCTCATTCCATACACGTACCACCCTCTGCATGAAAGAGTTGCCCCTTAGGTCTCTTTTATATCTTTCCCCTCTCACTCTAAACCTGTGCTGTCTGGTTCTGGACTCCCCCACCCCAGGGAAAAGACTTTGCCTATTTATTCTATCCATGCCCCTCATAATTTTGTAAACCTCTATAAGGTCACCCCTCAGCCTCCGACACTCGAGGGAAAACAGCTGTAGCCTATTCAGCCTCTCCCTATAGCTCAAATCTCCAACCCTGGCAACATCCTTGTAAATCTTTCCTGAACCCTTTAAGTTTCACAACATCTTTCCGATAGGAAGGAGGCAGCACCTCGCATTTATCTGAATTAAACTCCATCTGCCACTTCTCAGCCCATTGGCCATCTGATCAATATCCTGTTGTAACGTGAGGTAACCTTCGCTGTCCACTACACCTCTAATTTTGGTGTCATCTGCAAACTTACTAACTATACATCTGAAGCTCACATCCAATCATTTATATAAATGATGAAAAGTAGTGGACCCAGCACCTATCCTTGTGGCACTCCACTGGTCACAGGCCTCCACTCTGTAAAACAACCCTCCACCACTACCTTCTGTCTTCTACCTTTGGGCTAGTTCTGTATCCAAATGGCTAGTTCTCCCTGTATTCCAAAACATCTAACCTTGCTAACCCATCTCCCATGGGAAACCTTGCCGAATGCCTTACTGAAGTCCATGTAGATCATGTCCACATTTCTGCCCTCATCAATTCTCTTTGTTACTTCTTCAAAAAACTCAATCAAGTTTGTGAGCTATGATTTCCCATGCACAAAGCCATGTTGACTATCCCGAATCAGTCCTTGCCTTTCCAAATACATGTACATCCTGTACCTCAGGATTCCCTTCAACAACTTGCCCACCACCGACGTCAGGCTCACTGGTCTATAGTTCCCTGGCTTGTCCTTACCACCTTCCTTAAACAGTGGCACCACTTTAGTTGAATGTATTTATATATTTCTCTAGGTTTGCCCAACATTTTAAATAAGTATTTGGGAATGCAACTTCTACTGTATTCTGTAATCTAATCAGTTAATTTTCTCAAAAGATATAACATTTATTTGAAATAGGTTTGTTTCAGAACAACAGATACCATATCTGAACGCCTTCCAGTATTTTCCTGAAGAAATGAAACTGTATGGACCCGATATCCATATCTTTCAAGTACAGGTATTTGAACTAAAAGTAATTTATACTATCAGTCTAATTATTATAACTAATAATACAATATAATTGTAGAAACTGGACAAAGGAAGACTAAGAGGAGATTTGACAAAGCTATTTAAAGTCATGTGGGGTTAACTTATTTTTGCCTATGACATCTTGCAGCTTTATAAGTCTAAATCCAAGTTGGTCAGTGCAGTCTTACCGTGGCTGGAAGTAGACACTCAAACAGTTTGCAAAATACTTAAATGAGATGGGAGTAGATAACTAACTAGGTCAGCAGCAGGTTTCCCCAGTTTCTGGTTGGTGATGACTTCAGCACCTCTCCAGTTTGATGGGATGATGCAAGTTAAATGGATTTTTTAAAAGAATAAATTAATTCGTAACATCCATTATGGCTCAGGATATTTGTTGTTGGTGAGGGACCTAGTCAGTTAGGCAAGTAGGAATCTGTTCAATTGTTAGAAAGATCAAGACCCTGAGAACAATGATGTAACACGATTTGACTCGTGGAAAGTGCAATCTGGAATGTGAGTGTGTGATGACAGCAGATTCAGATTGTTATCTGAAAAATGAGAATGTGTGCTGCTGTTGGGAATTGGGGGGTGGCGTTGGAGAGCCAGTGCAGACGCAACAGGTCGATGTTCTGCCTCCTGTCTTGCAACATTTATGAGAGTCTGAATTGAGAAATGGATTAATATCTGATTAGAGAAAATTTGCAGGGCTACAGAAAGTGCAGAAGAGTGGGATGAGCAGTCTTTTTTTATTGAAGAGAGTCTGTCACAGACAACAGGCAGAATGGCTTGTCTGATGTGTTGTATCATTCTCTAATGCAGGGGGATATTGTCAAAGTAGTACATTGTTCAAAATATATCTCTTAGCGGTGCTATGGGTTGAACCTTGCATTTGGTAAAGAACTCAACAAGAACCATTCATTTTCAACTAAATAAATTATTATTTCATTTAGAAGTCTCAAGATTCTCTTTATTATTTTGAACACTTTAAAATCAAAACCCCATGTAATATTAACAGTTGAAAGTTTTAATGTCAATTATCATATTTGTGAATTACTGATTATAATAGATCCCATCCAGTCGGTTTTCTGCAAAGATTTTTCCACAAGTCAGACAAGAACAGCAGTGTGTCAGGTTCTCATTCCAGAGAATCTACTTGATACCTGACAAGTAATTCATGACACATCAGTTCATAAGCTGTATTAAATACTGCTCTGAAGCAATTTCTAAAAGTGGAATATTCTGTAAATAAATAATCGCTGCTTTGATTATTGTAGGGTCAGTATACAATATTAATTTAAGAATGTTTTAGTTTTAGGATACTGTGAATAGTTTATCTAAGAAATAACAAAATGGGAAAGTGTCAACGTCTGTGCTTAGCAGATCTCAACTGGAGATTTTAAAAATTGTGCAATTGAACTTTGTGCCCTCCAGGTTAAATAGCAAGAATTTTGCCATTTTTCCTGCTCCTGGTTGTTATCCAGTAATCCCTGTTGGTAGTCCTTATATTTAACTTCTGACATGAAACATTTTCAGGCTCCAAGATGTTATAGTAATAAGGTGCCTAGTATCTCTTGATAAGTAATGGCTCCTTGCAAGTTGCTCCAGGGTATTTTCTATGCATGAGTCTTTATTCTATTCTTAACAAGGAGTCAATAAGTTTGATGGGAATGGGAAGCAATTAGTGAGGAAGCAAAATTAACATTTTGTTTAAATATGAGGCTGATGTGTAATTACGTGGGAGTATTCAAAATGAAATCATGATGAGTTGCAGGAGATCTTCCCACAGGTTTGTGTTAAGTAAAGCTTGGACATAGTCCTGGAGGCTTCTATGTTAACCCAATTTGGCCTCAAATGTGGTCTGTGTCAAAATAATTCTGAAATCAAAACACAGAAAAAAACTATACAGTAAATACTTTATACTGGCTATATTTCAGTGCCTACCTTTCAATGGCCTGATCTTGTACAGTCAAACACTTGGCAAAACATTGAGAGTTAGGTCTGGAAAACGTCAGGACTCTTTTTCTGCTTCGTGTGCTGTTCTTTTTCTGCTTCGTGTGCTGTCTTCAGACAACTGCAATACAGCCCACCATGTTGTCAGTGCAGTCTAACGTACTTTGTGTTTTCAGGCTATTGTCTGAAATCCCAAAGCATTTGAGAGTTTTGGAGTCTGGAACTCAGGTTTATCACAGGCATCTTTCAAAAGGATTTGCCCTTCTGGCTGAATGGCTGACAACTTCAATACAACCAGAATTTCAGGTTACCTTAGTTTGGCTCATAGTAATTTCACTGTATGTGAATTTAGTTTTACTCAGTTGAATGTTGTTGTTTTGGAGTAAGTAGTAGTATTTCAGTTACTGAATGTCTGTCTAGTTCTAAAGTACTCATTATGATAAAAACAAAAATGACTATGCTTCTTTCAAAAGTATTTCAGGAAAGGCATCAGTAAAACAATCTTCAAAGTTAGATTAGATTCACTACAGTATGCAAACAGCCCCTTCGGCCCAACAAGTCCACACCAACCCTCTGAAGAGTAACCCACCCAGACCCATTCCCCAACTCACCCTAACCGTGACTAGGGTACCTAACACTTTGGGCAATTTAGCATGGCCAATTCACCTGACCTGCACATCTTTGGGAGGAAACCGGAGCACCCGGAGGAAACCAGAACAGACACAGGTAGAATATGCAAACTCCACACAGACAGGCTGGAATTGAAAAATCTGTGTTTCTTTCTCCACAGATGCTACCAGGCCTATTGGGTTTCTCCAAGATGTTAATTTTATTTCAGTTATGTTTTTTACTCCTAGCTTTTTCTCTAAAAATCAATAATATAACAAAGGGCAACATCAAAAAAATGTATTTTCTTAGTAATCTCTGCTCCTTCGCCAAACAGACTGAGCATGTGCATCATTTTTCATCTTGATTATTTTATTTCCATCGGGATGCAGCAGAGGAAGAAGCAGGATGGGGTTGAGTCCTAAAAGAGAGGATGGTATCTGATTCCATTAATCAACTACAGGAGTATTACAGTTTAAAGAATAATTCTGCAATTGAGTAGTTTTAATTCAAGGTATCAAGAACCGTTCTTCACAGCCTATTAGGCGATTCCACTTCATATATTTTCTGATTGGGCCAATTCGCTTCCCATTTTGTGAATTACTGCAGGTTTTGCACATTTGTCATTTCTCAACTATGACAACACTGAGTCATTATAAACGAATGTCATTATAGCATGTATTGCCCAGTCAAAGATGACACTGTGCAAATCCTTTGGTACCTCAGGTTTAATGGAGTATATTTTATACTGGAATTAAATAGCTCATTTTAGTTACCCTGGCTCTGTCTGGAAGATAGCTACCCCAGGGAATATTGCTTGAGTCTGCTAAGCCATTTTTCCCTGAATTTCTTACATGTTCGTAAACTGATTTTGTGCTTGAGTTCATATGTTCCTGTTATTTCAAACCCTTAACGGGGCGGCATGGTCGCTCAGTGGTTAGCACTGCTGCCTCACAGCACCAGGGACCCGGATTCGAATCTAGCCTTGGGCAACTGTCAGTGTGGAGTTTGCACATTCACCCGGGTTTCCTCCGAGTGCTCCCAAAGATATGCGGGTCAGGTGAATTGGCCATGCTAAATTGCCCATATTAGGTGCCCTAGTTATGGATAGGGTAGGGTAGGGGAATGGGTCTGGGTGGGTTACTCTTCAGAGCGTCGGTGTGGACTTGTTGGGCCGAAGAGGCTGTTTGCATACTGTAGGGAATTTAATCTAATTTTGAAGATTGTCCTACAAATACCTTCCCTGAAATACTTTTGAAAGAAGCATAGTCAAATTTTGTTTTGATCATAGTTGACTATGCTACTTCAGTAAGGTGTCTCAGGAAAGTTGCTCAGGAAATATGGAGGAAAATCAATAAAAATAAAGTGACTTTATCATGATGAATGTTGAAAAATAATGAGAACAGAAGAACAGTATTCAAGAAAGATACCTAATTGAAATTAAATCTGAGGTTATAATTCCAGTCTAACTCGGTGTTTATGTGGTTGAGTTAATCTTTTGCACCAATGCCAAGCCTTTCAGACTTAATGTAGCCAGACTGTTTAACCCTTAAAGTAACTAACAACACTTGCTGTGCTTGCCACAAGTAGTTCTTTTTATTAAAACAGCTGAGGACAAATAAAGCATTGAACAATAGAAATGTTATTTCATAAAAGTGCGTGGGTGTACCATATAATTGGGAAAAATAAAGGATTTTCAGTCTTCACCTATTGGTGCATGGTTTCAAAGTGCAAATGCTGATTCAGTGATCAGATTGACTTTTCATTCCATGTTGGTCATGTTCTGGTTTGTAGAATCCATTTCTGCTATTTCTTGTAATATACAATCATTAAAAGGATAATGAACTGTGTTCAGTTTAACCAACTGCTGACTCCGTTCACTCCATATTAATAATATTCTGGCCATAAACAAATAGGACGTTTTTAAAAATTTAGCAAGGAAACCAGTTTGCTTTCCAAGCATTTAATAGTCAGGAGCTATCATTCTGCTCATCACCTATTGGGGTTATAGATATGAAAATTACAGTTCAATGTCCCACTTTTTATCATTCTGTTTTTGGGGTGGCATTGTGAGGACGCCAGGCTGGCCATACTCTGGGATGTGTTGAATGGCAGAGGAGCAGGGTGGATAAGATTGACACAGTTTGTTGTTAGGGTTTCAATTGAAGTTCACTACAAGGCCTGAACCATACAGAGCCTCCTGACCGTGATGCTTGTCCTGAGTATGCGCAGGGAATCAAGGGTAGCTCAAGTGAGATGTGAGCTTCTGGTTGACCCGACCCTGGCTATAGTTTGCAATAAACATTTGAGCAGGTTCACTGGGTGCCAGTCACATAGTTTTTATGGTCTGGCGGAAGACCAGGGACTACCTAAACAGTTCTTGTCCAATTAAGAATGGAAAGGAGAATTATTGGGGTCTTCAGAGCAGTGATGATGTGTCTACCTCTGGGCCAGAAATTCTGGCCACAGATGTGTGTAATAATGTGCAAAACTGGCTGATTTTAGAAAAATAATCACCACGTCTGCTGGTGCTGTGATAGTGTCCTTGTCTCTGGCCAGGAAGTTTGGTTTCAGGTCTCACCTTAGGATGTGATGGCCATGAGAGTGTGTCATAAAATGTCTGAACAGGTTGATGAACCCTCCTTTCCAAAAAATTAATCTTGTAATGGCTGCAGTTTTCCTCAAATGCAAGTTGAAGGTGTTTGGTATAGCAACACATGATAAATCTTCCTGCTTCCTGCAACCAGAATTCTCATCTGATTTCACCTCTGCTGCATTTCCAATGTTTCTTCACCACCACCTCAGGAGCATTGATACACAGATTTCCATTCCACAGTAGCCATCTAGGATCTCAGAATTATTACGGTGCAGGTGGAGGTCCTTTGGCCCAAGGTGTCTGCACTGGCTCTATTATCTCCTGCATTTTCTCCATCTTTGTGTCCCTGTCATTTCCTATGTCCAAGCTGAGGTGAAATGTTATGTTCAAAAATGTTATTTCTCTCGGAGTTAAATTCAACGGAATGAACAAAATCATGTGATAGTTTTGAAAATCTATCTTGATGAGCGTGGGCTCCATTGCTGTTTTCATCCGGTGAACATTTCAGTATGATTTTGTGCGGATAAAATAGTAATGGCAGTAATGCCAAGAATTAATTTTCATTTCACTTCTGTTTAGAACTTTGATATGTTTTGTGAGAAGAATACTTGTTATTTCACTAACTTAATCTTCTCTCCTTCTATGCTGATCTGTTTTCAGTCCATTCCATCCTATGAAGAAATTCAAGGGAAGATGCATCAACTTGCTGTGTTTCTGGAAATGCCTCGATTTCCTGAAATAACTGAGAAATGTTTTCTCCATCCAGATATGCTTTGTATCAAGCTCTTGATGGAAGCTAACTTACCAGGTAGATGTCTCCAAAACAAATATGAAATAGGAGAAAGATTACCAAAGCAAAGTACTTCTCTTCCTGATCTTGTCCCCCCCAACCCCTGACACAAATCCATCATCAGTTTTATGTTTTGCTTAAAGGAAGAGATTTTGCAAAGTTTCTTTGTTCTTCCCAAGAAGACTGAGAGTTGAGAAGTAGTGCTTCAAATGACAGCTTCAAGACCTGCCAGTTCGCATCTCTGTCGGAAACATAGAAATAAAATACTGTCCATATGGGAAATCTCAAGTCAAATTAAAACCAAAAGGTGCTTGAAATACTCAGTAGATCAGGCTGTATCTGAAGAGTGAGAAACAATGTTTAAGCCTTTGGATTGATAACTTTGCATCAGAATTGGAAAACAGCACAATGACAGGTCTTAACCATGGATAGCAGGAAAGACCAGGGAAGATCTCTAAAAGTGTGGAAAGCAGAATAGAAGGAAAAGATATAAAATAGATGTTGATAAGCAAATAATGCTCAAACAATGGATCTAGAGGGAGTATAAATGGCAATAGCAGAATCTTTACCAAACGTGTAGTAGTTGTTGAAATTGTTGAATCCACTGTTCATAGAGTCATAGAGATGTACGGCATGGAAACAGACACTTCGGTCCAACCCGTCCATGCCGACCAGATATCCCAACCCAATCTAGTCCCCCCTGCCAGCATCCGACCCATATCCCTCCAAACCCTTCCTAATCATGTACCCATCCAAATGCCTCTTAAATGTTGCAATTGTACCAGCCTCCACCACATCCTCTGGCAGCTCATTCCATACACGTAACACCCTCTGCGTGAAAAAGTTGCCCATTAGGTCTCTTTTATATCTTTCCCCTCTCACCCTAAACCTATACCCTTGAGTTCTGGACTCCCCGATCCCAGGGAAAAGACTTGCCTATTTATCTTATCCATGCCCCTCATAATTTTGTAAACCTCTATAAGGTCACCCCTCAGCCTCCGACGCTCCAGGGAAAACAGCCCCAGCCTGTTCAGCCTCTCCCTGTAGCTCAGATCCTCCAACCCTGGCAATATCCTTGTAAATCTTTTCTGAACCCTTTCAAGTTTCACAACATCTTTCTGATAGGAAGGAGACCAGAATTGCACACAATATTTCAAAAGTGGCCGAACCAATGTCCTGTACAGCTGCAACATGACCTCCCAACTCCTGTACTCAATACTCTGA
>NC_057712.1:17911192-17955002 GCF_004010195.1 Chiloscyllium plagiosum | reverse complement strand
CCTTTTTGTACAGGTCACTTCTACCCCAAAACAGATTCCAATGATCCAAAAATATGAATCGTTTTCCCATACACCAGCTCCTCAGCCATGCATTCATCTGCTCTATCCTCCTATTCCTGCCCTCACTAGCTCGTAGCACTGGGAGTAATCCAGATATTACTACCCTTGAGGACCTCCTTTTTAAATTTCTACCTAACTCTCTGTAATCTCCCTTCAGAGTCTCAACCTTTTCCCTTCCAATGTCATTGGTTCCAATGTGGACAATGACCTCCTGCTGGCTCCTTTCCCCCGTGAGAACATTCTGCACCCTCTCTGAGACATCCTTGATCATGACACCAGGGAAACAACACACCATTCTCCTTTTTCTCTGCTGGCCACAGAAATGTCTGTTCTTCTGACGACAGAATCCCCTAACACAATTGATCTCTTGGAAGCCGACGTACCCCTCGTTGCATTAGAGCCAGTCTCAAAACCAGAAACTTGGCTGTTTGTGCTACGTTCTCCTGAGAATCCATCACCCCCTACATTTTCCAAAACAGCATACCTGTTTGAAATGGGTATATCCACAAAAGACTCCTGCTCTAGTTGCCTACCTCTCTTACCCTTCCTGGAGTTAACCCATCTATGTGACTATATCTGAGACTTTCCCCCCTTTCTATAACTGCCATCCATCACATACTGTTGCTGTTGCAAATTCCTCATCGCTTCACTTTGTCTCTCCAACCGATCCACTTGATCTGATAAGATTCGCATCCAACAGCATATATGGCAGATATAATCCCCAGTAGCCCTTAAACTCTCTTTAAATTCCCACATCTGACAGGAAGTACATATCACTGTAAAGGCCATTTTTGCTCCTTCACAATCTACAGACCCAGAGAATCACATTGTCTTATTCCTCTACAAACACTGCCCCAGGTTAAATTAATAGCTATGGCTTATATTTTAAGTTTAATCAAGAGACTTATCTCCAAAAACATATAATCAAGAAAGAATACATGATATTCACTACTGCAGCCTTTCTCTAGGACAGACTTAAACAACAATTAACTTATCTGATTCTGTGCTGTGAACTTTGCCCAACGGTTCCTCCAAGATTAGTTGTGAATTTCACTGTTTGTTAATTTTCCCAGATGCACTCCGATGTCCAGCGATACACGAATTCAAACAGCAAAGGCAGTAACTGTGCAGGTTCTCTCTCTCTCTCTCTCTCTCCTGCACTGACCTCACTATGTGCTTCCTTTGTCTGCTCTTCTCCCTTTTAAACTGCTGTTGTTTTGACTTTTTTTTCCCAAAGTTCCAAAACAATGCAACAGCATATAAAACAGAATTGCTGCTCCTGGAATTCGAGGAAATCACCTCCAACATCTAAAATACCTCAAAAAAAAGGAGCAGCTCTTACAGGCAGAAATTTTTCCCGTCCTCCATCTAAATCGAAAGTTGAAGTTCTATTATTCAAATTTCTATTGAGCTCCACTGAAACATTTCAGGAGGTGGGGACAGGTGAGAGTAAGAGGGGCAGAGAGCTAAAATTATGGGCACCTGGAAACTTGAAATGTTCCATGAATTAGTCACCCAGGGATTGTTTAGTCTCTTCAATGTAGAAAAGAGATTGTTGTGAGCAGAGACCACAGCAAACTAAATTGTCATTTTGTCTGGCTGGTAACACAACTGATACTCAAGTTAAGCCCCATATCTCTTTGCAGAATATGTTTTTTTTTTAAGTTGTGCATGTTTTATTTCAATCATAAGACACAGGAGTGGAAGTAAGGCCATTCGGCCCATCGAGTCCACTCCGCCATTCAGTCATGGCTGATGGACATTTCACTGCTACTCACCCGCACTCTCCCCGTATTCCTTAATTCCTTGCGAGATTAAGAATTTATCGATCTCTGCCTTGAAGACATTTAACGTCCCAGTCTCCACTGTGCTCCGAGGCAATAAATTCCATAGCCCCACCACTCTCTGGCTGAAGAAATGTCTCTTCATTTCCGTTTTAACTTGACCCCCTCTAATTCTAAGGCTGTGCTCACAGGTCCAAGTATCCCCGCCTAATGGAAACAAATTTCCAGCGTCCACCCTTTTTACGCTATGCATTATCTTGTAGGTTTCTGTTAGATCTCCCTTCAACCTTCTAAACTCTAATGAATACTATCCCAGGATCCTCAGCCGTTTTCCTCCGGGTGGTCCGGTTTCCTCCCACAGTCCAAAGTTGTGCAGGTTAGATGGGTTGGCCGTACTAAATTGCCCATGGGGTAGGGGAATGCGTCTGGGTGGGAAACTCTTCGGAGGATCGTGTGGACTTGCTGAGCTAAATGCCCTGTTTCTACACTGTAGAGATTCTAGTCCTAATAGGCTGTAGAGATTCTAGTCCTACTTTCACCCCACGCAACAGAGGAACCTCGATTATCTGAATATCAGTTTATCCGAAGGAGATCTCAAGGTCCCAATAGAAACATTACATCAAAGACTTGTTTCTAACCCTGAATGTGTCTTTTGTTTGCAATGATTAAGCAGGCACTGTCTACAAATGACTTGACCCCCTGCTGTCTCTCTCTCTCTCCCTCTGCCCCCAAACTTTCCCTGGAGTTCTACAGAGGTGTGTACCCTAAACTCCCCTTCCCCAGATGATCTCTCCAACATTGTCCTGTACAGGGTAAAAGTGGAACCTGTCAAAACGTTGCAGTAAAAAGTTGTGGGGCTGTGGCTGTATGTGTGCGCTATTTGGAGACTTAAAGGTAGCAGCAGCAGCCTTGTTGTTGGTGTCCAGTCTGGCTGCCCCGGAGAGTGGGCGGGGGGGTGGTGTTGTACTGGGTGGGGCGTGGGAGTTGTTGGACAGGTTTGGGGGCGAGGGCGGGGGCAGTGTTGGACGAGGTTGGGGCGCGGGCGGCGTTGAACGGGGTTGTGGGAGTGGGGTTCATGTGCGGTGTGCTGCTGCCTCGTCTCCTGAATGGGGAACAGACTTTAAAAAAATTCTGAGCCCCAGAGGAAAGGCTTTTAATCGATTAACCAAATAATCAATTATCTGAACGAAATAGTGCTTGCTCATCTAGTTCAGATAATTGAACTTCCTCTGTAGTTTGTTGGGGGTTTGGTGGTATGGGAGTGCTGTGGGGGTAGTGGGTGTAGGGAGCTGGTGGAAAAAGACATCAATAGTTCAGATTAAGTGATCGGAATGTGAGAATGGCAGAAGGTGCAACATCTGCCCCTTCACCTCCTCCCTGTTCACCACCCAAGGGCCTAAACAGTCTTTCCAGGTGAAGTAGCATTTCACCTGGACCACCTCCTCCAATCTTGTGCATTGTACTCGCTATACCTAATATGGCCTACTCTACATTGGAGAAACCAAACACAGACTGAGTGACTGTTTTGTGGAACACCTCCAGTCCGTGCGTAAGCATGACAGCAACATTCCCATAGCCGGTCATTTTAACACAGCATCATGCTCACATACCCACATGTCTGTCCTCATCATGCTGCAGTGTTCCAGTGAATCACAGCTCAAAATGGAGGAACAACATCTCTGCTTCAGACTAGGCACTTTACACTTCTGAGCATAATCTTGAGTTCAACACCTTCAAACTGTGAACCAACTCCCAGTTCTTCCCTGTCTTTTGGTTTTACTTATTGCATTCTGTTATTGTGTCCTCTTTCCCCCTCCCCATACCTCAATGGGACTGTCTGTCCTTTCAAATCTGGCAGGTAGACACACCATTCTTCTGCCATTCTCACATTCCGATCACTATCTGAATTATCAACATCTTTTCTCCACCAGCTCTCCACACACACCCTTTCTCTCTCCACACATTCCCTATTCCCAAATGAAAGCATAAATGCTGCCCCCTCCACACTTCCCAACAGCTCTGATGTAGAGTCATCTGTACTCAACGTTAGCTTGCTCTCTCCATGGATGCTATCTGACCCACAGTGATCTCCAGCATTTGTTGTTTTAAGTATAGATTCCAGCATCTGCAATAATTTATTCCTCCTCTTAATACTGTCATCAGGTATCCTGTGTAAAACAGATGTAATTTCAGTCAAATAGATGGGTTAATCATTATACCAACCTTCCTAAATGTTCTTTCCATTAGGATTTGTATGAAATAGTTAAAAACACAGGTTAGAGTTTGCTGTCAGCAGCTGTTTACTTCGAGAAAAATGTGCCAGAAATCCACTGATCTCTGGGGCCAGAATTTTAGTTATCTCTCTCGCCATGCAGCATAGTCAAATAGCAATTTCCAACATGGAGATGTCAGAAGTCACATGACATCAGGTTATAGTCCAACAGGTTTATTTGAAATCACAAGCTTTCGGAGCTCTGGTCCTTCACCAGGGCGGGGGGAGATGGTGCTATATTAGTAATGCTACCGGACCACTACTTCAGTGACCCAGTTTTAGGTTTACCAGCATTCTGGGTGTCACCATTTAATAGAAATTGAACTGGCCAAGCCATATAACTCTGGTTACAAGAACAAGTCAGTGTCTAGGAATTCTGTGGTGAAAACCTGCCTGCAGTGTCACCAATGCCTGTCCACTTACCTAGATGAGTGCAACTCCAATAGCACTCAAGCAACCCAATGACATTTAGGACAAAACAGCCTGCATCTAATGCCTTTGGCATTTACTCCCTTTACCATTGATGCACAGTGGAATCACTGTATTTACCTAAAAGGTGCACTGCTGTAATTCACCAAGACTCTGCTGATTGCACTTTCCAAACCAGTGATTTCTGCCACCCTAGAAGAACAAGGGGACCAGTTGCATGGGAACACCACTATGTGCAAGCTCCCCTTGCAAGTATACACCACTCTGACTTGGAACTGTATCTCTGTTCCTTCACTGTCACTGGTTCAGAATTTCGGAACGCACTTTCTTCTGCACAGTGAATCTACCTATGACACATGGATTGCAGTAGTTCAAAATCACTACCTGTTCCAGGTAAATTAGGGGGTTGGCCATAAATGCTGGCCAAGCCACCGAAGACCACATCCCATGAACAATTCTTTTTTAAGAAACTGCTTAATGTTCTGTTGAAATAGCTCTAGATCACACCATGGTAGCTGGCGAAATTTGAATACAACCTGGAATATAAAACTACTTTGCAATGGTGATCATAACGATTATCATTGATTGTTATGAGATCCATCTAATTCACTTAATTTCCTTGAGGGAAGAAAATCCTTACCTAGTGAGGCCCACATGTGACTCTAGACCCACAGCAATGTGGTTAACTCTTAACTGCCCTCTGAAATGATCTAGCAAGTTGCTCAGTTCAAAGGCAATTAGGGATGGGCAACAAGTAATGGTCCTGGCAATAGCACTCACATCCCTTGAAAGAATGTGGAAAAATATTCCTACTGTAGATTTAAAGTGGACCTAAGGGGCAACTTTTTAATGTAGCAAGTGGTGCATGCATGTAGTCGTCTGCCAGAAGAAGTGGTGGAGGCTGGTGGAATTACAACATTTAAAACGCATCTTGGTGGGTATATAAATAGGAAGGGTTTAGAGGAATATAGGCTAAAAGCTGGCATATGGGACTAGATTTATTTAGGCTATCTGATCAGCATGGACAAGTTGGACCGAAGGGTCTGTTTCCGTGCTTTATGATACCATGTAAAACTGTTGGGATGCCAGCAACCAATTACATTAATGAATTATTAAAGAAACCAATCAGGAAATGCAAAGCACTAAAATATAATCTCTTTCTAAACATTTACGTAATTCAAAGATGAGGAAGTAAACATGGAGTGAAGGTAGAAAGTTTCTAAAATAGTATTTAAAAATTGAATTAAACCTAGTGCTTATTCTTAATGGTGACACTTATTGCATTACAAATATAAAATTGTTTTCAGGGGCTAGATCTGTTATTCACAAATAGCTATTGGTCAGATTAGATCATTCTTCTAAAAAAAATCCACCTGATTGAACAAGAGTTTTTTTTTAATGCAGGTTTTTTCATTGCTAGAGACAAGGGAAAATTTGCACCAAATAACCAATTTCACTGGTTGCCGGCTTAGCAATAGTGGCCCCAATGCAACTAATGACGGAATAGATCGCAAAGTTACGATTTCTGTATTAATCAGGCTCTTTGCTAAATCCTGATGTTGTAGACAGTTTTAGAGAAGTAATGACAGCTCACTGCTGTCAAAAACCACTTCTACATCTAGACCAATACTTGTCTACTCATGCAGTCTATACAAAAGTATATATTTGTGCATTGAAATGCACGTGATAAGATGCACACCAAGCATTTATTATGTAGGAGGATAAGCTTCTTAAATCTTTTATGGTTGTGGATGAGTGAAAATGTTAGCTCCATAATAGTAAGCCATACAACTTTACTGTGTCACATTCTCCAGCAGATTCTTTGTCATGTCTTCCATTGCACTTGTTAAGGCTAGTTGGCACCAGTCAATCTTGTTTACATTTATTACTGTTTACAGTCATTAATACTGAAAGGTTGGCCCTCATATGCCAATGCAAACTAATCTAACTGATCTGCACCAGTTTAGCCTAAAGCTGGAAACAAATCTTGCCGTCTTTTTCATGTTTATTCTGAAACTGTTCAGTTAAACATGAATTGCTGATACAGGTGAAACATGTAATTACACTGATACTCAAACCAGTTTAACTGGTTAAAAAAAGCATAAAGGAGGATAAGTAATCTCTCTTCTCTCCCAACCCCCAATCCTATTCCAAAGAAAGTTTGCAAATATTAAGACATTTTAAGACTTTTATTGTAACTTTAAGGAAAAGCAATAAGTTGAAACAATATTTGAAATAACTATCCAATTAAGTAAGTTGAGTTTCTTTTCTTATCTTGATTTATGTTTGGTGATCCCAAACCAGAGAACATGCATATCTGGATACGAAGATTGGTGAAGAAAATGGGTATCGGAGAAGTGGACTTTCTGACTTATCACCCATTGTCTAGAAGAGCAAAAATGGTCAAGTATGAAGTTCAGGCTGCAGCGGTAATTGTGGTTGCCCTGAAACTGCTGTTTGTTCTTAATGATAAACATGAGTGGTAAGTCACTTGATGTATCTAGTTAAATATTGAAGATGGTATGGAGCACTGTTTGTTTGTGTTTTAAATGTTTTGTAATTTTTTTTATTATTAACAGGTTGCTATCTAACAGAGCGAAAGAGATAAACAAACAAAACAGTGAAGGTATTTAATTATGATTGTTATAGAATATGTAAATCTAAATCCAGTTTTATGGGTAATCATGGAGAAAGGGATTTTATAATTAATTTGAAAACTATGGAGCAGCTTAGCTGTACAGTTCCTGCACTTCATTATTTAGTTATAGGTCGCGTCGAAAAGGGTATCTGTTCTATCTTTCAACAAGAAAGCCAGTTAGTCCAACGGCTCCATTATTCACCTATCTTCCAAATATTTCTTCTCTAAGTATTTATGCAGTTCTCCTTTGCTAAAAGCAATTGTTGAATCTGTATGGAACACCCAATGAGACAGCACATTTCAAATCCACCCACTTTTGCATTAAAAAGTTCTCCTTACGACACCACTGCCACACATTAAATCTTTCCATTCTGATTATCGATTCTTAAGCCATTAGTAAATATTTCTCCATATTTACAACTTTATGACTTTAAACATCACTACTAAGACGCTTTTTTGGCTCCACAGAAAGCAATCCCAGCTTTACCAATATTTTCATGTAATGTAGTCCCTCATCCATAGAACTATTAGGTAAATATCTTCGATGCTTTATTCAAAGATTTCACATCATTCAAAGTGTGGTGCTTAGAATTGTGCATAATACTCCAGCTCATGCTGAACTAGTGTTTTATATGAATTTAGTATAACTTTCTGGCTTTTGTAATCTGAGCCTCTAGTTATTAAGCCCAGGATTTAATTTAGTCTGTTAACCTGCCCTGCCACTTTCAATTATTTGTGCACAAGCATTCCCAGATGTCTCTGTTCCTGTATTTGTTTTAAAATGGTACTATTTAGCATGTATCATCTTTCCTCATCCTTTCTACCAAAATGTACCTCCTCCCACTTGTCTGTTCAGTTAAATCTATCATCTACCACTCATTCTATCAAGCCTGTTTTGTGTCCTTTTAAAGTCTATTATTTTCCTCTGCTAACTCCCGCATCCAGTCATTAATTTGTATCAAAAATACCACTGGTCTTAAGTAGTGAACCTTGTGGAATACCACTGAATACCTTCCAGTTTAATGAAAAGGATTTGCCACTTCTCTCTCCTCTTCCAGCCTTTTCCAATAGCCAAATTTATTATAATGTTGATGTTCACCCTTTTACTCATCTCCAACAAATGTAAATGTAACCATCGTCCCTTGACTTTCAGTGTCATTACTATCACTAAATTCTCCACCATCAACATCCTGGTAATATCATTGACAAGAAACTTAATTGGTTTAGCTGCATTCTGCGGCTACAAGAGCAGGTCAGAGGCTAGGACTGCTGGCCACCCGACTTTGCAAAGCCTGTCCAGCATCCGTAAAGCCAAGTCAAGATTGTGATGGAATACTCTCCATAACTGGATGAGTGCAGCTCCAACAAACCTCAACACCATCCAGGATCAAGCAGACAGCTTAATTTGCACTCCTGTCCATGACCATTCAATTTCTGCACTACCAATGTATAGCGACAGTAGTAGACTATCTACAAGGTGCACTACAGCAACATGTCATGTCTCCCTAGACAGTACCATCTAAACCCATGATCTCTATCAACTGGAAGTCATGGATAGCAGATATATTGAAACACCACCACTGGCAAGTGTCCCTCTAAGCTGTAAACTATCCTGATTTGGAACAGTGTTGTCATTCCTTCACTGTCATTGGGTTAAAATCCTGGAACTCTCCTCTTAACAACAGTGTGGGTATCCCTAAACCACGAGGATTGTAGCAGTTCAAGAAGGCAACTCATCGCTGCTTCATCCAAGGCAGTGTGGGATTGTAAGTGGCTTAGTACTTGGGACATATACATTCATATACACATTTTCTAAAGCCAGTGTGTTTTGGTTAAATGCTGCTTGCTGAGGAAAGCATGCATGCAGTTTCGTTGGCATCTCTTTGTTTTTTTCACTCAAAGCAATATTTCATCCTGGTTCTTGACTTGAATTGTGCTTGCGGACTGGGCAGTAAGATGGGGAAAGTCTTTTCCATATTATTGATATTAATTAGGACCATGAGTGAGTCAATGTACTTAAAGATGAAAGACAGACTTTGTTCTGTGAACATATGGGGCCTTGGTACAAGTGTTATGTTATTTTTCCATCTCCGGTAGGAGCATGTATATTGCTTGCTGTGATTGAGATATATCTAACATATGCAATAGATATGTGTTTGCTTTGGTGAGGGCTGCCAAAATGGAACACAGTTAGATGAGAACTGTGCTACCCTGCAAAGAAACATTTACTCTCAGTAGGCATTATAGCGAATCTTTCTTTGGATTCAAGAGAATTGCAAAATTTGTCACAACCTTTGTGATCTCCTGGACAGGAGAAAGTGAGGACTGCAGATGCTGGAGATCAGAGCTGAAAATGTGTTGCTGGAAAAGCGCAGCAGGTTCACTGAAGCCCTTCCTGAAGAAGGGCTCATGCCCGAAACATTGATTCTCCTGCTCCTTGGATGCTTGACCTGCTGCGCTTTTCCAGCAACACATTTTCAGCTCTGATCTCCTGGACAGTCCTTTTTAGCTCCAGTGCATCCAGCAGTCATCTAGTCTAGAGAATGTTGTCTCGTAATTGTGATTCGATCTTGAATTATCTTTGTGCATTAGTCTTTTCTGCAATGGTAAACGCCACATATTCTTATGGTGATTTGTCCTCTAGTTATTTCTCCATGGGAAGTAAATGTTGGCTTTGTTTATTAACAAACACAATGAAAAAGGAACACATGGAGTTGCTTAATTATAAATTGGCCACTTAAAGACACACAAAAACAATCAGAGGAATATCAGAAAATCAAGGGGCCATTAAAAGGGATGGGGGGAGGAACCTATAGCTATCACCGGAGAAAAAGTAATGGAATACGAATGGAACTCAAAACTGACAAGGTCACTTGGAATGACGCCTTGCACTCAAGTCTTAAAAGTGGCTTCAGAGATGATGGATTGGTTGTAATTTTCTGAATTCATTAGAATTTGGAAGTGTGGTAGCAGATTTGAAAACTACTAATATAGACACTCTATTCAAGAAAGCAGGAAATTAGTGGCCAGTTGTCGAACATCCGTCATTGGAAAAGTACTAGAACTCATTATTAAAGAAGTCGTATTGGACACCTAGAAAATCATAAATCAATCAGGCAGAATCAATGTGATTTTAAAAAGGGAGATTGTGTTTGACAAAATTATTAGATTTCTTTGAGAATATAACCGAGTGGATGAAAGGGAACCAGTTGATGCAGTGCACTTGGATTTCCAAAAGGATTTCGCTGAAGTGCCTCAAGAGGTTAGCTATATGAGATGAGAACTTGTGATATTGAGGATGAGATATTAGCATTGACACAGCATGGCTAATTAACAGCAAACAAAGGGTCAGTTTGAATGGGGCATTTTCAATTTGACAAACTGAAAGAGGTGGTGATAATATCATGTAATCCAAAGGGGGCTCAAATTCCATCATAGTAGATGGTGAAATTTGAACTCCATAAAAATCGAATTAAAACTAATCTATTAATAACCACATAACCACTGCCAATTATTTTAGAAACCCATCTGGATCACTGTCCTTTAGGGAAGGGAATTTGCCATCCTCCCCTGGTCTGGCCTACATTAGTGTGGCCTACATGTAACTCCAGATCTATAGCAAGATGGGTGACTCTTAATTGCCCTTAGAAATGACCTGATTAAACAAGGGCAACTAGAAATAGGCAACAAATACTCCAGGGTGTAGTGATTTTAACACTGTCAGCCAGGTGGATCTCATAGAATTGAGTTCCCTGATTTGAAGCTGTTAACTTGGTCCAGTCAAGAATTCCTGGCTTACAAATATAAACAGGAGCGTCGGGGTTCTGTTCACTCTAGGAGCTGGCACTGAGCTAGTTAGATCAGTGTCCTGTACTACGCATGTGTAAATAAAGGGTGACTTTGTGGAGTTAGTTCAGTGATGCCCATATTCCACACATAAACAAAAGAAAGCTAGTGGAGTTCCACAGGGGTCAGTGCAGGGGCGTTAACGATCGCTATATTAACGACTTAGATGAAGGATTGAACTGTAGCCAAATGTGCTGACCATATAAAGTTGGGTGTGAAAGGAGGTCACAGTCTGCAAAGGCATATAGGTGGGTTAAGTAAGCAAGCAAGAATTTGTCAGATGGAATATAATGTGAGAAAATGAAATTGTTAATTTAGGTTGCAAATATAGAAAAACAAAATATTATCGACATGGATGCAGAAAGATCCTGGTGTCCTTGCGTCTGAATTGCAAATTGTCATCAGACAGATATAACAAGTGATTATGAATGCAAACAAAATATTTGACTCTGCATCAGGAATGGAGTATAAAATTACGCAAGTCTTGCTAGTACTGTGCAAGGAATTGGTAATACCACATCTGAAGTACTATTTTCAACTTACCTCACCTAACTGAAGGAACGACATACTTGCATCAAAGAAGGTTTACCAGGCTGTTTTATGGGACGAGGGATTTGTTATGAGAAAAGCTTGAGGATATTGGCCCTATATGCACTAGAGTTCAGAAAAATGAGAGGTGATTTTAATGAAACATAAAATTGTGAGGGGACTTGACAGAAAAGAGTATTCCCTCAGCGGGAATATAAGTCTGGCAACAACTGATTCAAAATTGCAGGTCTCCTGTTTTAAGATTGAGATAAAGAACTTTTTTTCTCTCTCTGAAGGTTGTTAGTGTTTGAAATTCTTACTTAGCTAGCAGTGGGGGCTCAGTCATTTAACATACTTAGGGCTGAGTTTGACGCATTTTTAATTGACAAGGGAGTCAAAACTTGTGGGATAAATGGAGAAATAGAATTAAGGCCATGATTGAATCAGGTATGATCTCACTTGAATGGTAGAGCAAGTAGCCAAATAGTGAAGTCCTCATACTTTTATGTTCTTGCCCAAACTTTAAGTTAACTTTGTCAACTCATGATCAGCCAAAATGGATTGAAGCCCAGGGGATCAGTGCTGATGAGCAAGCATCTCCAGTGAAGTAACATCTGTTGTAAAATAAATCATTGGTAATTCAGCCAAAATGACAAATTTTAAAATTGTTTGCACATATTATTGGAATGGGAAATGTTTTATATTGATTTTTACCAACTTATTTCCATACTTTGTCCTTAAAGTGTGTAAATTACATAATTTCTAAAATTAGAAGAATCATAGTAATTTAAAATAAAATCAGGAGACGTTCAGAGCCAATCCTGGCAAGTCTGAAAGAGGGTAGGATTCTATTTCACATATCCACCTGCGTTAAACTTTTTCTCTGATTTGTATTGTTAGGCATTAAGGTATTTCAATTCAAAAAATGGTACACAGTAATGAGAAACAGTTTGGACGAACGTGAAAAGGAAGCGGAAGACCAAGCAGCCAGGTAAAGTTATGATTACTTTTACATAAGGTTTACGGTATGTTGTATCTTTTATTTACCAATTACAGAATATTTATAAAATGCAGTAATACCACTCTGATTGTAAATATCACACAGCTCAGTTAAAAGTTGGGATCCCTAGCAAAGGTCAGCTCAAAAGATTGACCAGAAAAGTAGACTTTCTACGTAAAATTGAAAATATCTCTGTCTAGCTGCAGTGGGAAGAATTAGTGAGGTCACCCAAAACCTCTTGGAAAACATGAGTTTACAACTTATTTAAGCAGCTAGGAGGAAAATAGTGAAGCAAGAAACCAGTAGTGAGAGTGTTTCGGAGGGAATCTCAAGATGACTGCATTATCTGTTTTAAGATGAGACAAGAGGAGGTATAAATGCTCAGAGCGAAAGCATTACGCAAGCTGCTCGCTGAAAGAAATGGGAGCAGTGATTACGATCTGAAAGTATTCAACTCAATGTTGAGGTCATTGATTCAACAAAGCCCTGTTTTGGCTTTGAGTTATATTGACCCATGATCCAAAAGGTGATTTCAAGTTGCAACTCACAATGTTGAGTTTTTTCTTTATAAGATTTTGCCTAAGGAAAAGATTAACTTTATAAAATTCCACTTAAGTAATGATAAACAATAACCGTCAGTTTTGGCAGTGTAAGTCTTTAATTTCAAACTATCTCATCAGAGAATGAGAAGTTATGTATCGGTTTTGACTGACTATTGAATTGCCAAGTGATTGTTTTCCACAAAGGATGAGCTTTAAAAGCATAGCTTTCGTATCTTGTTAAATTATTTGTTGTTAGATTTTATATTTATATGTAAATAGAAGATATCTGACTGACAGAGTGCTTCATGTTCCAACGGGAAATAAGTGAGTAGTATTAACACTGTCCAGCAGAAATGCATTTCCTGATGGTTACTTACAAATTAATGAGGAAGAATGGTGACGCATGATGTTGGTAGATTTCCTAATAGGATAAATACTGTTATGAAATAAATTTATAACGTGTGTTGAAAATGTACTACTAAAACATTTCACAGGCATTTGTGGAAATGTGAAAAGCCATTATTCTTTTCTGTAAAAGACAAATCGGTGATCTACAAAAAGAAACGTAAGTAGATTTTTTTTTAGGTTGTGTACTTATTGTAAAGTTTTGTTTTTGAAAAGTGAAGCTTTTTCTGTAACTTTAGATGCATGAGATGAATGCAGGATCTTGGGGTGTTTTGGGACTGAAGGAGATTATAGAGTTGGGTTGTAATGGCTTCCAAAGATAGGGGCAAATCCAGAATATAAAACTAACTATCTGCCACAATCAACACTTCCATTCAGCCCTCAATTGTGGTGACTTGGAGAAGTGAATAAGCATAAGCAATTCTAATAAGGTATGTCTTACAGAGTTTGGGGCTAAGTTAAGAGTTGTCAAAACAGTTGTTTGATATTGCTCCAAGTTTACTCCTCTTGTGAAGGTGCTAACTCTTACATACAAAATACATGCAAAAGAAATAAATACAGAAAAGAAGATCATATGACCCCTCAAACCTGATTCGCTAATCAATCAAATTATGGCCAATCTATTAGTTTCGAATTCCATATTCTCATCTGCTCCGAGAAACCCTTGCCTACCAAAAATTCCCCTGCCTACCAAAAATCTATCCATCCCTCTCTTAAAAAAATATTCATTTTACTGCCTCCTGATGCAGAGTTCCAAAGTTTCTCAACTCTAAGAGAAAAAAATTATTCTCATCTCCATCTTGAAAAGGCAACCAAAAATTCAAACAGTGCCCCCTTGTTCTGGACTGACCCACAAGAGGAAATCTCCCTTCCATGTCCAGCATGTCCAGACCATTCAGGATCTTGCACGCACCAGTCAAGTACCCTTCACATTTCTAGACTTCAGTGAAAATTAGCTCAGCTTGTCCAACCTTTCCTCAAAAGACAACTCACTCATTCCAGGCATCAATGTAGTAAATCTCATCTGAAATGCCTCCAGTGCATTAACATCCATCCTTTAAGTAAGGGAAACCAAAACTGCACAAAGTATTTGAGGTATTGTCACCCAGTCCTGTATGACTGAAGAATATAATCCTTACCTTTTATGTTCAATTCCTCTCATAATAAAGGATAGCATTCCATTAGCCTCCTTGATTGCAAGCTGAACCTACATACTAATGCTTTCAGTTGTGCGCCACACAATTTAAATCCTTCTGGATTTCAGAATTTGACAATTGTTCTTCATTTAAGCAATACTCTGTCTTTTTATTCTTTCTTGTTGAAGTAAACAACTTTACATTTTCCCACATTAGACTCCTGCCAAATCTTTGCCCAATCCTTGTCATTCTGAAATTCCTTATGGAGACAGGATGTCAGATGCTATTTATTTATTTCAATGTGAGCTATCAGCTTGTTTACTTTATGAATGCTTAATGCATCCAGATACAGAACATTTAGTTTGTCTTTTTGTTACCTGTTTTAAAGTTGAATCTTGATTATTAATATATTCCTAGGTTTCTTTCTATCTGTACCTTCCTGCCATTCTCTACTCCTCATTTTTTTGCATTAATATTTTCCTCCTCTATCTTGTCTCTATTCTTTAATATACACAGCTTTCCACATTAATCCCTTGCCCTTGTATTTTATATTGATTTGTAAAACAAAACTTCTATCTGATATCTTGCTGGGCGATGACAGCTTGCAAGAACCTGGAAGGGTACAATTTTGACTGTGGAGGGCTCTTGGACCCTCTGCACCTGTATTCCATAACTGATATCCACATGCATACTTTCTAACAAGGTTCATTGGCCATTAGTAAAGAAAAAATATTCCCAAATTGAAGTAATTTAAAGTGGTCCCACTAGTGCCCTGACTTTGCTCATCACGACTGAAGAAGAAGCCTTTTGCTGCCTGTGGCTTGGTGCTATGTCATGTGATCTATTTACTTACTGTCCAGTGAGGGAAGTGTTGACTTGGCCATGCTTGAAACTGGAGCAAGGAGTGCATGTTAATTCCCCCCCCCCCCCTAAAAATGGTTTGTGGGTTTGTGTCAAGGGTTAAAATACGAAGAGAAAAATACAAGAAGTTGAACATACTACAGACGTAATCATTTTTGGTTTTGACAGAGGTTGGACCCAAGGCAGCCACCATTATGCTTGTAGGAAGTGGGATGAAACAGTGTGTATTAATATTGAGACACAGTATTAAGCACAGGTGGATGGATTTTGGGAAACTCAGCAGCTTAAAGGGGTGAGTGGGCTATATTCATAAGCAACATTGCTTGTGGCCATCAGGAACAGGAGTGTTGCTCCATCCCAACAATCCACCCAACATATCTCCTTACTCCTAATCTGCTTGGGTCTCCCTCATCTGCAGTCAGAATTTCCCCACTCCAAACTGGACCAATCCTTTCAATTTTTAAGCTTTCATCACACCTTCTTGTTTTCATGGACTTTAGCCATGTGAAGTAGCTCAAAAGTCCATCAGCCTTACAATCAGGCTTCCCATAGGTGCAATAAACCTATAGAAAAGAAAAAAGGAGCTCTGTTTCTAGTTCACAGGATATTCAGGAAATATTTTTTCCAGGGTTTTCTTCCTCACAGCAGCGACAACCTGACCCACACTACCCACCATCCCCTGCAACAGAACTTGGCTCCGGGCTAAAATCAGTGCTAAGGTGTCTGAAATCGGGATTAATATTCCTTAACTTGAAGAAAAAAAGGATTGTAGTCAGGATTTATCACGGAATCTGGAATATTAGACTCATAGTTTAAAAAGTAAAATGTTTAATTTTTAGGTATGATCCACAGTCTTAAGAAGCAATTTGTTAGACTCGCTGGTTCCCATCAAATAATGGAAAAGGAAAAACCTTCCAGTTTCAAATTCAATTGGAATGAAGGCAGCTTAGAGAGACTGTGCTTTCGTGAAGACAGCCTAAAAGCATATGATTATGAAAAAAGTAAAAGGATCAGAACTGTCAATGATCGCTACTGGGTCAGTTGTCTAAATATTTGCCAAGAAAAGTAAGTATTTGTTTTTATTCAAAGAAAGCTTAATTTCTATTTAAGAATTCCGAGTTTCCTGAATTTCTTGCACTTTCCAGATTTAAGTAAGTAAATTTTCTGTGTAGAAAAGGGCATTAATATTTGATAAGTTCATAATGAAAAGGTTCTCAATATTCTATTGTCTTTTCACAAAAGCAGAATAACTGGTCATTATTATAATTATTGTTTGTGGGAGCTTACTGTGTTCAAATTGATTGCCATGTTTAGTACATTATACTTGCATTACTGCGGTGATTGCACTCCAAGAGAATTTGTTTGGCTGTGAAGCATTTTGACATGCCTTGGTTTCATGAAAGGCATTGTTAAAGCAAGTCTTTTTTTAAATACTTTTACACTTGGCAAACATCCTGTAATGAATGTCAGTAGAAGTGACCTATATTTTTGTATTTTATAATATATCCCTATGCTTGAATTTAATGTTAGTTACTGAATGTCTTGTCTATGCCTTGGTTGTATGGCGGATAAAAAGTAAACATAGTGTTATATTACAAGGGTTTTGTTATACAGGTACATTCTAAATGAGCTAGATTTTTCCAGGTGGTAGTGCAAGGAATACTAAAATTACACACATCACAGAATACAGATATTTCCTAAGTACTCCAGCGTTGTTTTGTACAGACATTTTGCACTAAAACAAAATTGAGTAAATTTAAAAGCAGCTGTTTCTACACCATAAAGTACATTATAGCTGTACCATATTAAGGAATAAAGTGAGTAGAGTTGGACTATGTGTTAAATGTATAATAAATATCATGTAACATCCTTTATTGGAGTATAATGAATGTGAATGTAGGTTTTTACATTTATTTCTTCTGTTGAACTAGTGTTTTGTTTGCACTTGTGTTCTGGTTCTCATTTGCATTTCCACTGCCAAGTTCAATGCAATTCCTCTATTTACATTATAAATTTCAGCTCATGCTTGTTTTGATTTCACAGTTGGATTAGTTTTAGCGTCCTAATTCCTCCTTGTAAGGTTAACTAAAGGATTGTTAAAAAAAATGTTTATGTAACTCCTGAAATACATCAATGGTATTGTTCTATATTTTTTCATAGTACATGGGTATCATTGGCAAAGCCAGCATTTCTTGCCCATCCTGATTGCTGTTGAGCTGAGACTATAGCAGAGGGCAATTCAGAGTCTACCACATTGCTGTGTCTCTGGAGTAACGGTTGTAACTTGATAAGATTAGCAATTTGCCTTCCCTAAAGGCAATACAGTATTTGATCGCTGTCATGATAGTGTCCTTGGAACTCAGTGGGAGTGGAGGAGGGGTGGGGGGGGTGGGGGGGGGGAGACGAGACAACAATTGAAACAAAGGTTTCCAAAGGATCAACCAGAATTTTAAGTAGCCTAAATGTAAACAATACAGGGCAGGGAAGCACAGAAGAGAATAAATCATTGATGACAAAGGAATAAATAAAGTTACATAACAGGACTTTAAAAATTTAGTAAACATAAATTAAGAAGAAACAAGCTAGAACAAGTTAAACTATCTGCATAGCAATGTTTAGTTTCCATAATAAAATAAGAGAGCTGGAGAAATCACATGTTGGGAGTATCATAGTAGGGATAGCTGACACATAGGATATCCCAGTCCTGATTTCTTTAGAGCTAAGTTATAACATATTTAAAAAGGATACAAAAGGAAAGTGGGAGGAGGAGTATCTTTTGTATTAAGGATAACAACAGAAAACAAAAGGGACACAACTATCAACAAGACAAATAGAATCTGTATGGTCAGGGTGGAAAAAACTGGATCAATCACAGTCCTAATAATGGAATTGAAGTGGTAGAAGCAACAAGCAGCAACCAAATTAGAGAACTGTGTAAAGTCATTGAATAGTAACCATGGGGGATTTAAATAACCTTAGTATTTATTGGACGAAAGAGGCAGTAAAGGGGATCAAGGAATGGAGTCTCTACAATGAATACAAGATTCCTTTCTAATTGAGTGTAAAAAGGCCAACAAGGGATGATTCACCATAACTAGATCTAAGATCTGGGGAGAAAATGGCCTAATGGTATTTTTGCTAGACCACTACTAACCTCAACTAATGTTCTGAGGACCCCAGTTCAAATCCCTCCGTGGCAGATGATGGAATTTGAATTCAATAAAAATAATCTGGAATTAAGAGTGTAATGACCATGAATGAAATCATTGTTAATTATTGGAAAATCCCATCTGGGTCACTAATGTCCTTTTACGAGGGAAATCTGTCATCTATATCTGGTCTGGCCTGCATGTGATGCCAAACCTATAGCTGTGTGGTTGACTCTTAACTGCTTGCTGGACAATTAGGGATGAGCAACAATATTGCCAAAAAGCAGCATAGAACAACAATGGGAAAATTTAAAACTGTGTTCTGCAGACACAGAAAAATTGTCTTCTGCTAAAAGAAAGGAATAAATAAACACGACTCAATTAAGACTCCATAATCAGTAAAGATTTGAGGGCTAGAAATGGGTTATACATTAAGCACATGAATGGTGGAAGAGTATGTGAAAAAAGGACATTCAGAATGAGTAGAAAAGAATTCAATTTGGAAAGCAAAGAGAAACTATGAAAAGAAATGATCAAACAGCATAAAATAGTAACTTTTTTATAGGTACTTCAATTTAAAAAGAAGGCTGTGATAGAACAAACATTTGAGTGAATGAGGATACTAACATGTATGCAAGAGAAATGGGAAAAATGTTAAATAATTATTTTGTTTTAGACTTTACCAATAAGAGGTAGACATGAGATAAGTGCACTTAAAATTAAGAAATAAAAGATGGCTGAATAAACTGAACAAGTAAGGACTGATTAGGGATAGTCAACATGGCTTTGTGCATGGGAAATAATGTCTCACAAATTTGGTTTGAGTTTTTTGAAGAAGTAACAAAGAGGATTAATGAGGGCAGAGCATAAGATGTACATGTAGTAAGTTTGCAGATGACACCAAAATTGGAGGTGTAGTGGACAGCGAAGAAGGTTACCTCAGATTACAACAGGATCTTGATCAGATAGGCGAATGGGTAGAGAAGTGGCAGATAAATGCGAAGTGCTGCATTTTGGAAAAGCAAATCTTCTATACTTAATGGTAAGGTCTGAGGGAGTGTTGCTGAACAAAGAGACCTTGGAGTGCAGGTTCATAGCTCCTTGAAAGTGGAGTCGCAGGTAGATAGGATAGTGAAGAAGGTGTTTGGTATGCTTTCTTTTATTGGTCAGAGTATTGTGTACAGGAGTTGGGAAGTCATGTTGCGGCTGCACAGGACATTGGTTAGGCCACTATTGGAATATTGCGTGCACTTCTGGTCTCCTTCCTATCGGAAAGATGTTGTGAAACTTGAAAGGGTTCAGAAAAGATTTACAAGGATGTTGCCAGGGTTGGAGGATTTGAGCTATAAGGAGAGGCACAACAGGCTGGGGCTGTTTTCCTTGGAGCATCAGAGGCTGAAGGGAGACCTTATAGAGGTTTACAAAATTATGAAGGGCATGGATAGGATAAATAGGCAAAGTCTTTTCCCTGGAGTCGGGGAGTCCAGAACTAGAGGGCATAGGATTAGGGTGAGAGAGGAAAGATATAAAAGAGACCGAAGGGGCAACTTTTTCACAAAGATGGTGGAACGTGTATGGAATGAGCTGCCAGAGGAAGTGGTGGAGGCTGGTACAGTTGCAACATTTAAAAGCCATTTGGATGGGTATATGAATAGGAAGGGCTTAAAAATGTGTTGCTGGAAAAGCGCAGCAGGTCAGGCAGTATCAAAGGAACAGGAGAATTGACGTTTCGGGCATAAGCCCTTCTTCCTGATGCTGCCTGATCTGCTGCACTTTTCCAGCAACACATTTTTAAGCTCTGATCTCCAGCATCTGCAGTCCTCACTTTCTCCTATATGAATAGGAAGGGTCTGGAGGCATATGGCCCGGGTGCTGGCAGGTGGGACTAGATTGGGTTGGGATATCTGGTCGTAATGGACAAGTTGACCGAAGGGTCTCTTTCAATGCTGTACATCTCTGTGACTCTAAGTATGAAGAGAATAAAATGCTGCATGGATTGCATCCATATGCTTTAAAATAATCTTGGTGAGGGATATCAAAGGCCTTCCTACATGTAGATAATAATTCATCAGGAAAAAGGATGTATTGCCACATTACTGGCAGATAGCTAATGAAATTCCTTATTGAGAAGAGACACAAAACATGTCTGGGAGATTACAAACTAATCTGTCTGATTGGAAAGATACTAAAACCCCTCCTAAAGGGCAGAATAGAAGACCATCTAGAATCAAAAATAATGAGCAATCAACTTGTATTTTAAAGAAGTAAATCTTGCTTGACCAACTTTGCTGAGTTTTTTTGAGGAGGTAACAGAATCTACATGTAGTGGATATGGTTGATCTGAATTTTCAAAAGCCCTTCAGTAAGGTGCCTACAATAGATATGCTCATAAGATCAGAGAATGAAGAGACGGGGACAGGGGGCAAAATGGATTGCTAGCTAGCTTCAAGACAAGCACATTACAGGGTAGTTATTGTTATTTAAATCCACAAGGATCCTGGGACCATAATATCAAAGTTTACACTTGGACTTGTGAGGGAGTTCCAGGATTTTGACCCAACACTGAAGGAGTGTTGGAATGCTAGGTGACTTGGGAATTTTCAGGTAACTTCCCATGTGTCTGGTGCTGTTATCCTTCTAGATGGCAATGTTTGTGGTTTTGGAAAGTACTGTCTAAATAGATTTGGTGAATTTCTGCATCTGATATACATTGTTGCTTTTGCATCTTGATGGTGATGGAAAGAGTGATTTTGTTTTTGGTGTGATTCCAATCAGATGGGTTGCTTTGCCCTGGATGGTGTCAGCCTTCTTTATTATTATCAGCACTATTTAAAAAACAGCAAGACTGATGAACCTACTAAGAGAAATTAGTTAAGCATATGCAGCAGAAGGAAATAGAGGGTTGTTGTAGATTTAGATGAGAAAAAATGGAGAAGGCTCAAGTGGAACATGAACATATGTTTAGGTCCATGTGACTGTGTAATGGATTTTAAGTGTAATTTTATGAATCCATATTCTTCTGACAAATGCTGATAAATTTGATTTTAATATCTTGTTTGAATATCCAGTGCTGTCAAAGGTGCATCTTTGGAAAACATTCGAGTATTTGCTGCTGATAGGCTGTTATACCTCACTCTCAATGTCTGTGCCCTCATTGCCTCTGGTGCTCTCCCCTCCACTGCCTCCAATCTCATAGTCCCCCAGCCCCCCAGTCCTGAAGAAGGATTACATCCGAAATATTGACTTCTCCATCTCCTGATGCTGCCTGACTTGCTCTATTCTTCCAGCCTCCTGCTTGTCTACGATAGACCGTTATACTGCATGTTTTGGATGAGATCTTCAGATTTGCATTAATGCAAATCTTGTGGTATAAAGCCAAGTGAAATTAATTTAAGCAAATTATTTGAGATTATCTCATGTTCATGTGATCATGCAAAACTGCAAAATGCTTTTTAAGAGATTGACACTATGTTAACTTATTTTTCCTCAAATTTTAAAAATAATTATTTGCAGGAAACTTAATAAAGTGTCAAACTATCAAAAGTGGCCAATCATTTTACTTTTCTCATTACTACTGGGCTGGGTATCAGCTTTCTATTAATGGTCAGCAGTGTGGCTTCCCATTTGCTTGGTTGAATCAGTCTTTTCTGGTATTTGCAGTAGGGCATAAGTAGTTAGAAATGGATATCATAAAATGTATCTCTTTTTGTGTTTCTGCTGCACTGTCTGCCCTGCAATATGAATAGCAAAGTTCCAAGCATCAGAAACACCAATGAAACAAAACTCATTTGATTAAGAGTTGGTCTGTAATATAAATTCAGTAGCTGAATAGTTCTTTAAAGCTCATTACTTAAACAAATTTTATATATTTAATTATATCTTTAATATAATTCCTAATTGATTACAATTCAATGTGCAGCAGGAACATAGCAATTGTGGGTCTAGATCCAAAATCATAGTCCTGACAATGCTGCAGAGCTCAGGTTAATAAAGTACATGTTTTTATGTATAAATTCAATTAAGCAAATGCATTCAAGCACAACTTTGTGGGGGAAAGTGGCTGTAATTGAAGTAAGTTTAGTTTTAAGCCTAAATATCAATGGCAGCTTCTGGTCATAGTCTATCTTTTCTAAAAAAAAACATGCCTTTCCATTCAGGTTTACGATGCCTTCCTTTTCAAACCACACCTGAATGTATAATTTTTTAAGTTTTCCCCTTATTTTTCTCTTTCACATCTACTTTAATTTTTATTCCATTGACATGCATTTTTAAATCAATTATTTGTGTATTGGTTTCAAAATATTCTGAAGAGTATAGTGGTTTGATATATCATTTATTTTGACAGTGAAGGACTTTAATAAGATTTATATGAACATTTTTCTCCTTTTTAAATTAAATCTAGCTTGCAAAGCAGCCAGAGTGAGAAAGAAGGATACGCATTGAAGCAAGACAGACCAATGTGAATTGTAGCTATTTGCACATCTAAATGATGCACTAAGTGTCAATTGAATTATCCCAAGCTCATTCATTGTTGGACCTATTTATATAGGGGACTGGAAAATATTTTCCCAGTCATACATGTGCAGTGAAAACTCGGGAGACAAGCAGTCCTGCTGGTAAACTGCTAGAAAGAGTCTGCGTCATAGAGAGAGAGAGAGAGAGAGAGACAAGAAATAAAAGATCTTGCTCAGTTTTATGTGAGGTCTGTAAAAAGAGATAATGGTTTGATAAATCAACATATACCTAGTTAAAGAAAGCTAGGGAAAGGGTTGTCCATAAAGGATGTGCTCCTACAGAGTGAATGTTTTATTCCTGTTTGTATAGAATAAACACAATCATGAAATATTAATGACAGAAAAGAGAGATGTGCAGCAGTTTTACAGATCAAGTTTTGTATTTAGGGCAAGTTATACAGTTATAGAGGAACATAGACTAATGAGGCATGATACATAAAATAACAACAGAAAATACCATTCGTGCTCACCACATCCAGCACATTTGTAGAGAAACAGACCTGAGACATTAATTCCCAGAGCATTCCCAGAATGTTTTTTTTTTGCATTTCCATTATCTGCAGTTTTTTTTCTTGTCAGAATAATGAGGCAGCTTGATTTTTAATCCCTTAATGTTGGGAGGTAATTTGAATTAAGTGTTTAAAATTATTAAAGAATTTGATTGGATTGACAGTGCAATACACAAATAAGACATTTAAGCTTATAATTAAAGCTGGGTCATTTTGCAGTAAAATCAGCAATTCGGCACCTCACCTGTGACTATTGATGAAACAAATATCTCAGCAAGAGGCCCAGCAATCACTTCTCTAGCTTCCCACAGAGTTGGAGGATTTGAACTATAGGGAGAGGCTGAACGGGCTGGGGCTGTTTTACCTGGAGCATCAGAGGCTGAGGGGTGACCTTATAGAGGTTTACAAAATTGAGGGGCATGGAGAGGGTAAATAAGCAAAGTCGTTTCTCTGGAGTTGGGGAGTCCAGAACTAGAGAACATAGGTTTAGCGTGAGAGGGGAAAGATATAAACGAGACCTAAGGGACAGCTTTTTCACGCAGAGGGTGGTACATGTGGAATGAGCTGGTACAGTTGCAACATTTAAAAGGCATTTGGATGGGTATATGAATAGGGAGGGTTTGGAGGCATATGGGCCGGGCGCTGGCAGGTGGAACTAGATTGGGTTGGCATATCTGGTCGGTTTGGACGGAAGGGTATGTTTCCATGCTGTACGTATCTATAACTCTATAATTCACACCAAACATTAATTGAAATCTAGAATGGACTATCTCAAAGACAGTAGATATTACATCAGTTCACATTCTCAAGGCTGAGGTTGATAGGTAATAGTTAAATTTAAAGTATCAAGGATATAAGACAAAGGTGGTAAATGGAGTTAAGACATGGATTGAATTAAATTGAGTGGTTGAATAAACCGGGGGAGGGGTGGTTGCTGAATGATCTACTTCTTTTCCTTTATACCTGGAATTACTTTGAATGAATGTAAGATTTATTATGATATTCTGTACATTCAAGCAGTAACTGTACCACAAAACACGTAGTGATTTGCATCTGCCATTACCTTGGGCCATGCTGTTATTTAATCAGTTATAGACAATAAAAGTAAACATCTGTTCATTAGAATCCAATTATAGGGAAGCCAGTGACAATGAATCTGAAGGACTGTCAACAGCAGTCCTGAGTTTAGAATACAAATGTTGAAATTTTGTTTCAGAATGGTGATTTACCAAAATCACAGAACAAACATTGGGATTTGAATCATCCCATTTTATTTGTATAAACTGAGAGGTTCACACAATAAATGCTACTTTTTATGAGATGCATTTGAAATGTCTTATTTAACCAGACGGATGTAGTTATAGATCTAGAAGAAATTAACAGGGTACCAGTCTGCCTTCTTTGCTAATTGGAAGGGTTCCAAGATAAATATTATTTTCTGTTTCAAATCAGCCAGTGATTTAAGTTGGTAGTCTTTCCTCAAAGACTACCAACTTCCTGAAGAAGGGCTTATGCCCGAAATGTCGATTCTCCTGTTCCCTGGATGCTGCCTGACCTGCTGCGCTTTTCCAGCAACACATTTCCAGCTCTGATCTCTAGCATCTGCAGACCTCACTTTCTCCTCAGTCTTTCCTCAAAGACAAAGGATGCTCTGATATAGTAGAGATGGCTTGTTTATGGGTGGTGGGGCAATTGGGATGAAGGTCATTCTGATATTGAAGTAAAGTGTTGCCCTTCTACGCTTTGAATTATCTGTTTTTAAAGACTGCATATTTTCCTCCTTGTTAGATACTGTGGACATTTAACAAAGTCTGAAGAAAAGTATTTTCCAGGAAGTTATCTGTTCATCCTACAATTGTTCTCCTTCCTGCTTGGAGTGGAATTCTCCATGTTACATTTGGAGGTGTGTCAGTTGGAACATAGACTCTTTAATTTACGAGATGAATTGAAGCCAAGAAGAAAATGTAAGAAAACTAAATCATAATGGGTTCTACAAGGAGAGAAGATGACATGGCACAAACAATACTGGAATCTGAAATTGATACTGTTTGACTGGTGCATTGTTTTCACTGTCGTTCAACTTGTATCAAAATAATTTTTATAAAGCTGATTTAAAAGTGTTGCTCTAGTTATTCAAATAATATTTACTCTCGGAGTAAAAATAGGCAAATAGGAATAACCAAATGTAGCTTTACAATGTGCAACATCAACTTTAGTGAGATTGTTTCAGTAAGCTTATTTTAAATTTGTTGTGTTTAGTGTCAGTGAAGTTTCTGTTACACTTATTTTGGCTGTTTGGGGTAAGGAGCTCACATTTCAAACCTGTTTTCCAAAGTGAATTACATCATTACACAATATTAATAGTCATAATGAATATGTCTTTATGAAACCAGTCTGATAAAAATGCATTGGTATACAAATTCTACTACATTTTTTGTATTTTTGTGCCAAGATGGAATATTGATGTTTGACTCAGTTATAATTATGTCAACACTTTCATAATGTATGTTGAAGAACTTAATCTTTAATATTTATATTTGTTTGATAGTATATTATTTCAGTACTGCTGAAAAAGATATTTTGTTGAAGCTTTTCATCTTGCACCAGCATAATGCACAAGAATATCAAAAAAAAGTGGCATGAAAGGAGAATGCAAATTAATTGGCAAGTGAACTTTGGTAGTGGTGTTACATTGAAGAATGCATCAACTGCTGCTGATTGACAGTTCACTGCCAGGCTTTGTTCAACTCTTGAAATGAGCAGGTAGACTCCTATTTGTCAAGGCATTGCTCTGAGAAAAGAAACAATGAATGACAATCACGAATGAGTTGAAACAAGTGGGGTGGCACGATGGCTCAGTGATTAGCACTGCTGTCTCACAGCACCAGGGTCACAGATTTGATTCCAGCCTCGGGCAACTGTCTGTGTGGAGTTTGCACGTTCTCCCCATGTCTGCATGGGTTTCCCTTAGGTGCTCTAGTTTCCTCCCACAGTCCAAAGATGTGCAGATTAGGTGAATTGGCCATGCTAAATTGCCTGTAGTGTTAGGTGCATTAGTCAGGGGTAAATGTAGGGGAATGGGTATGGGTGAGTTGCTCTTCAGAGGGTCGGTGTGGACTTGTTGGGCTGAATGGCCTGTTTCCACACTGGAGGGAATCTAATCTAATCAAGTGAACTGTTGTGTTGGATGCAAAACAAAAATTTCAAGTGTCATTTTTTCAGCAATACTTAAATATTTCTGTGAAATATAATAATGGAATTTATTCAGTAAAGTTATTGATTTTATAACACTTCAACTGAGCTATGTTTTTCTCATTGCTGGCTTTGACATTAGCTACTTTTAACATTGATTTCAATTGCTGTCTTGTATCAAGTCTCTAACAATTCTATCACCTTTTCTAGTCGCCCTCTGATCAATATTGTTAAACATTTCAAAAGATTATTTTAAACTAATATCATTCAAGGAAGGAGATGGGGAAGGGAAGGGACAGGTGGATGAACCACTCAATAACAAACTTATTTTGGTTTTTAAATAGATGCCCTTATCAAATACGAGGCTTTGAATTAATCTGAAGTGGAGTGGAACTTCATTTATCTTGGGCACCACCTTCCGTTTCTTGTGGTAGTCGATGCAAATTTTTCAGTGATATATTCAGAAAGGAGATGGGAGTTGGCTATTCGACCCTTCATGTCCCCTCTGTCACTTAATGAACCATGTTAAATATATTTTAACTTTTCATTGAATTTTCTATTTCATAACCAGGGGGTTATATTTTTAGAATTGACTATGAATGTGCAAAATATTGAATGAGCAATATCTCAATATTTTTTAATCCTGATTCATTTGTCTATTATCATCTATCTGCAATCTGGCACTGTATGGCACTTCATGTTTGTAAACATCAAATTTAACACATCCCATTCCTTACTACCTCATTCCCTGAGACTGCCTTCGCAATGGATTACGTATCTGTTGAAATCTGGCAGTGCAGTCTTGATTTGTTGATAATTTCCCTGGATTGATTTTGGACTGGTTTTGATCATTTCTATAGAATCCCTACAGCATGGGAGCAGGCCATTCACCCCAACAAGTCCACTCTCGCTCTCTGGGGAGCAACCCACCCAGACAACTCCTACCCCAATGTGCTGCATTTCCCATGGCCAATCCATCTAACCTACACATCTTTGGACTGTAGGAGAAAACTGGAGTACTCAGTGGAAACCCACACAAACATGGGGAGAAGGTGCAAACTCCATGCAGACAGTCACCCAAGGGTCGGATTGAACCTGGGTCCCTGGGGCTGTGAGGCAGCAGTGCTAACCACTGAGCCACCATTGTACCCCAAGATTTCTGATGTTTTTTGGTACTTTATGTTTAACAATTTCTGATCTTATTGTTCTACTTTAATTTGAAGTAATCAAGATTTATATTGATGTTTTATGTTCAGTTAAATCATCCCCTTAAGCAACTCTCTGGTCTGTAGTGTTGAACTTTTTTTCCTCATATCTCAAATCCTCCAAATACTTGAAATCATTCTTGATATTCGTTGCACTTTGCATATTTTTGGTGTATGATAATTATAGCTGTGTGCACATGTCCAGGATCTGGTAGTGCAGTCTCATGACATAATAGTATTTTACATTTCTGATGTTTATTTTTAAATTGTTGCAGCATTATCTAAACCAGAGATTTTATTTTTTACTGTATCCTTTTAGAATTTCTTATGGCATGTTTTTCTTGCCCTCTTTCCTGTCACAATAGACAAAACATTGTGATTGAGAGCCAGTAAATCTAAATCCCAAGAATATTATGGAGGTTTATAAAACCTATGAGGAGTATGTATAAGGTACACAGACAAGGTTTTTTCCCTGGAGTGGGGGAGTCCAGAACTAGAGGGCATAGGTTTAGGGTGAGAGAGGAAAGATATAAGAGACCGAAGGGGCAACTTTTTCACACAGAGGGTGGTGCCTGTGTGGAATTGGCTGTCAGAGGAAGTGGTGGAGGCTTGTACAATTGCAACACTTAAAAGGCATCTGGATAGGTATATGAATAGGAAGGATTTGGAGGATATGGGCTAGGTGCTGGCAGGTGGGTCTAGATTGGGTTGGGAAATCTGGTCGGCATGGACGAGTTGGGCCGAAGGGTCTGTTTCCATTACTGTACATCTCTATGACTAAGTCAATATGATCATTTTTTTTATTTGCTGGCTCTACTTGGTTCCTCAGGATCAATATTTTCAACTACTTTTCTAAAAATTCTTCATTCATTCAGAACGATTGAATGATATGCTGATATTAGGTATATAGAACATGTGCTGATGTACCACGTATACATTCGTGCCAAAGAATTGCTGACTTATGAGAGGTTTTAAAGAACTAAATCTGCTGGCATACTCTTTCTTAAAATACATGGGTGCCACTTGTCTAGATACTGACCGCAGTCAGTGTTGCTCACAGGTCTATTCAAATTTTATGGTGCATTTAAAGAATTTGTATTGCACTGTCTAGCATGTTTATTTCCTCCATTTTACAATATTTGAATATACAAATATTTAGCTTTTCTAGTTGTGTCAGTGTGAATATGATCCAAATTTTTAGTTGTTTTTGAACTAGCTGCACAGAAAATTCATCTGTTTTATAGTTCGGGAATGCTTTTTAATTAAATCTTGTACTTTCATTTCTCAGGTAGGCGCAGTGCAGTTTCTAGTTACCACTGAATGTTAAAATATGCATTTTTGTTGCAACTTATTCTTTGTCCAGCTATTTCACTAGTACTGATTAGAGTAAAGATTTTATTGATCTATCCAGTCTTTGCAGGTGATTGGTGCCTATGGCTGCACCTCAGAGTCATAGAGATGTACAGCATAAAAACAGACCCTTTGGTCCAACTCATCCATGCTGACCAGATATCCTAAATAAATCTAGTACCATTTGCCAGTATTTGGTCCATATCCCCCTCAACCCTTCCTATTCATATACCCATCCAGGTGACTTTTAAATTTTGTCATTGTACCAGCCTCCACCACTTCCTCTGACAGCTCATTCCATATACGCACCACCTTCTGCGTGAAAACGTTGCTCCTTAGGTCCCTTTCCCCTCTCACCCTAAACCTATGCCCTCTAGTTTTGGACTCTGCCACCCCAGGGAAAATACCTTGTCTATTTACCCTAACTATGCTCCTCATGATTTTATAAACCTGTATAAGGTCAGCCATCAGCCTCCGAAGCTCCAGAGAAAATAGCCCCAGCCTATTCAGCTTCTCCGTATAGCTCATGTCGCTCACTGGCAACATCCTTGGGAATCTTTTCTGAACCCTTTCAAGTTTCACAACATTCTTCCTATAGGAGGGATACCAGAATTGCATGCAATATTCCAAAAGTGGCCTAACCAATGTCATGTATAGCCGCAGCATGACCTCCCAATTCCTATACTCATTACTCTGACCAATAAAAGCCTTCTTCGTTATCCTATCTTAGACTCTGCTTTCAACGAACAATGAACCTGTACTCCATGGTCTCTTTGTTCAGCAACACTCCCTGGGACCTTACCATTAAGTGTATGAGTCCTGCTCTGATTTGCTCTTCCAAAATGCAGTATCTCACCTCAATGTGTAATGGTCAGGTTAGGAATGAACCAGCCTCAAGATATGATTTGACCCTATCCAACATTCAAATTGCTGTCGATCCTTTCAGCCCTGCCACTTTCCTTTAGTCATATTAGCATCCTTCCATTTACAAAATGAAATGGACATACAGCAAAAGGATCCATGTCTGCGGGCAGATCATGCTGATGGCTGAAAGTGGCTAATTCCTGAGAAGCAGGTTGTGCCCAAAGTGCTGCACATGAAGTTACTAGCTGGCCAAAGTGAGTTGTTGTTTCCAGTGTCAGTGCACCTTGCCAAGCTGTTGTAGTCACTGATCATTGATAGTACACACCAGCCCAAAGGCCATGTTGCCATTTTCCTCTGCGATCAGCTACTGATGCCCAGAAATTTTCATTAATTTCTGAGACTTTAATGTGATACTTGCATGTATCCTTGAAATAGAGCTTTAGGCATCCTATTGGTCTGGTTACCTGATCATGTGCACTGTCTTTGAATATATGGACATCTTCCAACCTGCAGATATATGTGAGCAAATAAAGCCCTCTGTTTGATGAGTGTTAACAAATTTTGTTGCCTTTTAGAGTATTGCTATATTTGTGATTTTTGTCTTGCTGGAATATATGCTTCATGTCCCTCATGAATATGAAAATTGTCGAGTTGCTATTCGCGATTAGATGTCCAAAGTATTCCTTGTAACACAGGCACAATGGAATGGAAATTTCATTGTAGAGGCACAGATTCCGTCCACTAATCTTACAGCGTGCAATTAACGCCTTCAGGATACTGTGGTGGGCAGGTAGAATTAGGAGTAAAGTCTGTAATAAATAAAGCAAAATTGCGGCACAGAGATTAAAGGATAAATGAATGGACAAAATGACAGGCTGTAATTTTATATCCCCTCAAATAATGCTTGTAATAAATATGCAGTAAATGTATTAGAAAAAGGCAATGAGAATATGGAGAGAGAATTTTTAACAAAAAGTATCCCAGCAGACTTATTTTTTTAATTCTCTTGTTGGACATGGCCATTGCTGGCTGGCCAACATTTATTGCCCATCCCTAACTACCCTTGAGAAGGAGGTAGTAAGTTGCCTTCTTGAGCCAGTATAGTCCACATGCTGTAGGTAGACCTACAATGCTGATGGGGATGCAGTTCCAGGATTTAGACCCAGTGAAAGTAAAGGAATGGTGATACATTTCCAAGTCAGGATGGAAAGTGGCTTGGAGGGAACTTGCAGATGCTGTTCCTATACATCTGCTGCTCTTGTCAAGATGTAAGTGTTGGTTTGGAAGGTGCTGTATACTTTTATATGATTGGAGAATATTTTACAAACTGATTGGAGCACTGGCAGCACCTGGAATATAACATTGCTTGTGTCCAAGATCTAAGTGATACCTGGGAATGGATTCCTATTTGACAGCTCGTCAACATGTTTTGTTGGTAATGAACATCTGCCCTACACAGAGACATCACAAAAAACAGAAGTCTAAGAGATAATCAATATCTCAACACCAAAGCAGCGCAACCAAAGTGAAGAATTTCAGATGTAGCTCCAACCAATTTCTGTCTGACTTTAGACCTTCCAGAGGAACCACGACCAAATTCTTTCTTACCAGACAAGTCCAGGAAAAATGTTGAGATCAATAACCAGAACTCTTAATTTGTATTTGTCAATTTGAAAAGAACATTTGATTCAGTAAATTTGATTATGCTGAAGAATCCAAGAAAATTCTTCACAATCCTACAACTGCCTCATAATGATATGACAGCAAATATCTCTAGTGGAAGATCTAAAACAATCGCATATATAATCCTCAATGATCAAATGCCCTCCAGTGTGAGTATCAAATGCCATCTAAATGAAAAACTCTTTCCTCTTAACTCTGTCTCAAAACTAGAATAACTGCTATAGGCATATATGATCTAGAACATAGAAAAATACAGCGCAGTACAGGCCCTTTGGCCCTCGATGTTGCGCTGATCCAAGCCCACCTAACCTACACTAGCCCACTATCCTCCATATACCTATCCAATGCCCCTTTAGATGCCCATAAAAAGGGAGAGACCACCACTGCTACTGGCAGGGCATTCCATGAACTCACGACTCGCTGAGTAAAGAATCTACCCCTAACATCTGTCCTATACCTACCACCCCTTAATTTAAAGCTATGCCCCCTCGTAACAGCTGACTCCATACATGGAAAAAGGTTCTCATAGTCAACCCTATCTAAACCCCTTATCATCTTGTACACCTCTATCAAGTCACCCCAAACCTTCTTTTCTCCAATGAAAACAGCCCCAAGTGCCTCAGCCTTTCCTCATACGATCTTCCTACCATACCAGGCAACATCCTGGTAAACCTTCTCTGATCCCTCTGCTCATCCACACTGCCAAGTATCCGACCATTAGCCCAGTACCCCATCTTTTTGTTACTCTTACCAAAGTGAATCACCTCACACTTACCTACATTGAACTCCATTTGCCACCTTTCTGCCCAGCTCTGCAGTTTATCCATATCCCACTGTAACCTGCGACATCCTTCCTCACTGTCAACAACTCCACCGACTTTCGTATCATCCGCAAACTTGCTCACCCAACCTTCTAGCCCCTCCTCCAGGTCATTTATAAAAATGACAAACAGCAATGGTCCCATTTTAATAGTCATTCTTTTATTCCTGACATACCTATAGAAATCCTTTGGGTTTTCCCTAATCCTACCAACTAAGGACTTTTCATGACCCCTCCTTGCTGCTCTTAGCTCTCTCTTCAGATCCTTCCTGGCTACCTTATAACTCTCAATCGCCCCAATTGAACCTTCATGCCTCATCTTTACATAGGCCGCCCTCTTCCCTTTAACAAGGGATTCCAATTCCTTATTAAACCACGGCTCCCTCACACAACCCTTTTCTCCCTGCCTGACAGGTACATACTTATGCAGATGATTGCAGTGTTGTTGTAATTTGTTAACCATTTCTGTGATTAAGAGACATGATTTGTCCTTGAATGTTGTCAATATATTAACCCATGTACATTGATTCCTGAAAGTTGCCATCCAGGTTGATAGGGTTGTTAAGAAGGCATACGATGTATTAGCTTTTATTGGTAGAGGGACTGAGTTTCAGAGCCACAAAGTCCTATTGTAGCCATACAAAACTCTGATGCGGCTGCACTTGGAGTATTGCGTACAGTTCTGGTCCCCACATTGTAGGAAGGATGTGGAAGCTTTGGAAAGGGTTCAGAGATGATTTAATAGGATATTGCCTGGAGGGAAGGTCTTATGAGGGAAGGTATGGAGGGAAGGTCTTATGAGGAAAGTCTGAGGGACTTGAGGTTACTATGTTCTGTGTTCTAACCCAGACTCAGAGTTGCAAATATTGCACCTCCCATATGTGTTGAAGGAGAGACACTGGAATTCTTCCATACTTCGGCACACGCCTCCTTCAAAATTCTACCATTGACAAGGAGATCTCAGACTGGATCAGCTGCAACAGCTTCACCTTCCTAAAATGTACAGACAATTAAGAACACAGGAAACCAACAAAAAAATCCCCACAGTAAGACCTGGACTGTGCGTCAGTGACTCATAAGATTACTTGGAAAATTCCATCAACAATGCCTCTGCTACATACTTTGGATTCAATGGGAGGGTTGTAGAACAAATGCTAGCATCCTTTATGAAGTTATGTTCTGATTTGGATAATTCACAGCCCATCAATCCTCTCGCTATGCTCAGTCTAGACCCTATCTAATTATTAATAAGAGGATAGACCGCTGGTGAGTCTAAACAGAAGAGGCACTTGGCTTACATAACAATGTGGCAGACGTGGGTACTGAAGATGCTGGAGATTAGAGTCAGCATTCCTAATGAAGGACTTTTGCCCGAAACGTTGATTTTCCTGCTCCTTGGGTGCTGCCTGACCTGCTGTGCTTATCCAGTACCACTCTAATCTTACATAACAATGTATTTTATTGCATGATAGCAATAGGCACAACTTATATTAACTTGCTAGCATAATTGCCTTGGACTATCAGGTGTTGTACAATATACATCTGCTACTCTTGGCAATTTAAAAAGATCTCGACCGTCTTCATCCAAAGACTGTGTAACATTAATGTAAAATGAACGCTAAATCCTTCAGATCTGTTACCTTACACTATAAGCTCCATAGGCACTCAGGTAAAACTACAAAGTCAACTGCAATGGACTCAACATTAGATGACTGAAATATAACTCCCCCACCAGGGGGAGTTTGGTTAGTTTGTTTTTCTCAATTCTCAAATGGCAAATTTTCCAGGAAATGATTTTAAAAAAGCAGCATTCTACTCCATGAAGAATGGCAACTTTGACATTAATGATTAGGAGGAGCTTTCTACTAGTTGTTAGAAATGGTAAAAACTTATGAGTCCAAATATCTTAATAATGAGGCAGACAAGGAAAGAAAATGAAGCCAATCCTGCATTCTGGATCCCACAACTTCATGGGGCATTCTGTCATATGTGCCCAAAGATCTACAGGAGGAAATTTGGTCTGAGTCAGTTGTGTGAAGATTCCTGGCACAAACTCACAACCCTGAATCAAGGCCATCCCTGAATCGAGGGACAACTGGTGACAAGTTAACAAATTGGTTAATAGTCTTGAAAAAATAAGGTGACTTTCAAATCTGTTTACTTTGTTTGAAGATGTGAAGTAAAAATTCATGAATCTAATCAGTGGAATTATCAATTTAGGCAGCTGTAATAGCATCCATTGCAATGCTGAATAAACCTGCTTTCTAAAAGAAAGGGCCATAATACAATACAAGAGAGGGATGATAACTTAATATGCAGACTGCTTTTTTTTTTCTTTTTCTCCTCCACACTACCGCCTAACAGCAGTAGTGTTTATATTTTCCCCAGCACCTGCAGACTCTATTTTGGTCTTCCCCAGTGAACTACTGCACCTATCCACAAAAGCCCCTCAAGCCAACACCAATTCTGTATCTGCAATACCTCATTGATTTCAATCAATTAGATGCCCAGGACAAATAACATAAGATAACATTCCAGTTTTGCTACACTTAGTTCTCCAAATTTACTTTATTTCACTATATGTTGATGTGCCACTTTATAATTTTACTTGATTATCTAAAATTGGTTGTAAGTGTAGCTATTAGCACGCTCAAGGTTGTTCAGCAAGTGCTGCACAACTACGGAATAACAACTAAAAATAGATGCTTTCCTAGCCTGGGCTGGTTGAATGCAGTCTTTAATCTGCCAATTAGAATAGAAATTTACTGTCACATATACTTTTATATGAAAAGTACAGTGAAACGTTTTATAAATCCTACAGCGGTGCTTACATTAATGTTATAAGTCTTACATAATAATTTTTTAAGAAGTGAAACTAAGCAAAAGTCAATCACAGTTCAGTTAACAGCTCCTGGCCATGGGGAAAGCCAACTAAGTAATGATGGGATATCCTTAAGACACAGCTGGGAGCGAGACTGCTATTTCGGGATGAGACTGCCATGCCGGGCCATTGGAAAACCTGGAATCCGAAGACCTCCAGCCGGGGAAGAGACTGCCACATCTGGACACTGCCACACCCAGGCACCACCACCTCCTCCTTCAGGCCCAGGCCCAGCCACAGACCCAGAGCCTCAGCTAAAGCCTGCCAGTCCGGACTGGGGAAGTCAGTCTGAGACCTGCTCTTTGTTCTCCAGAAGGGGTGGTGCCCCATCCGGCTCATCCTGCTGCTGCTAGAGGCCTGCTCCCTCACCCACCACTTGCCAGACCCACAAGAAAAGAAAATGAAGAAAGTAGAAAAAGTGAAAGGAAGGGAAAAAAGAGAAAGAAAGCCAGTAGAAGAGGTCATGTCCCGGGTTCAGCCACCATCTTCCCTCTGTATTATGAACAGCAGAAGGAACATAACATTTGGTTCAATCAGCCAATCGTTGAGATTTCCACCCCACATACCTGACATTGTACTGGCACTGAAATTCATAGGTCTAATTTATTTCTCGGTCTTTATTCAGGTCTTAGCTGGGGAGTGGCAATTTACTCTATGGGGTATTTGGTTGTGAATTCACTTTGAAAGAATAAAGCCAACAAAAGCCATCAATTATACATTAAAAAACATTGAATAAATAAATTGATGCAGAAAAACAAGAGGGTGTTTTCATGGAGGTCTCATTTTTAAAATGTCTAATTACTAGTTTTCCTTCTCAATAATTGTTAATGATCCTCGCTCCTATGAGGTTGTTCAAAGAAATCTCAATTTTAAATTGCATGATTCATGTTGTCTTTGTATATTGTTTCATGAGTGTACTTGTTCAGACCCTAACATATTACTTAGTAAATATGAATTGTTTCTATTATTTTCTAGTGTGTATATAAAGGGTCTTGGAAAACCTTAGAAAAATCAAAGTGTAGATTCACTAGGTTGAAGTCAGCATTAGGAATCAACTTATTAGAAATTTGAGGTATTGGAACTATTTTAATCAGAACAGTGAAGGCTGAGAATATTTAATTTGACATTTTAAAATTATAAATGATCAGGAGAGATTATTGTCTCTGGTAAGAAGGTCAATATTAAGGGAGCATCAATGGAACATAGATATTTAAGAGAGTGAGAAAAGAATTTAGAAGCCCCTTTACATTGGACGTTATTGAAGCTTGGGGTAGATGATAGGATGTTTGAGACAGAACCCATTGAAATGTTGGAAATGTAGATGTAGATCAGTATTTTAAGCAGAGGAGAATGCAAGAGTGTTGGAAGATGGAAGGTCAGCATGATTTGTTTTGAAATGGTTAGTACAGACATAATTAGCAGAATGTTTTCCTTCTATGCAATGAATTTCAATGATCCTAAAGGAGAATATTTGTTTTTATATAAACATGCAAAATAAAAGTAATTATGTTGGAGATATGTGAATATTATTTACTTCCAAAGTTTGAGGGCAAGAGTCCTTTTTCAGAAGACTTATTGAAGGCTGTGCAGGACAAGTTTTAGTAAAGGAACAGAAGGCCATCCTTCTGTTAAATCAGAGGTCCAAGAGACATGCTTCCTCAGTGTGATATCACAGTCATGTAGGTCAATACAAGCTGTTTAATACATCACTAAGAGACCTATAAAATTGCACTGGGTCCTTTTATCATCCATTGTCAATCTTTCTTTTTATAATGTTCTTCCTCAGTGATGGCAGATAGATGAGAATATTTACCTGGGCATATCAAAGCATATTGCATCATACACTGCACCAGTACCTGTGATGGGACTGTGCCTTGAAGAGACAAGTGTTCTGTGTGTTTTCTCTTGCAGAGAGGTATACCACAGTGATGTTGAAATGTCTCCTTCAGATGGGCAGTTGGTAAACAGCTTTTGAGTTCTCCCTGGGTGCTTTTTAAAAATGAGACAAAAGAATCATGAATGGGCAGGGTCAGGGCTCACATGGACACAGAAAGGCTTTTCATTTTGCTTTCAATTAGTGGAACGGTTTCTGCTGACTGCTGAGCTAAAAGCTTGAGGTCCCAGCTGCTAGAGTGATGTCTTAGACAGCGAGGCTTCCTCTCAAAAAATCAAAAGGGGCAGATTGTTTCCTTCATCTGTACTGGAGAGAGTCAGCACATGAGACTCATGTTTTGCTGGTTTGCATTTTTGGCAAAGGGTATGTTTATGGGATGCTGTCTATATTGGAACAGTTAATGATTAGTGGTTAAATAATACATTATCTTGTTAAGTATTTCAATAGAGTTAAAGTTATGCCAATTCTTTTTATTTGTATTTTAACCGTGTTGTAAGAATAAAGTTTGTTTTGATTGAAGCCTACTGGTGGACCAATCAAATCACATCTGAAACGCAGAACTTTCCACTTGTGTTCAAATAAATACAGAAGTTAGGATCTAGGCTATTTCCTTACTATACTTTCAGGGAGGTAGCATCTGTTCTGGTCCCTAACATACTGAACTTCGATCCTCACAAGTGAAGGGGAGCATCGGAAGAAAAGATAATGTAAAGCATTACAAGAATTTTTCTGCTGTATGGCGAAGGGATTGGTACCTTACTGGGCTTGCTGTCTGACCAGAGTCAAGACAGAGTTAAAAGCCTGTCTGATTTACTTTCTAGTTTCTCATCATTAGCCTGTATCTGTTGTGCAACTCCAACATCACTATATTCACACAAAACGTTTTAATCATTAACTTAGTACTCTGGAGTGACTTCAATTTTATGTCCATCCTTAGGACACCCTAAAGCACCAGGAAAGCTAGGACGTATCAATTTCTCTACACAAATGCTGTGACTGTCCTGTCTGTTACCATTGTATTCCATAGAGTGGGTTAATTGCTGGAAAGTATTATCACAATAAACTTTACCTTTGATAGAGACACCTTTGGGACTATTCTCATATATAGATTCATAAACAGTGAATGCAGGTGGATAATTTTCTAGCGTATATAAAGGGTCTAGGGAATGGCATAAGAATTGGCAGATGGAATGTCTTCTACTGTTAGTTGTCAAAGAAAAGACAGACTCTGGTATCGCTGCATGATATTGTCAAGGCTCCAGCTGTAGGAAGACCATCCCCTGATCCAGTAGTAAGAGGTTCAAAGATACCATTATCCCTACAGGATTGCAACAACCAACAGCATCATATCATCAAAACCCGCATAGTGGTATCATAAGACCATAAGACACAGGAGCAAATATAGGCCATTCAGCCCCTTAAACCTGCTCTGCCATTCAATGAGATAATGGTTGATCTAATAATCCCTAACTCCACTTCCTTGCTTTTTCCCCTTTACCCTTGATTCCCTTACTGATTAAAAATGTGTCTATCTCAACCTTCAATATACTTAACAACCCAACCTTTCCAGAAGAATTTCAGAAATTCATGACCCTCTAAAGGAATTCATTCTCACCTCTAAATGAATGACTCCAAGATAATGCTCTCTGTTCTTAGAAAGTTCCTCAAGGGGAAGCAGTCTTACCAAGCTACCCTGTCAAGTCTGCTAAGAATCTGAAGAAAGGTCACTGGACTCAAAACATCAACAATGCTTCCTTTCCACAGATGCTGCCAGAGCCCCTGGGTTTCTCCAGCAATTTCTAATTTTGCCTCTAAGAATCTGGCATGTTTCAATACTGTTGCTTCTCATTCTTCTAAAATCCAATGAGTATAGGCCCAAACTATTTAACTACTGCTTATACAACAGTCCCTCCATACTGGATCAACCTAATGAACCTTCTCTGCTCTGCCTCCAATGCCAGCACACCTTTCATTATATAAGGGGCACAAAACTGTACACAGTATTCCAGTTGTGACTTAAATAGTGCATTATTATTTTAGAGAGAACGTCCTGTTATTACACTCCATTCCCATTGAAGTAAAAGCCAATATTTTATTTGCCTTCCCTATTATCTGCCGAGCTAGTTGGCTAGATGTTTTGTATTTTATGCACAAGGAGTTCCAAATCCTTCTGTGTTGTAGTTTTCTGCAATCTTTCTCCATTTAAATAATACTCTTCCCACCAAAGTGCCTTACCTCACATTTTCCAACATTGCCGAACTTTTGCACACTCATTGTCTATATTCCTCACAGATACTTTATGTCATTCTCAGTAATTGTCTTTCCACTTATTTTTGTGTCATCTGTAAACATGACTATAATACATTTACTTTTTGCATCAAAGTCATTAATATACACTGTAAATAATTGTGACCCCAGTACTGACCTTGTAGCTCTCCACTAATCACACGTTGCCATCCTAAAAATGGCACTTTATCCCAACTCTCTGTTTTCTATTAGTTAGACAATCCTCTATCTTTGCTAATAAATTATTTCCAACACTCTTATCTGATTATAGCCTGACATGTGATACCTTATCAAATGCCTTCTGAATATCTAAATATATGAAGTCCAATGCTTCCCCTTTACCCACCCTGCATGTTACCTCCTCAAAGAATTCTAAAAAAAATTGTCAGGCATAATTTCCTCTTCTTGAAACCATATATGATTCTGCTTGACCATATTATGCATTTCTAAATGCTCTGCTATTACATCCTTTATAATGGACTCTAACATTTTCCCAATATCTGATGTTATGCTAACTGGCTGATTGATGCATTTCTTTTTCTGATACTCCTTCTCTTTCTAAATAAAGGTGTTGCATTAACAGTTTTACACCCGTCTAGGACTTTTCCAGAATCTGAGGAAACTTGGAAGCTTACTATCAGTGTATTGCTATCTTCGTAGCAACTTATTTTAATATCCAGAATACTTCCATCAAATCCAGGGGACTTATTGGTCTTTTTAGCCTCATTAGTTTTCCTAGCAAATTTTCTCTTGTGATAATTATTGCATTAATATCTTCTCCTCTTTTTGTTCCTTGATTGTTTAGTGATTTTGGAATGCTTTTGGTATCATACACTGTGAAGTCTGATGAAAAATATTAATTCACTCTTTTATCATTTCCTGGTTCACCGTTATTATCTTCACAGCACTGTTCTCCAAGGGGGCCCATGTTAACTTTGGCATCTCTCTTTTATATACATGCGTATATATAATATATTTGAATTTTCACCTCCACCCATATGGATTCTACATCTTTCAATTCAAGATGATGCCTTTCTATCATACTTATTCCAACCCATTCTAGCAATGTTACCTCAACACCCTTCCCTTCCTTCTACAATTCTGAAGAAGAGTCATACCAGATACAAAACATTAAGTCTGTTTCCCTGCCTCTGTGCATACTGCTGGACCTGCTCATTTTCTTCAGCATTCTCTGCGTATTTGATGTCAATTCCTTCCTGCCTTTTTGTTTTGAAAAGTCACATACACCTAAGTATTGGGTTCCCAGCTTTGAACTCCACATAATCATTTTTCTGTATTGGCGATAAGAACATTAACCATTATTTATGCAGTCAATTCATGTATTTTGTTTAGAATACTATGCACATTTTTCAAGTAGAGAACCATTAATTTTGCCTTTTTACTAATTTTTCCTCTGTTGATCATACTCACTGTTGTTTTTCTATGTTTGTACTCTCTGCCTCTCCCTGATCACTCTGTGTAGCATTTGCCAAATAGCTGCCCTAGTTATTCCATTCACCAGGACATTGGTCCCAGCAGCATCCAAATGAAGTTCATCCCATGGGAACAGCTCTTTTGCATTCCAATGCCAATGGCCCACAAACTGAAACCTGATCAACCCACACCAATCTTTGAGCCACACATTTAACGTCATAACTTTATTTACCCTATGCTAGTTTCCCAGTGGCTCAGTTAATAATCCAGAGGTTGTTAACTTGGAGGTTTTCCTTTTTAGGTTCTGCTTCTGTTCAAAAGCTTTCAGCAGAACTTTCATTCTATCATTGGTACCAATTTGGATGTCAACTGGATCCCTCTCCTCCATCTCAAGTTCTTTTCCATTCCCAAGAAGCTGTACCTGGTACCAGGTGGGTAGCACAGCCTTCAAGTCTCCAGTTCCGGGCTGTAGAGAACAGTATCGCTCTACCTAATTATACTGTCCCCTACATATACATTCCTATTTCCTGCCCCCATTTGAATGACCCCCTGAGTTTTCTCATCCACCCTGCAGTCCCCACTCTCATCTGTACAGCTTGCAAGAACCTCATAACTATTGGAAAATTGCAGGGGCTGAGGTCCTCAATTAAAATGTGAAATATGAAACATGAAAACCTCATGTCCAAGTTCTGTAAAATCACAAATTAAATGATAACCTTTTATCACTCGCTGGAAAAGAGGATTGGAAAGGCCATGGTATGCTAACAAGTGATGGTAGAAGGGATAAAGATGACAGTTAATCTTCAGAAGAGGTAGCGTGCAGCGTGTTTAGATTAGATTAGATTAGATTCTCTACAGTGTGGAAACAGGCCCTTCAGCCCAACCAGTCCACACCGCCTCTTTGGGTTTGTTACATAATGTTACTCAGAGATTTCCACTAGAATTCTACACAATTCTCTATCTCAGATTCCTCAATGTTAACTTGGTCCTCTACCTCTGTTTCTGTGATCCTATGGTCAGTGTGCTCCAGCTTTATCTGCAGCTCCCCTTACACCCACCCCCAGTCCTGAAGAAGGCTTACACCCCAATGCTGCCTGATGCTGCCTGGCCTGCTGTGTTCTTCCAGCCTCTGCTTGTCTACCTTGGATTTCAGCATCTGCAGTTTTTTTTGTCTCTAACTGTTGATCTTGTGACACTTATAGAGTCATACAGTCACAGAGATGTACATCATGGAAACAGACCCTTCGGTCCAACTCATCCATGCTGACCAGATATCCTAAATTAATCTAGTCCCATTTGCCAGCACTTTTTCCATATCCCTCTAAACCCTTCCTATTCATATACCCATCCTGATGCCTTTTAAAAGTTGTAATTGTACCAGTCTCCATCACTTCCTCTGGCAGCTCATTCCATACACTTACTTCCCTCTTGTGTAAAAAATGTGCACTATTCATAAAATTTTGATTATTTTGAAAATTGTTGCTGGATGAATGAGTAACACTCATCCGAGCAAAGTTGTTATTCCTGTATAGTAATTTCAGTGGTAGCAAGGGCCACATTGCAATTACATCTCATTGCATTTAAACCCGGCTGTCATGCAAGGATGGAAGGTTTCAATGGGAATCATTAGCCATTGATACAATGAATAGTTCTTGATCCAACTGCAAGTTAATTCACACATTCAGGCTGTTCAAATAATGCCGGATATGAACAATTACATTATAAAAAGCAGTGCAGATGCTCCGTATATGGTAGGCTTTAACAGGAAATAGTAAGTTTGTGACAACCACTTGAACGTTACAGTATATGCATTTTCTCATTTATAGATGCATTACAGTTGATGCATGATGACAAGTGGAAATATAGGATCTATCTATACTGTTGCAAAACCTGTCAACTGGCTAGGATGCTTTCTCTCTTCAGTTGGTGTTGCCATTTTACCCAAAAAAGCAATGAAGCTATTTCTCTTTTGTGAATGTTGCACTTTATATACTGTTAACCTACTATTCTGGCAGATGTCTTTTCAGAGTCATAGAATCATAGAGATGAACAGCATGGAAATAGACCCTTCGGTCCAACCTGTCCATCCAGATATCCCAACCCAATCTAGTCCCACCTGCCAGCACCCACCCCATATCCATCCAAACCCTTCCTATTCATATACCCATCCTGATGCCTTTTAAATGTTGCAATTGTACCAGCCTCCACCATTTCCTCTTGCAGCTCATGTGTGAAACAGTTGTCCCTTAGGTCTCTTTTATATCTTTCCGCTCTCACTCTAAACCTATGCCCTCTAGTTCTGGACTCCCCCACCCCAGGGAAAAGACCTTATCTATTTATCCTATCCATGCCCCTCATAATTTTGTAAACCTCTATAAGGTCACCCCTTAGTCTCCGACGTTCCACGGAAAACAGCCCCAGCCTGTTCAGCCTCTCCCTATAGCTCAAATATTCCAACCCTGGCAACATCCTTGTAAATCTTTTCTGAACCCTTTCAAGTTTCACAACATCTTTCCGATAGGAAGGAG
>NC_057712.1:17878223-17910918 GCF_004010195.1 Chiloscyllium plagiosum | reverse complement strand
TTGCTAATCAGTCTCCCATGGGGAACCTTGTCGAGTGCCTTACTGAAGTCCATATAGATCACATCTACCGCTCTGCCCTCATCAATCCTCTTTGTTACTTCTTCAAAAAACTCAATCAAGTTTGTGAGACATGATTCCCCACACACAAAGCCATGTTGACTATCCCTAATCAGTCCTTGCCTTTCCAAATATATGGGGCTAGATTAGAGTGGTGCTGGAAAAGCACAGCAGTTCAGGCAACATCCGAGGATTTTTCTGCTCCTCGAATGTTGCCTGAACTGCTGTACTTTTCCAGCACCACTCTCATCTTAACTCTGGTTTCCAGCATCTGCAGTCATTGTTTTTACCTTTCCAAATATATGTACATCCTGTCCCCCAGGATTCTCTCCAACAACTTGCCCACCACCGACGTCAGGCTCACTGGTCTATAATTCCCTGGCTTGTCCTTACTACTCTTCTTAAAGAGTGGCACCATGTTAGCCAACCTCCAGCCTTTCCAAATATATGTACATCCTGTCCCCCAGGATTCTCTCCAACAACTTGCCCACCACCGACGTCAGGCTCACTGGTCTTTAAGAAGAGTCCTTACTACTCTTCTTAAAGAGTGGCACCATGTTAGCCAACCTCCAGTCTTCCAGCACCTCACCTGTGACTATTGATGATACAAATCACTTCTCTAGCTTCCCACAGAGTTCTAGGGTACACCTGATCAGGTCCTGTGGATTTATCCACCTTTATGCGTCTCAGACATCCAGCACTTCCTCCTTACTTCTTGCTAGAATCTGGTAACATAGAAATTTGTGACCTTCACGGTAATAGTAAGAGTTAGCCCAATATTTGATGTTATCTAATGTGTTTGAAAATAGACTGTAGCAGATCCATAATTCAGTCACTGTAACTTCAGCAGGCTGCAGTCCATTTGGTGAAAGTGAGGACTGTAGATGCTGGAAGTCAGAGTTGAAAAGTGTGGTACTGGAAAAGCACAGCAGGTCAGGCAGCATCCGAGGAGCAGGAGAATCAACATTTTGGGCATACGCCCTTCATCAGAAATGACATTCGTGATGAAGGGCTTATGCCTGAAATGTCGATTATCCTGTTCCTTGGATGCTGCCTGACCTGCTGTGCTTTTCCAGTGCCACACTTTTCAACTGCAATCCATTTGATGTCAGGTTCTCCCTGTCTAACAGTGTTATGGGTCCACCCACACCAAATGAACTGCAGCAGTTCAAGAAGGCAGCTTACAGCCACTTTCTCAAGGGCAACTGGGGATGGGTAATAAATGCTGGCCCAACCAGCTATTCCTACATTCTGTGAGTGGATAAAAACAACGTTAGTCAGGCTTGTAGTATGATCTATTTGTATATGCAACAAGCTATATTTATTCACTTCACATGTCCCTGAACTTTGTACAGCGTGATAATATGTCCATACATTGCCCCTTTTTCAATGAGGAAAGTTTTATGCTGCATTCCCTATTTCCACACCCTGACCAATCACAGAATTGTTACTGCGCAAAAGGCCATTTGGCCCTTCATGTCTGTACTAGCTCTCTGTGCTTTTTAACTTAATTCCAATCCATTCCCTTTCCCTGTAACTCAACACATTATTTATTTAAATAATCATTCAATGCTGTCATGAATGGCTGAACTGAACCTGCCTCCACCACACCAAGGCAGTGCAATCCAGACCCAAGCCACTTTTCACGTGAAAAGGATTTTTCTCACCTTGCATTTGTTTCTTTTGCAAAACTCTTGAAAACTGTGTCCTCTGGTTCTCAATCTGTTTATGAGTGGGAACAGTTTCTCCCCATCCACTCTCCGCATACCCATTATGATTTCAAAAACTTCTATAAAATCTTTTCACTACCTTTTCTCCAAAATAATGTGTTATCTTCTTCAATCTTTCCTTTTAACTGCAGTGTCTCATTCCTGGAACTATTCTCACAAACCTCTTCTGCACGCTTTCCAGTGCATTCACATCCTTTTTATTGTGTGGCACCTAAAATTGTACACAATACTCCAGCTGAGGTCTAACCAGTACCTTATATATTTATCATAACCTCCCTGCTCTTATTTTCTACGCCCCTATTTATAAAGCCTAGTATACTGTATGATTTATCAACAGCTCTTTCTACCTGTTCTGCCTTCTTTAATAACTTAAATACAGATACATTCAGGTCTCTCAGCTCCTGCTCATCCTTTAGAATAGTACCCTTCATTTTATATTGTCGCTTCATTTGCTTTGTACCACAGTACATCATTGTATACTTCCCGCATTCAACTTCATCTGTCACCTATCAGCCCACTCCACTGTATCAATTTCTTTTTGAAATTCTGCACCATCCTCACAGTGTCCTCCTCATGTCACCAAAACTTTGAAATTGTTCCATGTACAGCAAGATGTAGATCATTTTATATATATATATATATATATATATATAGCAGGAAAGATAAAGATTCCAATCTGCAATGGAACTCCACTACAAACCTTCTTCCAGCCCGACAAATATTTATTAATTATTACTCTGTTTCCTATCCCTCGGCTACTTTTGTATTCATATTGCTACTGTCCCTTTTATTGTACAATCTATAACTTTCCTCACAAGTCTGTTGTGTGGCACTATATCAGATGACTTTTGGAAATCCATCATCACAACCACCTTCCCCTCATTGACCCTCTCTGTTACCTTGAATTGAATTGAATTAAATTTATTGTCACGTGTATTGAGGCACAGTGAAAAGCTTTGTCTTGTGAGCAACACAGGCAGATCACAGAGTTAAATAGCATAAGTAAATAATAGGTAAACAGTGGCAAAAACCAAAACCCAGGTACAGGTGAATGTTAAGAGTTTATGAGTCCATTCAGTAACCTAACAACAGTAGGGTAGAAACTGTTTCAAACCGGCTGGTGCATGTGTTCAGGCTTCTGTACCTTCTCCCTGATGGGAGAGGTTGTAGAAAAACATTGCCAGGGTGGGATGGATCTTCGAGAATGCTGGCGGCCTTTCCTTGACAGTGGGCCTGGTAGATGGATTCTATAGAACCTTGTCAAAACACTGCAGCAAGTTAGGCATAGTTTTCCCCGAATGAATCCATGTTGATTCTGCTGAATCTCCGTGTGACTACTAATTTTATTCCACGTTGTTTTCCCACCACCAAAGTTAAACTGATTTGTCCGTAGATTGCTAGACCAATCTTTTCAAATTCTCCAATCTTCTGACACCACCTGGAAAGATTCAAATATAATTGCCAGTGCCATGGCAATTTCCATTCTCCTATCCTTCAGTATCCTAGAATGCATCGCATCTTATCACAGTGTCTTATTGATCTTAAGGACTGACAGATTATCCAATACTCCCTCTTCATCAATTTTACACTTTTCTAGTGACCGAGATCCCTCCTCCAACAAGCCATCAAGTCCACACTGACCCCAAAGAGCATCCAACCCCCTACCCTAACCCTGTAACCCTACATTTCAATAGCTACTCCATCTAGCCTGCACATCTTTGGATCGTGGGAGGAAATCCATGCAGACATGGGGAGAATGTGCAAACTCCACACAGACAGTCAAGCTGAGGCTGGAATCGAACCTGGGTCCCTAGCGCTGAGAGGCAGGAGTGCTAACCACTGTGCCACAATGCCACCCCTTTTTATATGGACTTTGGTATTTCACTTTATATTGACTGCTAGTCTTTCATCTTAATCCTTATTTGCTTCTTGGATTTGCATTTTTGTCTACCCTTATCAACCTTGATTTGGAGGTGTCAATGTTGGACTGGGACGGACAAATTTCAAAATCACACAACACCAGGTTATAATCCAACAGGTTTACTTGGAAGCACTAGCTTTAGAATGAAGAACCACCTGATGAAGAACCAATGTTTTGAAAGCTAGTGTTTACAAATAAATCTGTTGGACTATAAACTGGTGTTGTGTGATTTTTAACCTTATCAACTTCATCTCTGTGTTCAGCTTGGTTATCAACAGTGTTTATCAGCTGATACTTGTCTTAAGCATGTTTTCTTCTTTAACATAATTTCTACCAACTGTGACATCCTGGGAATTCTGGTTTGTTCGTATGGTCATTCTCTTTTGTGATATCAAACAGCAACCTTTGGCTCCAATCTATCTGGTTTAGCTCTGTTCTTGCTGATAGAAGTCTAGTCTCTGCCAGTTGGTTATTATGTCTCCAGACTACTGATGTCATTTTCTATTGTCATCCTGAACCTTATGATATAATGATTGTTATTCCCTAAATCTTCTCCCACTGTCACGTGACCTATTTGGCCCACCACATTCCCAAGAACCAGGTCCAGTAGTACCTTCTCATTAGATTGGAGGTACTGCTGGATGAAATTCTCATGAACACAGTCTAGAAAAGCATACCCATTGCTACCCTTACAGTACCACTATTCAAAGGTTGGGAGAAGATTTGTAGTTCGGGTGCTCGTTGTTGTGGTTCTGTTCGCCGAGCTGGGAATTTGTGTTACAGACGTTTCATCCCCTGTCTAGATGACATCCTCAGTGCTTGGGAGCCTCCTATGAAGCGCTTCTGTGATGTTTCCTCCAGCATTTATAGTGATTTGTATCTGCCGCTTCCGGTTGTCAGTTCTAGCTGTCCACTGCAGTGGCCTATATATTGGGTCCAGGTCGATGTGCTTATTGATTGAATCTGTGGATGAGTTGGTCTATGGGTTATCAAAATTATAATTTAACTGATGTTTACACCGATCTGTAATTTCCTTGCAGATTTCTTCCCTTATATCTTTCCACAAAGTAGTGGTCCATACATTATATTGAGCAATGCAATTGCATCCTTCTTATTCCTTAACTCTAGCCAAATCAATGTGGTCCTTGAATCTTCAGGAACAATTTCTTTTTTCAGTTCTGCAATGCTCTTTGTAACCAAAACATTACCCCTTCCTCCTTTTCTTTCCTTTTACATCTTTTCTGAACATGGTGTACCCAGGAATATTTAATCTGCTATTCCTTAAGCCATGCCTTTCTACCTATTTTGTTAGTACCAATGTGGACCAAAATGTCTTTCTCAGAAGAATTTCCTGCAGCCATCCTGGGGTGTCCCTGACTCTAGCGCCAGGGAGGCAACAACCACAAAAATGCATATCTATTCCTCTAACTAAAGAATCCCCTTTTAGTACTGACCTTCCACTCTTCTTTATCTCCTGTGCAGCTAGTGCCACACACTGAACTCTTGCTGCCCTCTTTCAAGAATCCATTGCCCTCACTGATATCGAGAACAGAACACCGGTTATTGAACAGGATCCCTGGGGTCTTCAACTTAGAGTCATAGAGATGTACAGCATGGAAACTGACCTTTCAGTTGACTAGATATCTGAAGTTAATCTAGTCCCATTTGCCAGCATTTGGCCCATATCCCTCAAGACTCTTCCTATTCGTACACCCATCCAGATGCCTTTTACACGTATGACCCTCTGCAAGAAAAAGTTACCCCTTAGGTTCTTTTTAAATCTTTCCCATCTCACCTTAAACCTACAGGCAGTTCTGGGATAACACGCATTTAAGCAGCGTGATTTGGCTATAATGTCACTGAAGAATTAGGGAATGATATTTTGGAGAACGCATACCTCTGTTGGCAATTCCAGTGAGGATCGGTTTGCATGTTTCGTTCTGCACACGCACCAATGTCAGCTGCCAACAGAGCAGCTTTCTGTGAGAGGTACTGTACATAGAGCAGCTTTCTCACATTTTTATGCTGTGTTAAATTTACTTGCATTTTATTAATAAATATGATTTCAATCTTCATTCAGACTGTGCTATACTTTGCGTTAGACATTTGGGTGATTTTTGAACGATCGTGAGTGATTTTTCTTTTGGTCTGCCCCAACCCCACTTTTTCCATAGGCCCCATTATTTATATTAAGTGATTTTTTTAATTAAATGAGGTTTCAGTGGAACATAACTACAGCGTCATAGGAGAACTACCTCTATGCCCTCTAGTTTTAGACTCCACTATTCTGGGGAAAAGCCCTTGGCTATTCACTTTATCTATGCTCCTCATAATTTTATAAACTTCTATAAAGTCACTCCTCAGCCTCCAACGCTCCAGGGAAAACAGCCCCAGTGTATTCAGCATCTCCCTGTAACTCAAACCCTCCAACCCTGACAACATCCTTATAAGTCTTTTCTGAACCCTTTCAAGTTTCACAACATCATTCCTACAGCAGAGAGACCGGAACTGCACGTAATATTCCAACAGTGGCCAAACCAATGTCCTGTACAGCCGCAAAATGACCTCCCAACTCCTGTACTCAATACTCTGACCAATAAAGGAAAACATACCAAGCCCCTTCTTCATTATCCTATCTATCTGTGACTCCACTTTCAATGAACCTTGAACCTGCACTGCAAGGTCTTTTTGTTCAGCAACACTCCCTAGGACCTTACCATTAAGGGTATAAGTCCTGCTCTGATTTGCCTTTCCAAAGTACAGCACCTCACATTTATCTAAATTAAACATGATCTGTCATGCCTCAGCCCATTGGTCCATTGTACTCTGAGGTAACTTCTTCGCTATCCACTATACCATCAATTTTGGTATCATCTGCAAACTTACTAACTATACCTCCTAAGTTCACATCCAAATCATTTAATAAATGATGAAAAGTATGGGACCCAGCACCAATCCTTGCAGCACACCACTGGTGTGCAGTCTGAAAAGCAATCCTCCACCAGCACCCTCTATCTCCTACGTTCAAGCCAGTTCTGTATCCAAATGGCTAGCTCCCACTGTAGTCCATGTGATCTAACCTTGCTCATCAGTCTACTGAAAGGAACCTTGTCGAACGCCTTACTGAAGTCCAAACAGACCACATCCATCGCTCTGCCCTCATCAATCCTCTTTGTTACTTCTTCAAAAAATTCAATCAAGTTAGAGAGACAGGATTTTCCAAGCACTATCCCTAATCAGTTATTTTTCTTTCCAAATACATTAAATCCTGTCCCTCAGGATCCCCTCCAACAACTTGCCCGCGACCGATACCAGGCTTACTGGTCTATAATTCCCTGGCTTTTCCTTACTTAAATAACGGCATCACGTTAGCCAATTTCCAGTCTTCCATCGTCTCACCTTTGACTATCGATGATACAAACATCTCAGCAAGGGGCCCAGCAATCACTTCCCTAGCTTCCCATGGAGTTCTAGACTACACCTGATCAGTTCCTGGGGATTTATCCTCTTTTATACATTTTAAGATATCCTGCACCTCCTCCTTTGTAATATGGACACTCTTCAAGATGATATTATTTATCTTCCCAAGATTTCTATCTTCCATATTCTCTGCACAGTAAACACAGATGCAAAATACTTGTTTAGTATTTCCCCCATCTCCTGCAACTTCACACATGGGTGGAGTTGCTGATCTGTAAGAGACCCTATTCTCTCCCTAGTTGCTCTGTCTTCATGTACTTGTTGAATCCCTTAACCCTATTTGCCATTAGTGTCTCATGTCCCCTTTTAGCCCTCCTGATTTCCCTCTTAAGTATACTTTTATTGCCTTTATACTCTTCTAAGGATTCATTTGCTTTCTGCTGTCTATACTTGACATATGGTTCCTTTTTTTTGACCAAAAACCTCAATTTCTCAATTCATCCAGCATTTCCTACATCTACCAGCCTTACCCTTCACCCTAACAGAAACTTCCTGTCTCTAGACTCTCATTATCTAATTTCTGAAGGTTTCCTTCAGGCAGCTGAGGAGATTTGGCATGATAGCAAATACCCTTGCCAACTTTTATAGGTGCGTCATCAAGAGCAGTCTGTCTGGATGTATCACTACCTGGTATGGCAACTGTACCATTCAAGATCGACCCGGACTGTGGTGAGCTCGACCCGGACAATCACGAAGGCCAACCTCCCATCTATAGAATCCATCTACCAGGCCCGCTGTCAAGGAAAGGCTGCCAGCATTCTCAAAGATCGATCCTACCCTGGCAATGTTTTTCTACAACCTCTACCACTGGGGAGAAGGTACAGAAGGCTGAACACATGCACCAGCCGGTTTTTAAACAGTTTCTACGCTATTGTTGTTAGAATACTGAATGGGCTCACAAACTCGAAACATTCGTCCGTACCTGTGTTTTTGTTTTTGCCGCTGTTTACCTATTATTTACTTATCTATGCTACTTAACTCTGTATTGCTCACAAGACAAAGCTTTTCACTGTGCCTCGGTACACATGACAATAAATTCAATTTAGTTCAATTCCCATTTTCCAGCTGTCCCTTTACCTGCGAATATCCACCCTCACTCAGCTTTTGAAAACTCTTGCCTATTACTATCAAAATTGGCATTCCCCCACTTTAAACTTTAACTTTTAGATCCGGTCTATCCTTTTCCATCACTGTTTTGAAATTAATAGAATTATAATTACTGGCCCAAAAGTGCTTCCCCATTGACACTTCAGTCACCTGTCCTGCGTTATTTCCCAACAGTAGGTCAAGTTTTACCTCCTCTGGTAGGTACATCTACATATTGAGTCAGAAAATTTTCTTGTACACTATTTACAAATTCCTCTTCATCCAAGCCCTTAACACTATGACAGTCCCAGTCTATGTTTGGAAAGTTAAAATACATTACCATCCTATTATTCTTACAGATAACTGAGATCTCTTGAACTGACTGTTTCTCTTGGCTGCTGAGTGGACACTCATTTTCTATTTGGCTGCTTGCCCCTAATTTGTGGTGTAATCACCTCACTGAATGCGTAGTCCACATAGTTCTCCGCCTCATGGATACATCGCAGTGACTCTAGCTGCTGCTTCAAGTTTGTCCAGCTGGAGACACTGTCAGTGAATGGGCTTATCTAGCTCATGTGAAATGTCTGTGACTCCCCATGATATGGACCAGGCCAGACCCCTTAAAACAGTGGTTCAGGGGCAGCACATTAACATTGCTACGTCACAGCACCTGGAACCTGGGTTCGATTCCAGTCTCGGGCATCTGTCTGCGTGGAGTTTGCATATTCTCCCCAAATCTGTGTGGGTTTCCTCCAGTTTCCTCCCACAGTCCAAAGATGTATAGGCTAGGTGAATTGGCCATCATAAATTGCTCATAGTGTTCAGGTATGTGTAGGTTAGGTGCATCATTTAGGGGAAATTTAGAGTAATAGATTAGGGGAATGGATCTGGGTGGGATACTCTCCAGAGGGTCAGTGTGGACTTGTTTCCACACTGTAGGGATTCTATGAACATTTCAAGAAGATAGCCCAGACCCTAACCTTTCAGTTGTTTTAGGCAGATGTATGGTGGCTATTCCAGGAGTGATGCAGCTGGTCAAACCACTTGATTTCAAGTAAAATAGAATTTATTCATACACAACCGAATGAAACACAAGCAAAAGAAAACAGAATTTAGAACAACACCTATTTGAAACCCAACCAATGTGATATCCCCAGAACTTAACAAAGAAGTTGCTCCAATTTCCTCCAACATCCCCATAAACACACCCCTTGGCAATAAAGGTAAATTCAAATTCAGGTTCTAACAGGAGAGAGAGAGATGGCAGGGGGATGCAGCTAGGGATCATGGAACCTCTTTTCACTGCAGCAATTTCTGGGACCAGCAGCTTTGAACAACCCTGAACAGAGAGAACTGGCCACTCCCCTTTCATTGTACCAATGTTTTAAAACAAACCTTTCTCTGTTGCATTAGGCAGTATCCTGTTGAATATTCCAAACAAATCAGAACCTCTGCTTTTTACATTCTGAAAAAAAATGAAGAGCAACATAACCTTGTTAAAGGGGCAGCATTGTCACACTCACATACCATTAGATGGGTATTCCACTTGACCAGCTGCTCTGCCATACCTTTTAAATTACTTATTGTAACTTTAATTACATTTATTTGAATCTTACTCTTGTAGTATTTGTAAGTGATTGTAACCCTTACAATAAGCTTTTCCTTCTGTGCCTAACAATTCTTTCTTTGGCTTTATCTGTTTCCATGCTGTACATCTCCATGACTCTATCTCTATGACTCCATTTGCCACTTGTTTACATTTTTAAAAAATTACTGAAATTGAAATACAAACCCTATCAACAGCTGTTTAATAGCCAAACAACATATTATTCTTTTATTTCAAAAATATACTTCATTCATAAAAAAATCTTTATATATAGAGTCACAAATGCAGTATAACTCTGCTGTAATGTCACTTTTCAACATATTTTTCCTTCTCTTCACATTGTCTTCTCTGGTGTCCACTCCCTGTCTTGTGTGTCCTTTTGTTGCAAGTGACAATGAGTCCTCTTCTGTTCTGCTCCTGCTGGTGACTGTCTCTGGGTCGCCCTTCTTTCAGGGTGTTCAAAGTTATAAATCACACGACACCAGGTTACAGTGCAACAGGTTTATTTGGAAGTTCAAGCTTTTGGAGTGCTGGTCCTTCGTCAGGTATTTGTGGAGCAGGATCATAGGACACGGAATTTATAGCAAAAGACCATACACTGATGAGGCATATTGAACACCGGCACCTCCTCATCATTCTTTCAGAGTGGTCCTTCCTGGTCTGAACTTAATCATCTAAGTGTGACAGATAGCAGTTCCTAGGAGAAAGTGAGGACTGCAGATGCTGGAGATCAGAGTCGAAGAGTGTGGTGCTGGAATAGCACAACAGGTCAGGCAGCATCCAAGGAGCAGAAGCATAAGCCCTTCATTAGGAGTGAGCTGATGATTCCTGATGAAGGGCTTATGCCTGGAACGCCGAGTCTCCTGCTCCTCAGATGCTGCCTGACTGGCTGTGCTTTTCCAGCACCACACTCTTGGAAGTTAGCAGTCCCTGCTGCATCTCAATGCAAACTCTTGCCAAACCACTCAGCATCCTCTCCTAATGCTGCAAAAATTGCCGTCCCCTTTTTCTTGTATCAAAGTCCTGATGAGTGGCTGATGAAAAGCTTCCAATTTGTGTCTCATTCTAACAATGTTCGAGAGTAATGCCACCAAGCAATTACAAACATTTGCACTTGTTAGAGTGCCCCATTTTGACATGTCTTTCACCCAACATTCGTCACGTGTAGCAAATTGCACTAACCCCCATTTTACCCATTGCATCGGTTTATGATGAACCACACATGGATTTGTTACTTATTGTAGATCATTCTTATACAACTTCAAGAGGTTTAGAATATGCTTACACATCCCTTCAACCTACAGAAAGAAGAAGTTTGCTGAATTCTGACATTCCACTGGGTCTCCGTCTTGCTGTGGGGGATTTGCATCGTGGAACTTCAGCTGGGTGGTACTCACCATTTTCTGCAACTTCGGCACCACGTTGACTAATGATCCCAACGCGAAATTCAAGTCTCAAGCTATTGTCATGATTAAGCCACAGTGTTTGAGACATTTAAATTAAGTGTAGTTTATTGTAATATGAGATGTTTAGTGCGTCATTAAGTCGCTTATGTTTCTGACAGGGCTGAGGGACTGCTGCAGTGTTGGAGGTGCCATGTTCTCGATGTTAAACAGTGTTCCACACGTGGTCCGGAGTCGAGAACAGTCGGGGTGGTCCGTTGTCCAACATTTATCCGCGAACCTCATAAAATGTGAAAATACCGCTGTAGAATTTCCGACTACAGCCACTGCACTGAAGGGTTTTCACTGATTGAAAGGTCTTTTGGGATCTGCTGAAGTGACGAAAGACGCCGCAGAAATGTGTTTTTTTTTGGAGCGGGGGGGGGGGGGTCAAAGCAGCTCTGTGTAAATTTAACACACTCAGTCTCTCCCAGGGAGAACAGGTTGTGCGAAAAACAAACCTGAGATCACACCCAATTTACCTGGAGTCATTAGCATGTCCAATCACATCAGGCATCAGATCGGTGGGGGGGAAAGAGAGCCAAACAGACACACACAAAAAAATCCACAGCGACAGCCCAATCGTATTGAAACCCTCAATACACTCTGAATCGCAGCAAACACAACTGGCCGAGTGAGTTCGAGAATAAACAAAAACATTTCAGAAAAACCCGTTCTGCTCCCGCTCTGTGCGGAGACGCTGGCGGTTCAGGTTTGCCCGAACATTGACCGAACTTGAAAGTCCAGTTTGTATGTGTGTGTAGGGGAGAAGAAAATGACACAGGAACACGACAAGTAAGTCTAGTCTCTCTCTCTCTCTTGGGACTGTCCGCCCAGACCGAGCTGACGTGGTTTACTCCTGAGGTTTATGTATGTGTGTGATGGATTTTCTTTGGGGGAAGGCTAAGTTTCTCCTTTTGTAGTGGTGTTACAGTTCAGTCAACTTGTTTAAAGAGGTGATACAGCTGTGGAGTAGGTGGGATTTGAACCCGGGTCTCCTGATTTACAGGGGCAAGAGCGTTACTTGCGCGCCACACAGGAGCTGTAGCTGAAGATGCACCTGTCAAAGGCAGCAACAGCAGCACCTGCTTCAGGGAGCAACATCGACACCGGAGATGGCGGCAGGAAAGGACAAGAGAGAAGGGGTCAGGGTGGAATGTATCCACCACACTCTCCGCAGGGTCAATGCTGCATTAAACTCACTCCCAATTGGTCGAGCGCTTTTTTTTTCTTCAAGATTTCGAGTTTTGTCCGGTAGATCAGTTGCAGGGAATTTCTTCATTCGGTTTTTTTTCTCAACGAAAGAAAAGGATTTTCGTAGATTTGGTTTTTTTTTGGGGGGGGGGAGGTGGTTTATCGCCCAAGTTACAACGGGCCAGTGGGGAAATTCCCATTCTTTGAAAATTTCGATGGAAAGATGTTTATAACTTCCCAGGTGGGCTGGGTTAGAAACTATGTTTCTCGACCTTTTGCAATAAAGTTTTTTTTTTGCCAAGAGAAAGTTTACCTTTTTTTGTTCGTTCGTTCCCCGGGGCTCCCCGTCAGCACCAGAGAAAATTGAGGAACGTTTTGTGTAGGGACTGGGTGGGATTGGGGAGATCCGGATTGGGGAGGGGAGAGGTAGAGAGATTCGGATATTGGGAGGGGGGGGGGTGCGGGAGAGAGATCCATTTTTTAAAGAGGGGTGAGGGGAGGGATCCAGATTTTGGAGGTGGGGTGCGGGAAGAGAGCTCCGCACTGGGAAAGGGGCGATGGTGTAGAGGGATCGGGGTCAGGGTCGAGCGCAACGGCGAGATGATCAGCAACAGGTCAACCGCTCAGTTCAGCGAAAGTTTTCGGCTGAGCCCTCAGTGTGATTGCAGGGTGATCAAGGTGACTGATCAAGAGAGCGTTAGCACATTTCCCTGCAACAGGCTACATCATAGACCTCGCTAGGATGGGAGTGGAGTTGGGGGGGGGGGGGAAGGTTCACACTGGAGGAAGAAGTCTCCTCTTCATCCCTCTATTTCATGCAATCTCGTTCCGAACAGTGTGACACTGCAGTGATACAATTCCCAAGTCAGAGCACCATCCCACGCTTCACTCTCCCCTCGAGGTACTGCAGGATTTCTTAATTTCTGGCCGCAGTTTTCTTGTTTAGTTTCGACGAGCTTGGCTGGGAGGAAAAATGGCGTGAAAGACATTTTGGCAGCAGTGAAATTCTACACCTGCTAGGCGTTGGCCGTCACCTCTTTTATAAAATCCCTGAGTCAGGAGAACAATCCGCCTGGCAGGTGCCCAGGTCTAAACACCTTTCTCAAATGTGAGAGGGGATTGGGGGGCGTAGCTGAAGATTCATCAACTTGAATTGCTTTGACCTTGTTTTGATCGCTCATCTGATGACCCCGTGAGGCAGTTTTGCTTTATCCTCTTCCCCTAAGGAATTTCAACCCCAGGCAAAGTTCCACTGACATTAATAAGATCAGCAACATTATGCATTGCATATAAGCCGCAGCCCTTTCAGTACTGGCACCTGACAGTCAGGACTTTTACTCCTTAACAATTATTATCCATTCGATAGCCTAATTCCTAGTTAAGACTTGAAAACATGTCCTTGCCTTTGCTTTACCTTGGAACTCCCACCCCTCCGGACGCCCGTCGACTTAAATAGTGCATTGTTGTTTTGTAAAGATTACATAGAATGCGCAACTTTTCGTGTTATTCGTGATTGGGATAACTACCCCTGATGTTAGAAGTTTCACGAAGCTTACATTAGTTTGTAGCGGAGAAGATGCTTCGTGGTTTAGCAACTAAGGGAATGATGCAAATACAGTGCGTGAAGGATGAATAACCCGAAATCAAAAGTTAACGTTCATGCGGAAGGTGGTGTAGTTGAATCTCTAATTCCATTCTAACTTTTCTGTGTGGCAACTTCTGATCATCTTTTGAAGTCCTTAAAGGTTTCTGTTCTAACTCCAGTTGTGAACTGGAGAAAAGCAGTGCAGATAACCATCATTCAAAAATTCCACATTTGGTGCATCCTTTATCCAAGTGAGATTTCTGTTAATAGTATTTGGCCTGAAGAATAGAGATTTTTTTGGCACGAATGCCAAAAATATTTATAAGTAGTAAAAGTACTCCCAAGCAGCTTCTCAATCAGAATAATGTATCACATTTATTGAAGCACTTTTACCTTCAGGAATAAGCTATTTCCTTATTCACGTGTAGACGTGGTAGTTAGGAGGGTGTTTAGCACGTTAGCCTTCAGACATTTGAGTATAGGAGTTGGGAAATCAGGTTGTACAGGACATTGGTTAGACCTCTCCTGAAGTACAGGTTACAGCTGCAGGTGCACTGTCATAGGAAGGATATTATTAAACTGGAGAGAGTTCAGAAAAGATTTACCAGGATGTTGTCGAGAATGAAGGGTTTGAGATATAAAAATAGACTGGAAAGGCTGGGACTTATTTTCAATGGAGTGTAGTGGGTTGAGGGGTGACCTTATTGAGGTTTATAAAATCACAAGCAGCATAGGTGAATGACAAGGGTCTTTTCCTTAGGGTGGGGGAGTGCAAAACTAGTAGGCATTTTTTAAGGTGAGAGGAGCAAGATTTTAAAAATCTTTTTTTTTTACACAGAGACTGGTTCGTGTGTGAAATGAACTGCCAGAGAAAGTGGTGGATGCAAGTACAGTTACAAGGTTTAAAAGACATTTGAATAAGTTCACAAATAGGAAAGATTTGGAGTGATATGGGACAAGTGCAGGCAGGTGGGACTAGTTTAGTTTGGGAACTTGGTCAGCGTGGACTGGTTGAACCAAACTGTCTGTTTCCATGCTGTATGACTCTGACTCTGACTCTATAAGTAAATTTGTGGTAATTCAATATATGTTACTAAATGTAAATAAAGAAATACATTCTAAATGAATGATTGCATCTAGCTATTAAAAATAGCAGCATAATTCACTTAATGTTTCTATTACTTAGCTAGTCATTAGCACCAGAGCTGAAACAGTACTGTTTTTTCCCTCTTCAGATACTATCTAAAACTATATCCTAAACCCTTTGCTTCTTTTGAATTTCTGATATTGTGTAAAAATTAGTCAGATTCAATGCTAATTAAAATAGTAGGTAGACAAACAAGAGGTTGGAAGAACACAGCAAGCCTGGTAGCATCAGGAGGTGGAGAAGTCAATGTTTTGGGTGTTACCCTTCTGCAACTCCTGAGGCTGCCTGGCTTGCTGTGTTCTTCCAGCTTCCCACCTGTCTGCCTGGGATTCCAGCATCTACAATTTTTTTGTCTCTAACCAAATTGAAATAGTAGAACAGATTCCCATATTCTTTATGCAGTGGAAGTTGAATGCAGATGCAGGTAAGGGTAGCATATTTGATTACTTCAGTAATTGCTACTATCATTTATTTTGTACTCAGGTCTCCTATGCAAGGGTTGTTCTTTCCATAATTTCACCCAGACAATGCAGTGCCTATATGGGGTGTCACAATGTTGGTAAAATGGTTATGTCCAATACTTAACTGATCAATAAATACAGCATTGTGTTACTGATTGGGTGGTTGATTGTAAATCTGCTGAGATCATCCAGCACTGATCTCAAAGGAATTTAGCACTAAATACTTATGACTGCAAAATATGTACTGCTTGGATTCTTCATGTAAATTATCAAAGTTGCAGGATGTGCATTCTGGCATTATGTTGAATGGTGCAGAGGAGAGTGACTTGTTGAGATCACAGTTTTCTGTCTTACGAATCCAGAATGACCTAAGGTCAATTCTTCTTTGCAAATTGAGTTTTTTCTCCAACTTCTTCCTCCCCTCCGCTCCTTTTCAGAAGATGTTGATTCATACTGTCAGCCATCTGGTTTCTCACCCACGACATTCTGTGTCTGTCTGTGCCCTGAGTTTTGGCAAGGTTATTTGGATGTAGTGAGGAAGCAATTGTAACAGAGGAAACAGAAAAATCACTGGAGGTAGGGCATCATAAATATTGTTGGTAATAATATTTCTCGAAAATAGGGCTGAAGGAGAAATGGTGGGGAAACTCTAGTTAATTACGATTGGCATGATGGCAGGAGCAAGAAAGTGGTTGCAATAAAAAGAGATTTCATAAATCTCCAAGTGGCACGGGTAAGAAGTGAAAAGGGAACATTGTGATGGTGCTTTTAATATCTAGATATTAATCTAGGAGCATAGGAGACTGAGGGGTAACCTCAGACATCAATAAAATAATGAGAGGCATAGATAAGTTAGGTAGCCAACAACTTTTCTCCATGGTCGGGGAGTCTAAAACTAGAGGGTACAGGTTTAAGGTGAGAGAGGAGAGATACATAAGTGTCCAGATGCACAATGTGTTCACACAGAGGGTGATGAGTGTCTGGAAAGGGCTACCAGAGGTAGTGGTGGAAGCAAACACAATTTTGTCATTTAAGAAATATTTGGACAGGTACATGAATGGGATAGATATGGAGGGATATGGACCAATGCAGACAAATGGGACTAGCTTAATTGCAGGAACTGGGCAATGCAGACAATTTGGATCGAAGGGTCTGTTTCCAAGTTGTAAACACCTATGACTGTAACTCTCCTTTCTGGCTGTAATTCTCCTTTTCATATGCCAGAAGATCAAAAAAGCAGCACGTGCTGCTAGATCTTGTAATGGTAAGTTAACAAAAGAATAGGGAGAATTAAATGTGGGAAAGCATCCAAGACTTGGTTGAAGCAAATTAAAGAAAAATATCGATGGACCAACAATTAGCATCTGTAAGAGAGATGGTATACAGGAAAATTTACTCCATTATGAATCAAAATCCAGCATAGAATAGAACATCACAGATAAATAAAGATAAAATTGAATCTAAAGCAAAGGAATTATGCACAATAATTAACAAAGGAGAGGATGACAGGGGAATATGAACTTGGAAAAAAAAGTTCAATTGGGAAAGTCAAGAGAAAATATAAAATTAAACTGAGCAGTGATTTATAAACACATAAGTAACATAGCTTTAAGATATAAATAAGGCCACAGAAGAATATATAAACCCAAGGGAAAATATATTAAAGTTACATGGATACTGACCAGATACTTTTTTCAGTTTGTAGGATAATAAAATAATTAGAATCCTTACAGGAAGCAGGCCATTCAGCCCATTGAGTCCATACCAATCCTCCGTAAACCATCCCACCCACCCCCACCCCCATCTACCCAATCCATGTAACCCTTCATACTCATGGCTAATCCTCCAAGCCTGCACACCCATGGACACTATGAGCAATTTAGCATAGCCAATGCACCTAACCAAACCAGTTTTCACTGAAGACCCCACCAAAAATAATCATAAAAGAAAAAAGTAAAGAGAGATGGTACAAACAAACAAGATGATCAGAGGATTAGATAGGGTAGACAGTGAGAGTCTTTTTCCTAGTACGATGTATTAAGCTTGTAAGGGGGGACATAACTACAAATTGAGGGGTGATAGGTTTAAGACAGATGTCAGAGGCAGGTTCTTTCCTCAGAGAATGGTAAGGGTGTGGAATGCCCTGCCTGCCAATGTAGTTAACTCAGCCACATTAGGGAATTTAAATAATAAGCACATGGATGATGATGGGATAGTGTGGGGGATGGGCTTAGATTAGTTCACAGGTCGGCGCAATGTCAAGGGCTGAAGGGTTTGTTCTGCGCTGTATTCTATATTTCTGTGTTTAACAGTTAAGGCAGAACTGTAAAGGCATGTGTGCTGTTGAGGACCCGTGATTCCACCTTCAGACCAGATGACAAGGTGGCCCTACCAACAGTGAGGGCCAATCTGACGCAGGCCATCAAAGAGGCAAAGTGCAACCAGGCACAGAGAATACACGGCCATCTTCAGGACAGTGGCGATACGTGGGGCATGTGGAAGGGCATCCAAGCCATCACCAACCACAGAACAGCATCAACTGCTTCTACTGGTGATGCCTCCCTCCCAGATGACTTGAACAACTCCTGTGCACGGTTTGTGGCATGAAATGACGTGGCAGCAGGAAGTCCACACTCACTCCCCCACAATGACATGTGTTGTGTTTTACCACAGCCGACGTGAGGAAAACCCTATGCAGAGTCAACCCACCTAAGGCTGCTGGACCAGATAACATCCCTGGCAGAGTGCTCAGAGGATGCTCTGACGTACTGGTGGATATTCTCACAGACATCTCAAATATCTCCCTGAGCTGCGCCATAGTTCCAATGTGCTTCAAGGCTGCTACCATCGTCCCTGTGCCGAAGAAGTCTTCAGCATCCTGTCTCAATGACTACTGCCTCATTGCGCTATCACCCATCATCATGAAGTGTTTCGAGAGGCTCGTGATGAGGCATATTAAGACCCTGCTGCTTCCCTCACTGGACATCCTGCAGTTCGCTTATTGTCCAAAATGCTCAACAGATGATGCCATTTCCATCACCCTCCATCTGGCCCTTACCCACCTAGACAAGAAGTACACCTAAAGTGTCAGACTACTGTTCATAGACTTCGGTTCTGCATTTAACACCATCATTCCTCAGCATCTGATTGGAAAGCTGAGTCTGCTGGGCCTAAATACCTCCCTTTGCAACTGGATCCTGGACTTCCTGACTGGGAGACATCAGTCAGTCCAGATTGGGAACAGCATTTCAAATACCATTTCACTGAGCACAGGGCCCCGCCAGGGCTGTGTCCTCAGTCCACTGCTGTTCACCCTGTTGACACATGACTGTGCAGCAATGCACAGCTCGAATCATAATGTTAAGTTCGCTGAATGTAGTAGGTCTCATTAGCAGGAACAATGAGTCAGCATGCAGAGAGGAGGTGCAGCAGCTAATGGACTGGTGCAGGGCCAACAACCTGTCTCTGAACGTGGACAAAATGAAAGAGATGGTTGTTAACTTCAGGAGGGCACAGAGCGACCACTCTCTGCTGGGCATTGACGGATTCCCTGTGGAGATTGTGAAGAGCACCAGATTTCTTGGTGTACACCTGACAGAGAATTTCACCTGGACCCTCAACACCAGCTCCATAGCCAAGAAAGCCCAGCAGCATTTCTACTTTCTGCATAGGCTGAGGAAAGCCCACCTCCCACCTCCATCCTCACCACATTCTACAGAGGGTTCATTCAGAGTACCCTGAGCTGCTGTATCACTGCCTGGTTCGGGAATTGCACTGTCTTGGATCGTAAGATCCTACAACATGTATTGAGGACAGCTAAGAAGATCACCGGAGTCTCTCTTCCCCCCTCCATTACAGACATTTACACCACACGCTGCATCCGAAAGGCTAACCGTATTGTGGAAGATCCCACATACCAAACTCCTCTCCCTCCTGCCACCTGGCAGAAGATACCAGAGCTTTCGGTCTCTCACTGCCAGACTGTGCAACAGTTTCTACCCCTGAGCCATCAGGCTCCTTAACATTGTATTGATCAGGCTCTGTTCCATCTGAAACTCTTTGCATGACTTCAAATTGCTGCTAGAACAATTTGTTATTAATTATCATTCTTACTTTACACTGTAATTTGTACAGCACTGTGCCTATTGTCTTGTCGTGTCAGAAATTACTGTGGTGTCTTGCGTGTTTTGCACTTCTTATGCACTTTACGCTGCCCTGCGTATGCTCGTGTAGTTTGTGCTGTCCATGTAGCACCTCGGTCCTGGAGGAACGCTTCCTCGTTTTTACTGTATCAGTTGCATATGGTAGAAATGACAAATAAAGCTAGTCTTGACTCTTGAGAACAGAATATGGTATTAGATAAGTTGGCCAAACTTTAGGGCAACATTCCAGTTATAGATGAATTGTAGCTGAAGATACACAAGGACTACTAGCAAAGTTCTCCACCACAAAGGGCTGTGGAAGCTTAATCTTTGGGTATGTTTAGAGTTTGACCACTTTCTGATTATCAATTCCATACAGGGTTATGGGAATGGAGTGGGTAAAAGGCATAAATTGCTGGATCAGCTATGATCATATTGAATGGTTAGGTACACTTGATGGGCTGAATGGCCTATTCCTGTTCCTTTGTCCTGGGAAGGAGACAGCAGAAGTACAAGTATCTATGCAATATGTTAAAAATAAAGTGTCAAAGGGCTAGCATAAAATACATATAATATCTATTTTCAAAAAGGGAACTATAAATCAGCTACTTTAATATCAGCAGTAGGAAGGAAATTGGAAATTTTGCTAAAAGATCAGATAAAAAGAAGAGATTTGAAAGAAAGATAATATATTTTATTGAATTATTTTGAAGTGAAATAAAGAATATTGTGGTGGATGTTTACGTGAACTTTCAGAAGGCCTTTGATAAGGAGCTATGAAAGAGACTCACATCAAAAAGCAAAATTTGTAAAGTTAGGAGCCAGTTAATAGAGTAGATTAAAAGATGGTTTTAGAAATCACCAAGTAACAACACAAACTGATAAGACCAGTAAGAGTGTAAATAGTGACTTGGACTGCTTGTAGTGGGCCTGGTGGTATTAATGCTACCTGCTCTAATGATGCCCCCAGACATTCTCCAAAGGATTTGGGATCATCTTTAAAAGTTATGAAGTAAATTTAAGGGTGGTGAAGGGAGCAGCACACGATAGACAATGACCAAGCAACATCTAAGTTGATGTTAATGTTCATTTACAGTACCTTACGAGAAATGAAACATGAAGAGACTGTAGTTCAAAGGCAGCAGCAAACGTTGGTCCTCTGGAATTGACTGGCTTTCCACTTGTAGTTTGCTTGTTGTTCCTACACTATAAACCGCTTTGCCTGTTTGCCCAGGGCATTTGCAGATTTGGAATTGTAGTGTAATTTGAGAAAAATGAGTACATTTGAAATGACAAGAAAATTTGTCGAAACAGTTCATTTTTCCTTTTTAATCGGTAGCTTTAAACAATAGATATCGAGCCTTAATAATTAAGTCACTCATTCCTAAACAAAATGTAAAGAGCTTTATGAATGTCCTGAAATAAGCACTGTCCTTATAGATGCCACCTTGTAAGTGACTATGATGATAGAAAATGATTGCCTTTAATTGTCCAGCATTGATGTTTATCATAACTGATAATAGTGGCAGGGAATGATTGTAGAAGAATCAGATATAAAACAAGGAGGATTTATACACATTTAGATTTATGCAGATTATTGTGTACAGTCTGGTCTCAAGTTTACAAAAAAGGATATTTAAACATGAAACAACATGCAAAGGCTAGTGTGAAGTATAGATCAGTACACATTGGTCTGTAAGTTCCGATGATTCTTTGAGACATTCCATCTGAATCTAATCCTACACACAGGCACCTTGTAGTGAAAGTGACGAGTTAACAAATAGTATTAACAGCCCTGGTTAATTCTTCCATTCCCAAGATCGTTGTACTAATTATAACACCCATCTCAATGATCATTTCAGGGGTCTTCCTGTGGTTCAGTAGGCCTCAATTCAAGTTCCACCTGCTCGAGAGGTGCATAATGATGCCTCTGAACAGGTTGATTAGAAAAATAGGTTAAATAATAAAAGAGACCACTTCATTTAACTCAGTAACCTCCATCCTTTATTCATGACGGGCTATTTTTCAATTTTTTATTTCATTCCGGACTGGTGAGCAAATTGTGGAAAGAGTCTGTAAGCTCCTTCTGTAAGTGGAACAGTAGAGTTTCCAGTGTATTCATCCCTCAGCCTGCAGACAGTAGCTGCTCCTCCATTCCAGCCTTGCCTGGCTGTAGCTATTTTCCCCGGCCATGCCATCCCAATTTGTGCAAATACATAGCCATTCCCTCAATGTCTCATCTAGCCTTTCTTAATAACTTAAGCAGTGATGTTTTTGAAATGAGGCGGAACTACGGGGGAAGCTGCCAGCACCACCTGAAAAGCAATTATCACCATTTATATTGACAAAGAGTTCATGAGTTTCTAACGGGAACATTTCTGACAGTGTCACAGTTCTGACAATGTCAGAATCTAAGTGTGCATTAGGCGGAAACTATTACAGTTGGAGTACGTTTAACTTTTCAACCAATCTTCTATGGTAAATGCTAATGCAAACTGGACTAGTGACACTGCTATTTTAGTTTGTTAGAGGAGCCAACTCAATCTATACATCTAAAGGATGAAATGTTTGTTGGCATATTGGCTCAAAGATGCTGTTTTACTTTCATATGCAGGATTTTAGTGGACTATTGCATGAACAGTAGTATTAATTACTGGAGCATGGCAGTCCAAATAGAGACTGGAGACCATTTTCATTTTCAGCAGGGGTGGAAGATTGCCCTTTGTGGATTGGTTGCCACTGTATTTGAATCAATGAAAATCTAGCATGGTGTATAATAGATTGACAATCTGCAACCATCTTCTTTTACTCCTTTTTAATATTAACCTCATGGTGTCTTGCCTGGTAAACTGCCAAAGTAACTGTTCTGCCAGAAACTGTCTCTACACATCAGAGAATTTGCTGCAATTCTTTTTTGTCAACTGTTGAACAGATTACATACCATCAAGTTTACATTAATGGTTGCTAACTGTTTAGTGGTTGCTAACCACTTGATTGCTTCATGCACAAGTTCATTAATTTACCTTCAGCTGTTTGATTCATGGTTTGACACAGATCCTTTAAAGAAAAAAAAGAGATACTTACATTTATACACTGTGTCAGAATATCATGATTTTTTCACAGCCAATGTAAAGTTTGAATTGTAGTAATGATTTGTAATTTAGAAAAATGTCTGAGCTAATGGGCAGCACAGTGGCTCAGTGGTTAGCACTGTTGCCTCACAGGGACCTGGGTTCGATTCCGGCCTCAGGTGACTGTTTGCTTGGAGTTTGCATGTTTTCCCTGTGTTTACGTGGATTTCCTCCCACAATCCAAAGATGTGCAGGTTAGGTGAATTGACCATGCTAAATTGCCTATAGTGTTAGGTGCATTAGTCAGGGATAAATGTAGCGTTGGGGAATGGGTCTGGGTGGGTCCCTCTTTGGAGGGTTAGTGTGGACTTGTTGGGCTGAAGGGCCTGTTTCCATACTGTAGTGAATCTAATCTAATGTCTGTGCAGCAAGGTTTGGCCTTACAAGTTACAATTAGATTATTACCTAAGTGATATTATTTAGAAGGCAAATAAAGGTCAGAGGTGCTTTACTTGAGTTTATTTGAGATAATGTCTTTGGATATTTTACAGTCCCCACAGAAGTGCAGGTGTGTAAATAGGTGAATGGTTAGAAATGGGCAGGACATGCACCATACACCCTTTCCTCTGATCATACCAGGTCATGAAGAGGAAGTGACACCAGAAACAGCCAGAGGGCTGTCATCTATACCGACAACATGCACTCCGCTTCCAACTCAATACCATTTTCATTATTCTTTCCTGAGAAAATTAACCTTAAGCTCCATCTCCTTAAATTACTATGTCTTAAACTAATGCCCATGCACAAATCTCCATTTCTTCTCAAGTTCTGATTGTACTATCTCCGCAAATCTGTGCTCAGCTTTCACACAACTTTCTGTTTGCTTCTCTCCAATTGTGTCTCTGCCCCCCAGCACTTCAACAACAGGAAGTACCAAAACTTAAATGGCATCTTCTAATATGGTGAGTATGGTACAGTATCTTCGTGCTCCTTCAGCCTTTGACTTTGTCAACCCCACCACACATTACAGCATTGCCTCTACATAACTGTAGAGCTCAGTTGAAAAATCCTGGCTTGGTCCAACTCTAGTATTACATGTGTGATCAGATTGCTTGTGTATAATCTAATCTTAGATTAATTGTAATTCCTTTTGGCTTAACATTGGACAAAACCATAGCCACTGACTCGGTTTTAAATCAACAGCACATAGGATTGACACAAGGCCCAAAGCAGCTGGGGGACGTAGGTAGTCCTAGAAATAAAAGGGCCTGGATGCTTGAAGTGGGGTTTTGGGGGTGTGGGGAATGCTGCAGATAATGTCAAGGTTACTCACCAACTCTCAAATGGTAAATAGAGTTTAGGGTGTGGGGCAACCTGTGGCAAGGGAGGTCAAGGATTTATCAAGCTGGGAGGAGTCCTCCTCCTTTCACCTTTCTTCCCGCTCCCCTCAGCATCGCTGCCACTTCCACAATGTCCATAAGGAAGTCTCTTTTAGAAATAAATTTGGAGTTGCCCATTTTTGAGCCTATGATTCACCTCCCATAAGGTCGGGCAGTCAGATATGCTGTCACTGCTCCACTGTCCATGGCCTCCTTACAAAGTTATGGATTAGTCCCTAATTGTCATTTGGCTGTGATTACATTTTCAAAGAAGGACTACGCTGTCTTCCTGTGGATGCCTTCTTCACTTGTTCAGGAGAACGGCTTGTCATTGGCACATGGGATGAAGGGAATGCAGTTAGTTTTTGTTGACTTTATTTTGACACACTTTTCACACCCCATTTTTCTCAGATCTCCCCTCCCCCATAGCTTTCCATCAGCAATGGGAGCCGCTGTCTTTGGCCCTCACCACAAATATTATCCTTGTCACCAATTCCTTAACAATCTGCAGCCACTGCCTTTATGCGCATGTGGCTGCTCGCAGCCTTGAAAATATATTTCCACACAAAGCTGAACTTCCAAACCCAGGTCCTCCCACTAATGTTGTCTACTTTCACACCTTACCTAAACCATCTGCTGTTAAAATCCTCATCTATCACTTCTCCAGTTTCAGATTTGACCATTCCATTACTTTTCCATTTTCTGCCCTTTGTAGGATTTGCAATTCGGAACTTTGCCTGTACCTTATTCTGTTGTAAGTGCTGCTCAACCACCCCTCCTGTCTTGTTTCTGAATGCCTCAGATTTCAAATTCCTAGCTTTCTTTAAATCATTTCATAGCCTTGCTTCTCTACATCAGTTATAACCAGAATTCTTTCAAACCTTGCACTTCGTTTCCTTTGGTTTCTTTTGCATTTCTTCTCCATGCCATTAATAGCCTTAAGGACCTGTACTCTGAAGTTTTGTAGGAGAAAGTGAAGATTGTAGATGCTGGAGATGAGAGTCGAGAGGGTGGTGCTGGAAAAACACAGCTGGTCAGGCAGCAAAGTGTGCTTTTCCAGCACCACACTCTTGATTCTAATTATTTGCTTTTCCAGCACCACATTCTTGACTCTGAAACTTTGTCCTTAGCTCCGCCCCAACTGTTGACTTCTAAGTTGTCCCTTGATTCTTTGTTTCACCTTTTGGATGACTTTCATATGCCACTGCAAGTATTTGCTTTCTATAGTCTGCTTGCATCTCTGAAGTGTGCTGAGACTTTGCTTTTTGTTAAAGATGCTGATTAAACATGAGAGGTTTATTTTGTATATTTCTACCTTGTGTTATTCGCAGTGCTTAAATTAAATGATTTAAATTTAACAAGTCCAAATACACCGTTGACTTTTGCGAGAAACAGGTATACTCCTTTGGCACACGAGTTAAATCATAGAATTGTGGAAGCAGGCTGTTCGACCCATTGAGTCCACACCACCCCTCTGAAGAGCATCTCACACCCCTACATGCCTAATCCACCCAACCTACACATCCCTGGACACTGCAGAGCAATTTCCAATGGCCAATTCAGCTAATGTGCACATCTTTGGACTGTGGGAGGAAACTGGAGCACCCAAAGGAAACCCATGCAGACAGGGAGAATGCGCAAACTCTAGACAGACAATTACCTGAGGGTGGAACCAAAGTCTGTTTCCTGATACTGTGAAGCAGCAGTGCTAACCACTGAGCCACTGTGCCACCTAGCTTCACTTTATCTAGTTTATTATCAAACTGTGTTGAGGAGATCATTTGTGGTATCAGACATGATCAATGACTGCTGGCAGTTCTCCTGTGCCACAGCATTTCCCTCCTCCACATAATGTAAATGTGGTCAGGTGATTTGTAAGCCATTTTGAACAATGTGGAAACACCTTTCAAGATGAGATATTTTCTTACGCGAGCATCTAAGGTATTTTCTCCATGTTTCCTGAAGTAGGGTCCAAAAAATGTGATTAGTCTCCTATTTAACAGTAAAATTACAATCATAGCATCAGTGGTGAAGCAAATTTTGGTATTGTTTTGCTTACTCACTATTGGCAGCAAGACAGGGTGTACTGAGTTCTTTGAAACCTAGAAAATCTCTGCTGGAAAATTATTAGGGGTGGGTGTGTGTATGTGTGTGTATATGAGGGTTAATCAGACATGGCTTAAAGGCGTACACCTAAAATGAGGTGTGGTCAAAGAATGTATTTCAGTAGACAATTACACTCTTAGCAGTTTCCTGATCCTGTTTGTAGAACTCTTTTCCATATGCAATGAAGGGTTCAGTCTTCTGAAGTTTTTGAGCTGCAGTGGGATTCTAAAAAGAGAAAACTGAGGGTGTAAATGTCTGATAAGGAAAGCTACTTAGCTTAAAATGATTCCTTTTGCAATAAAAATTGAAGTGTAAGCGAAAAGTAGAATAAGTACTGTATAGGTAGGAATCTGGGCAGACCTATTAAAATAAATTGAATTTAAAACAAAGATCTCTTTTTGGCATTTCAATTGAATTTTCCAGAACATGTTTAGAAAGATCTTAAATCCAGTGACTAATTACTCCAAACTTTCCCAAGCTTGTACAGAGAAGTTTTAGGTTTCTTTTATTTCTTCTTTCAGCTACAGTTTATTTCTCTGTTTTTTGCATCTTATTGTTTTCTGATCTATCCTGTCCTGTCCCTTGTCTGTAATGTGGTATAGAAGCATTGAAGCAACAAAAGATTAAAATGAACTACCAACCATATCACTTGACAGGACTCTGATACTCGAATTGCAGCCTACCCTAGTGCTATGTTGATATCCCATAGCTCCTTGCTGAATAAGTATTTGCATGTTATCTTTACTGAGAAATAGTGGCATTTGTGGCTGAGTTAGGGGCAATGGGAGACAAGGGTTTGGATAATGAGTAGAAGCAACAACACCAGGATCAGGTAATGGCTGTTTAGAGGAGTCAGTCATATCCGAGAAATGGTGGGAACGAGTGCTCATAGCACTACTGCGAGATTATTTTCTTGATTTTTGCTTACCAGAGTCTGTGCTTGAGCATCTTCATGTCAGCCTTTGTGGCACAAGGCTAAGTCAGTTGCTTTCAGGTGAGTGCCTGCAGCTTTATCAGTGAGTAGACAGCCGCACATGACTGAGGTGAGGTGAATGTTGTTAATGAAAAATGTTTGTCTCTGAAAAATACAACCTCCAGGTAGAAGCAGATATTCTGCTCCGATAGGCCCTGAAAAATGATGCACTAGTGCTCATTGAGAAAAGCTTCTGTATATTTCTACTGATGATAAAGCTGGGTTACCCATATGTGATTTCCTTTATATAAAAGCAGGTTGAATGTGAGATACTGAGCCACGTGAAAATTAGCATAGGATTCATAAGATTAGGGAGATGAATACTTGACTCAAAGACGAGTTGGATGGAGAGGAAGTTGTTAAGTGTGTACAAGAAAATTTTTTTAATTCAGTGTGTCGATGTACCTACAAGAAAAGGTGCAAAGCTTGACCTACTCTTGGGAAATAAGACAGGGCAGGTGATTGAGGTGTCAGTGGGGAAGTACTTTGGGGTCAGTGACCAAAACTCTGTTCGTTTTAAAACCATGATGGAAAAGGATAGACCAGTTCTAAAAGTTGAAGTTCTAAATTGGAGAAAGGCCAATTTTGACAGTATTAGATAAGAACTTTCAAACATTGATTGGGGGGCGGATGTTCGCAGGTAAAGGGAAAGCTGGAAAATGGGAAGCCTTCAAAAATGAGATAATGAGAGTCCAGAGACAGTATGTTCCTGTTAGAGTGAAGGGCAGTGCTGGTAGGTGTAGGGAATGCTGGATGACTAGAGAAATTGAGGTTTTAATCATGAATAAGGAGGAAGTATATATAATCTAGACAGCAGAAATTGAGTGATTCTCTAGAAGATAATATCTCTATGACTCTAAGAGTATAAAGCAGTCGGAGTATATTTTAAGAAGGATATCAAGAGGGCCAAAAAAGGGGACATGAGATAGCTTTGGCAAATAGGGTTAAGGAGAATTCAAAAGGATATTACAAATACATTAAGGACAAAAGGGTAACTAGGGAGAAAATAGGGCCCTTAAAGATTAGCAAGGCCAGCTGTGTGTGGAACTGCAGGAAATGGAGGAGATATGAAATGATAATTCTGCATCAAGGTTTACTGGGAAGAAGGATTTGGAAGATAGAGAATCGGGGGTTTAAATTGTGACATCTTGAAAGATATTATTAGGGAGGAGGAGGCGCTGAATATCTGAAAACACATAAAAGTGGATAAATCCCCAAGACCTGACCAGGTGTACCCTAGAACTCTGTGGGAAGTGAGAGAAGTGATTGCTGGGCCGCTTACTAAGATATTTGTATCAGCGATACTCACAGATGAGGTGCCGGAAGACTGGAAGTTGGCTAACATGGTGCCACTATTTAAGAAAGATGGTAAGGAAAAGCCAAGGAACTATAGACCAGTGAGCCTGATATCAGTGGTGGGCAAGGTGTTGGATGGAATCCTGACAGACAGGATTTATATGTATTTGGAAAGGAAAGAACTGATTAGGGATAGTCAACTTTGCTTTGTGCATGGGAAATTGTATCTCACGAGTTTTTTTGAAGAAGTAACAAAGAAGATTGAGGATAGAGTAATGGATGTGATCTGTATGGATTTCAGTAAGGTGTTCAACAAGGTTCCTCATGATAGCCTGGTTTGCAAAGTTAGGTCACAGGGAATAGAGGGAGAAATAGCCATTTGGATACAGAACTGGCTCAAAGGTAGAAGACAGAGGTTGGTGGTGGAGGGTTGCTTTTCAGACTGGAGGCCTGTGATCAGTGGTGTACCATAAGAATTGATGCTCGGTCCACTGCTTTTCACCATTTATATAAATGATTTGGATATGAACATCAGAGGTATAGTTAATACGTTTGCAGATGACACCAAAATTGGAGGTGTAGTGGTCAGTGAAGAAGGTTACCTCAGAGTATAACGGGCTCTTGATCAGATGGGCCAATGGGCTGAGGAGTGGCAGATGGAGTTTAATTTAGATAAATGTTTAATTTAGATAAAGGTCAAATCAGGGCAGGACTTACATACTTAACGATAACATTCTGGGCAGTGTTGCTGAACAAAGAGACCTTGGATTGCAGATTCATAGTTCCTTGAAAATGGAGTCACAGGTAGATAGGATCGTGAAGAAGCTGTTTGGTATGCTTGCCTTTATTGGTCAGAGTATAGGAGTTGGGAGGTCATGTTGTGGCTATACAGGACACTGGTTAAGCCACTATTGGAAACTGCGTGCAATTATGGTCTCCCTGCTATAGGAAGGATGTTATGGAACTTGAAAGGGTCCAGAAAAGATTTACAAGGATGTTGCCAGGGTTGGAGGGTTTGGGGTTATTTTAACTGGAGCTTCAGAGGCTGAGGGGTGACCTTATAGGGGTTTATAAAATCCTGTAAATAGACAAATGGGTAAATAGACATGGCCCAAACTAGAGGGCATAGGTTTACGGTGAGAGGTGAAAGATTTAAAACAGACCTAAGGAGCAACGTTTTCACGCAGAGAGTGGTGCGTTTGTGGAATGAGCTGCCAGACAAAGTGATGGAGGCTGGTACAATTACAACATTTAAAAGGCATCTGGATGGGTACATGAATAGAAAGGGTTTAGAGAGATAAGAGTCAAATGCTGGCAAATGCAACAAGATTTATTTAGGATATCTGGTCGGCATGAACAAATTGGACTGAAGGGTCTGTTTCTGTGCTGTACATCTTTATGACTCTATAACCAGTGTGAGAGAAATGGGCTTGGATTCATGAGGCACTGAACACAGCATTGGGGAAATTGTGAACTGTCCTGCAGCAAGAAGACTTGAAACTATGGGGTTCAGATGTATAATTCTTTCAACTTTGCTTTACAAGTAGACAGAGTGGTTAAGAAGGCGTTTAGTATGCTTGCCTTCATTGCCCAGACCTGTAAGTATAAGAGTTGGAAAGTCATGTTGAGGTCATTGGTGAGGCTTCTTCTGGAATACGGTGTGCAGTTCTGTTTGATCTGCCATAGCAGGTATATTATCAAATTGGAGAGGGTTCAGAAAAGATTTCCCAGGATGTTGGCAGGAATGGAGGGATTGATTTATAAAAATAACCCTTCGGTCCAACCAGTCAATACTGAACATAATCCCAAACCAAACCTGCCTGGTATGCCTGCTCCTGGCCAATATTACTCCAAACCTTTCCCATTTATATACTTATCCAAATGTCTTTCAAATGCTGTAATTGTACCCACACTCACCACTTCCTCAAGAGGTTCATTCCATGAGTGAACCACCCTCTGTGTAAAATCCTTGTACCTCATGCCTTTTTTTAAAAAATCTCTCTCCTCTCACCTTAAAAGTGTGTCCCCTTGTCTTGAAATCTCTCATCCTATGGAAAAGACAACTCCATGAACTCCATCTATACCCCTCATTATTTTGTAAACTTTCTAAGGTCACATCTCAACCTCCTACATTCCAGTGAAAAACGTCTCGGCCTATCCAACCTTTCTTTATAACTCAAACCTTTCACACCCGGCAACATCTTGGTAAATCTCTTCTGAATCCTCTTGAGCTTGATAACATCCTTCCTAGGAGATTGAGGGATGATCTTATAGAGGTTTATAAAATCATGAGGGGCATAGATCAGGTGTATAGCAAGGGGTAGTTCAAGATGGGGTAGTTCAAAACGAGGGGGCATTTTTTTTAAGGTGAGAGGGGAAAATTTTGAAATGGACACAAGAGGCAATGTCTTTACACAGAAAAGTAATTTATATGTGGAATGAGGAATGTGGAATGTGTGTGGTATGTGGAATGCCAGAGGAAGTGGTGGATGCTGTTACAGTTGGAGCGTTTAAAAGATATTTGGATAAGTACATGAATAAGAAAGGTTTGGAGAGTTATGGGCCAAACACAGGCAGGTGAGACTAGTTTAGTTTGGGAACATGTATGGACCGAAGGGTCTGTGTCCATGTTATATGACTCTATGACTATACTTTTGACAGGAATGAAATCATGAAGCTAAGTGGCCAATTAAGATTGAGAGAAAAAGAAGATGCAGAATTTTAAACAGTTATTTTTCAGGAATGACATGGAGAGTAATTCTCAGTGTTTGTTGATAAAAATGAATCAAATGTGAGTAAGCAGTTAATGAAAGGAGATTGATATAATTCCAATGTATTGGGTTATTTTAAGTGGATGGAAGAAGATAGATTTTATAGTGGGTAAATACAGGAAACAGTGTAATATTAGTCCAGAGGATTATCTTGGGAGTCTAAATGTTGAACTCAGAAGTGTGATTACATGCTTTAGTGAGTACAATAAAAAACATGATTCAGGACTATGGTATGACTAGTTTCGCAGAAATGGTGGACCCAGATTAGTTTACTCTGACTGAATTTTCAGAGTTGGAGAGCTAGAAAATATAACAAGTTTGACACAAAACTGGAAACTAAGCAAGGTTTTTCTACCCTCACACACGAGGAAATGTGAAACAGACTCCCAGCATGAACTTATTTTATATAATCTTAACAAATATCTGGTATGAGACATGACTAACCTTTTTGAAATAGATCCCAATACAGATGCTCAAATGTTCTGCAGAATATGATTCTTGCTTTGTGGTGGTCAAGGTTACTGTCGTAGCCAGGGTATTAGATTGTTTTCATACTATGCATTTTGATTTTCAGTCTATATAGTGGAGTCAGCTGTTGAATAGAATTGTTATTTCAGAGGCTTCCCTGAGGAGGTTGTGTGGATGGATCCATCATGATTCGTTAAATGAATGGGCACACTCTGCTAAATAGTGTTCATTACTCATCGACTTTCAGCTTTTATTGCTTTCTATTCTCCAATTATAAATTTCTTAGTCTCATGCCTCATACAGTTCAGCTTTGCTCCTGCGGAAGTAATCATTTGATTTAGTGCAATAGGTCAACAATTTCTGGAGATTTTATTCCACACTGAGGTGAGATTCTGGACATTTCTAATGTTCAGTTAATCATTGCTGCTTCAGGGAGATTGAGAAATAACACTTTGTTATTGAAAATCCATGGCTCTTAAAATTAGATCCTTACAATAAACTGTCAAAGATTGATTGATTACTTTCATTGATACTTGAAAAAGGAATTGGGTTTGAGGGCCTTGACTTAAAGTGGAAAATGTTTGGACTGATGACCTATCCTGCTGTTAAAAATCACACAACACTAGGTTATAGTCCAACAGGTTTAATTGGAAGCACTAGCTTTCAGAGCGCCACTCCATCATCGTCCACCTGATGAAGGAGCATCACCCCGAAAGCTAGTGCTTCCAATTAAACCTGTTGGACTATAACCTGGTGTTGTGTGATTTTTAACTTTGTAAC
>NC_057712.1:17794672-17875589 GCF_004010195.1 Chiloscyllium plagiosum | reverse complement strand
CTAATGCCCGAAACGTCGATTCTCCTGTTCCCTAGATGCTGCCTGACCTGCTGCGCTTTTCCAGCAACACATTTCCATCTCTGATCTCCAGCATCTGCAGACCTCACTTTCTCCTCAAAGAATATTTGTGTCAATGATCATCAATGGTAGGCAATGATCATCTCCAACAAGAAAGCATCTAATCAGAGATTTGACCAAAAAAGTGAGTTGCCTACTCTGAACATCCTAGGGATATCTTTTTACGTCAAGGTGGTGGTGATGGGGCAATTACCTGAACTGGACCAGTCACACATTATGGATACAGGAACAGATTAGGGGTTGAATATTCTGCAGTAAATAACTCAGCTTCTGACCAATCAAAGCTTTTTCGGCATCTGTAAGTCACCGGTCTGGAATGTGTGGAATAGTTCCTCACTTACCTAGATAAGTGTGGCTCCAATATGCTTTGCACTGACCAAGACAAAGCAGTCTGTTTGATTGACACCTCATCTACTGCCTTCCATCACTGGTGAAAATTAATTGGTGTGTACCATCTATAAAGTGTGCTGAAGTTACTCGTTAAAGCTTTTTTGACAGTGCCTTCCAAATTCGTGACTCCTTCTGCTGAGAAATATAAGGATTTCAGGTGCATGGGAATGCCACCATCCTGCCACTGTCCCTCCAAGCCCCACACAATCCTGCCTTGAAACTATATCATTTTTCCTTCACTGTCACTGGGTGAAAACCCAAGGCTTCCCTCCATATTAGCACGGAGGAGAACTGGCACCACATGGACTGCAGTCAGTCAAAAGGTGTCCCATCACCACCACCTTGACGTAAATAGATATGATCAATAAATACTGGATTTGCCAGTGGTACGCACACCTAATGAATGAACAAACATCAACTTTTCTGGAATGGGACTTAATCTTCAGAACCGGTAACAGAAATATAGATAGCCAAACTTGACATCAATATTAGAGCTTAAAAATGTGTTGCTGGAAAAGCGCAGCATGTCAGGCAGCATCAAAGGAACAGGAGAATCGACGTTTCGGGCATAAGTCCTTCTTCAGGAATCAGGACTTCTGCGAATCCTCTTGCAAGGATGCCTTCCTTGAAGAAGCTCTCCTCCTCCCTCTACAAGGATCTCAGTGAGTCCCTCTCTCACTGCACCCCCCAGGTAATCTCCTCTGCCCTGAAGCTCTTCAGCCACGTACTCAGAAGGGCTTATGCCCGAAACGTCGATTCTCCTGTTCCTTTGATGCTGCCTGACCTGCTGCGCTTTTCCAGCAACACATTTTTAAGCTCTGATCTCCAACATCTGCAGTCCTCACTTTCTCCTAGTTGACATTAATATTAACCACATAACACCAGGTTATAGTCCAACAGGTTTATCTGAAAGTACAAGCTTTCAGAATGCTGCTCCTTCAGCTGGTGCGGTGCTCCAAAAGCTAGTGCTTCCAAATAAACCTGTTGGACTACAACCTGGTGTTGTGTGATTTTTAACTTTGTCCACCGCAATCCAACACCGGCACCTCTACATCATCAATATTAATATAACTGTCAATGGGAAAAATACACAAATGTAAAATATATAAAGAAACATTGTGAGTGGATGTGGAAGAAACTGGCTTAATGGATTATAACCTTTTTTTTTTGTTCTTTGTTCTCTTGTAAAATACTTTGTGGCATTTGGAAATGATCTAGTTTTCAAATGGATACTTCTGGGCAAAGAATAGAGGTGTAATTTCCTGAACTGAACAGAACTGGATGAAAGCAGGATGGTCTGTAATGCATTATGCCATTGTCCTGTTGAGGCTAGCACTGTGACGTATGTGGACACGACTCTTCCACTACATGTTGTGAATATTTATAAACTGAATATGTTTTCTGTCCCAACTGTGAATCACTGTGAGATTTTGATGCAGACCTCCAGAATATGTTGGATGTTGTTTTTGATTTTCTCTTTGGCAATCAAAGGACAATCGCAAGGAGAACTTGGTTTCATGTTTAAAGGCAGATAGGCCAAAAAACACGAATGAGAACTGTCGACCTGCAAGAGTGATCTTTAAGTGTCAAAGCTAAGGAGCTTTTTGAATAGTTTCAGTCAATAGATGCTTCAGGAACAATTCAGACACACCCTCTTATTATACATACATTGAATTGAATGAGTTAGAATGAGTGTATAAAAACGAGGTAATGACACTGAGGTGTGTGTCACTGTGTGCATTTACTATTCGATGTAAAGATTAAGTCATATATCTGGCACATAAGGGTATTCCCGATTGAGACTATGGAAAGGGCAAAAACCCACTAAGAAATCCTTGCTGAGTAGAGATGTCCAAGTTGTATGCTACATGAAAAACAGTATACTCAAGAAATCTGGTGTACTTGTCATATCTTCTGAGTGACTCGAAGTGATCCTGTGCGCTGAGGACAGAATTAAAGAATTACAATTAAATCTGATAGAATCTTATAAGCTACTGTTGTCAAACCAGTTTAGCAACGACAAACTACTATTTGGAACCAAGTCCAAGACTACAGATGTTGCAATTTTTTTGAAAGAGCTTGGCTAATTTGTTTATCTGGTCACCAATGAACACATTTCTCTGTTTCTAAGTTTTATGACCCAGGTATAGAATTTTAATTAAAAAAAATACCCTTGGCTTTCAAAGAGGTTTTTCATTAGTTTTCTGCCCATCTCTTTGCAGCAAGAGAGCAGTTTTGGTGCTACAGAATGAGCAGCTTTATCCTCAGAGGCGCTCATATACCAGTGAAGATGAGGCTTGGAAATCCTTCCTAGAAAATCCTCTGACTGCTGCCACCAAGGCCATGATGAGCATCAATGGAGATGATGATAGTGCTGCAGCTTTGGGTTTACTGTATGATTATTACAAGGTATGTAATCCCAGCAGATGAAATCCACAATTCTGAGAGTCTCCCAGATATCACATCTGAATCTTAAAGTTAAAAATCACACAACACCAGGTTATAGTCCAACAGGTTTAATTGGAAGCACTAGCTTTCGGAGCGTCGTTCCGAAAGCTAGTGTGCTTCCAATTAAACCTGTTGGACTATACCCTGGTGTTGTGTGATTTTTAACTTTGTACACCCCAGTCCAACACTGGCATCTCCAAATCCTGAATCTTAAAAGATGCTTAAGAGCGGTACACAGGATTGGTTAGATTCTAATTCACTTTGTGCTGAAACAAAAGAATGTTGCTTACCTTGTGAGTTTCCCTTTCTGTGATATTCACCATGTCTCAAAACTGGTTCTGAAATAATTCTGCGGATATGAGTGAGGGAGTATAAATGCAGTTGTCTGACGTCCTTACTGTATTTTTACAGAAATGATAGGATGAAAGTGAAGTTGATTTGAGCCACGTGGGAAGAGAATTGTTGTTCAACTTAAGTTTATTAAAGAAGGACATAACACGGGTTGACAATTGAGATCTTTGCGCAAACTGGCTAAAACCACCCTGACTTGAGTTGCTGACGATCACTGTACATTGCAATACAGTACTTGGCATTTGCTGGCAGACAACAGCTACTCACAGAATCTATGTGTTTTGATTGCTGCCAACAAAATACTGTTCATAACAACTTGATACCGAGCATCTAAATACCTCTCTTGTTAGGTTCCCAGGGAGAAGAGGACAATACCACCAGAGAAAAATTCCAGTACTGACCCTGAGCACAATAAAAGGTAAGTGTATTATAACTGTTGACATGTGCTTAGAACCATAGAAGGTCATTCATCCCACACTGTCTGTTGGCTCTTTGGGAGAGTTGTCCAATTAGTTCAACTTTCCCACTTTCCCCAAAGCCTACAAAGTTTTACTTTTTCAAATACACGATCAATACATTTTCAATGTGGCTATGAGTCTGGTTCAGTCACTTCTTCCGGTAACATAGTTATGACTTAATAAAACAGAAAATCTTGATCTTCTCTCTGGCTCATTTGTAAATTAGCTTAAAAATGTGTCCTCTGGTTACTGATCTTTCCTGCTCACTTGAAAAAACCTTGTCTCTTTATTTGCTCTTTCAATACCATCCATAATTTTAAATCAGAGAAAGTTTTAAGTATGGTTGCAGAAGCTCCGATCCAAATGTCCAAATACCAGAGCTGTCTGAAAGATTTTACAGCATGCATCAATTTTAACTGAGCAAAATTTAAACAAAACCTTGCCTGGACAGTTTGGTTAAGCAAACTGTATTAGTGCGGTTTGTCTCCAGAGTAGTTAATGGTTTGCTGCTTTATGGATCACTGTACCTGATGCTCCAAACAAATCCTAATCCCTCTTGAAGCAAGTTGCCCATGACTTGAACCACCTGATCCACAAACTGTCAATACCTGAAACTGAACATAGCCTTAGTCTCAAGGTTGTTACATTGAAGCACAGTACAATTTACTGTTTGAGCTTAGTCAATAATTGTTGCTTGCCTACTTAACCGTTGGTTCTTTCAGAACTGAATTTAATATTCTAAATATTTTCCACTGGCAATCAGGAATGAGACTCCAATCCCACTTTTCCTTCCCTTTCCAAAGAGCCATACTTGTTGCATGAACTACCTGCAACAGACCTGATCGCCCAAATGGGTCAGTCTGAAGCACCATGTCTGAACTACAGGAACTCCAGCCCTTTATACTGACAGGTGTAAGCTATCATCCCACCAAGTTAATCTGCAAACACTGATGCCGAGTTGAAACCTGGTCCAACAAGGTTCCAACCATTCCTGTTGGAACAGCCCTGGATTCTTGGAGCTGCTATTTTCGTCTGTTCATGTAAAAGGTCTGTGAGAACAAATCATCAGTACCCCAAACGCTCCACACAAGATGCAAAGATTTTTTTGTTTAATCAAAGAAAGGAACCCAATCATTGACACAAAATCTGAACTTTGTGAAAGCTACAATTACTTAGCTTGATTAATTTAGGCGAATAACACTTAAGGGATTGCTCAGTTAAGGAGATAGTGTTTATTTTTTATGGATGCTGTAAACCCCATAGTTTCTCTGTCTGAGTGATGCAAAGGGATGTCCAACAGAAAGTGAAGCCTGAGTGTAACTACTTTATTGTTGGATGTTGTGCTGTCTCTGTAATTAAAAGAGGACAGCTGATTCCATATTTTAGTGAGTTAGTTAATATTCCAACAACTCAACTTTTTAATTTTATGCAGAATGTGTCATTCAGACAATATTGATGTGGCTAGAAGAAATAGAGAATTGCAGATGCTGGAGATCAGAGTCGAGAGTGTGGTGCTGGAAAAGCACAGGTGGTCAGGCAGCATCCAAGGAGCCCTGGCCTATGCTTGAAATGTTGATTCTCCTGCTCCTTGGATGCTGCCTGACCCTCTGTGCTTTTCCAGCACCACACTCTCAAATATTGATGTGGCTGTCTGTCATATGTTTTTCCCAAATTTTAACTTTGAATTTTGCATTAACTTCCAACGTTACAGTATAATGGCAAGTGATCTGATTTTTTTTTTTACCTTACTGCAAGAGTTAATCATTTTCCTAATGTGAATTATTTGGGTTTAAGCTCTACTGGTATTACTGAAATTTAGTAAGTATAGAAATGCCCCAAAATTTGACTCTTGATGTTCAGAAATATCCATCCATTAAAAAGAGAGATATAAATATCTTGTTCCCTTTTGTGCTTATCTGAGAGCAGTTTCTGTGCAATGCGATAATTTCTTATGCACTTGGGTGACACAATCTTTGGAACCAACAGACACGATGGGCTGAATCACACTTTGTTGTTCTTGAAGAATTGGAAATTGTTAACATATATAATGACCACACTATTCTTTGAACATGTTTGACCAGCAGTCCAGGGAAACGTGCTACGAAATAATGAATCCAGGTTCCAAATAATTACCATACTGACTGGGATCTTATGAGCATGTTTTATTCTTTTTTTTATGTAATAGTTTAAAAAATTTCTTTCCGTTTTGTTTTGCTCGTTGGAAGATTGCTAACCCCCATGCATCTCCCTCGCACTAGAAGGGGAGTGCGGTCAGGGATGCTGTCTTCTACACAGCCAGCTTCAATGCTGCTCTATGATCGTCCAGAAGGAGCCACAATTCAAACCGGGTAAGCCGGCAGTATTGGGTTTTTAAAATATTTCCTTCCTTTGATTATATAATGACTATTATTATTGAGTCAGAGCGTCATAAAGCATGGAAACAGACCATTTGGTACAACCCGTCTGTGCTGACCATGTCCCCAAACTAAACAAGTCCTGCCTACCACTTGGCCCGTTTCCCTTCAAACCTTTCCTATTCATGAACTTATCCAAATATCTTTTAAATGGTAATTCTGCCAAGCAGCCTACTTAACAATGAACAAACTTCTCAAAATGCCTTAGACAGGTTTGAGTACCATCAGCCCTTAGATTTGAACCATCAAATCTTTCTTTTTTTATTATTCATTCATGGGATGAAGGCATCACTGACTAGGCCATCATTTATTTCCCATCCCTAATTGCCCAGAGGACAGTAAAGAGTCAACCACGTTGCTATGGGTCTGGAGTTACATGTAGGCCAGACCGGCTAAGGAAGGCAGTTTCCTTCCGTAAAGAACATTAGTGAACCAAGTGGGTTTTTCTGACAATGGACAATGAATTTATGATAATCATTAGACTCTTAATTCAATTTTTTAAAAACTAAATTCAAATTTCACCTTCTGTGAAGGTGTGACTCAAACGCAGGTCTCCAGAAGATTATCTTGCTTTCTGGATTAACAGTCCAGCGATAATACCATTAGGCCATTGCCTCCCCACTAAAGTGCTGTTACGGAAACATGCTTTATCTGTCAAAGGAGAAAGTGAGGACTGCAGATGCTGGAGATCAGAGCTGAAAATGTGTTGCTGGAAAAGCGCAGCAGGTCAGGCAGCATCCAAGGAGCAGGAGAATTGACGTTTCGGGCAGGGCTCATGCCCAAAACGTCGATTTTTATCTGTCAAAGCTCAAGTTTCATTTAAATTAATATAGTCAGTCTCTAGTAATACCAGCATATGATTTTCAAAGAAATGCTAAACTAAATTGAGATATTTTACATATGCCTATGCTATTGAAGAAAATTAAACGTGACAATTTTTCCATTGCAGTGTAAACTAATCCTTTCTTTCCAGAGTACTTCTTGTTCTGAAATAATGGTGTGGTCACATTCTTGGGCTAGCTGGCTTATCAGGGTAGTTTTAATGCTGCCTGAAATTTTGGAAAAATGATGTAATTAAGAGTTTGAGAGTGATCTTTCTAAAGTTACTTCACGGCAACTCATTTTTTTTATTTACTGGCATAGCAGGTTTTAGGCATCAGAAAATAAAATGCAACTATTTCATTAAAATTTATATTCAATTCACCATATTCCTGCCCTGAATGTTTTAATTTTTATGAATTCTGTCACACTAGAAAGAAAGAGAGAGAGATTTCTATGTCCTGCAGCACTGTGAAATAGGCACACCAGACAATGAGATTTAATTAAACAGAGATTAGAATTATGAGAATGGGGAAGTGTAAATAGAGCTGAAATGGATCCTTGGTACAGCTTAAATTAGTTGATAAGGGTCCAAAATTTAGGGAGAATGGTGGAAATCAACTAGGCTTCCTGCTCCTAAAAACTATTTATACTTGAGCTGGAGTATGCATGTGGAAGAACATCAAGGTGTACAGAAACAGGACTAGCCAACTTGAAGCTGATGAGAATTGTGGAGGAGTGGAAAGAAACACTAGTTGAAGTCACACATAGTACAAGTTAAGATGATGTGGTTGTCGGAAGTTGGTCCCCTCAATTCAATCACATCACAGCAGGATTTCCTCCAGCATTGTCCCAGGCCCAACCATCAGCTACTTCATCAGTGCTATACCTTCCATCATAAGGTCAGAGTGGAATGTTCACTGATCATTGGAGAATGTTTAGCACCACTCATTCAGTTGCTGAAGCAGTCCATGTCTATATGCACAAAACCTCGGCTAAATTCAGGCTTGGGTATATAAATGCCAAGTAACATTAATACCACACAAGTACCAGGCAATTAGCATGTCCAACAAGAGAGAATCTAACCAATGCCCCTTGACATTCAATGATATTTTCATTGCTGAATCCCCCGTATTAACTGGGTTATACTTGACTAGAAATTGCACTGCACAAGTCATATAAATATTGTGGCTACAAGAGCAGGTCAGAGGCTAAGAGTTATGTAGTAAATAACTCATCTCTTGACTCCACAAAATTTGCCCCCTATCCGCAAAGCAAAACTCAGTGTGATGGAATATTCCCCACTTGACTGGATGAGTACAGCTCCAACAAGATCCAAGGACCTTAACTTCATCCAGGATAAAGTAGCATACTTGACTGTACCCCATTCACTTCTTGCAACGTTCACTTGACACAGTGGTAGCAGTGTTTACCGTCTACAAGATGATCTGGAACAACTCACGACAAGTCCTCCGAAAGCATGTTTCAAACCTGTGAGCTTTATCACCTGGAACACAAGGGCAGCAGATTCATGGAATATCACCACCTACAAGTTCCTGTAGAAGCCACAAACTATCCTGACATGGAACCATCCTTTCACTGTGACTGTGTCAAAATCCTAGAACTCCCTTTCCAACAGTGCTGTTGGGTACACTACACCATGTGGACTGCAGTCAAGAGGGGCACCTGACTACCATCCTCTCCAATGGAGTGAGAAATGGGAAATGAATGCTGGTCTATCCAGCAATACCCTCCTCTCACAAATAATTTTTTTAAAAAGTTGTTAGATTGGGATGACCTGCACGGTTGAACCATCTTCTCAGGTACTCGGGAGGTTCATCCACATTTGATACTTTAGAATGAGACATTTTGTGATTGAGACGCACATATTTGGATTTGTCAAACATTGTTCGCTCACGTGAGCAACAAACATCTACAGTAACACCGAAGAGAATTCCCAAATTTATATCCTTTTTTAAAAAAAGTGTGTTATTCAGAAAGCTTATTAAAATAATATTATTATGTGATGGAAATGTGTTGCTGGAGAAGCGCAGCAGGTCAGGCAGCATCTAGGGAACAGGAGAATCGACGTTTCGGGCATTAGCCCTTCTCCAGCATCTGCAGACCTCATTTTCCCCCCTAATATTATTATGTGTCAAGTGTTCGCTCAGAAAAGCCAGTGCCTGAAAATATTTTCTTCAGTCAGTAGATTTAATGTAAAGCATCTACCCTACCCTCCTTCCAGTGTTCAAAAGTAGGACTGTGGGAAGTAAGGGAGGGCTGGAAGCTGGAGTTTGAAGGTGTAACATTGAAATGGTTGAGTAACCGAGTATGGGAAATGAAAACAAGCAAAGCTAGAAATACAGGTTAGCTGAACAATTCACTGAGTGATTCAGCTCATAATATTATTAAAGTTGCTGTTGGTAATGGGGGAATAACACTTCATTGACTGCACAGTGTAATAGTTGACATACCTTCAAGAAGCAGCTGAACCAATTCCTGACCTGGACACGTTATTATTTGGAAAGTCAATGTCTTTTCTAGGTAACACTTAGTCCATGGGAGCTTCTGGTTTTGATTTTCTGAGGAGGTCAAAGAAGAGTTTTCGAGATTGTGTTTTGTCTGTTTGCCTGTCTTAGGAGTCTATGGCTGCTTGAGTAGACGTGAGTTTGTCAGTGGGCGGGTGTTGGGCCTGAAATGATTCAGCTGAAGAGGAAGAAGTGGCTGGTAGGGGAAGAGTAATCAATGGGGACAAAAATAATTATTTGATAGTCCAGTTATAAAGTTGTCAAGTAAGCTTTGTGGAACAACTTGATTTACCTGTCTGTCATTTTTCTATTTTTATTAATAAAAAACTCACTACATTTAATATTTATTGTGGTGATATTCCATAAAGCCAGTGATTGCATATCCTTATTTTCAGTGGAAACAGAAATCAATTGCCTGTGCAATTTGAACTTTATAAATAAACTATTTTAATATTAATGCTGTTTTCGTGTTGATTAACGATGAGACCCTGGCTTGACTTCAGTGTCACTGTTTTCCCTCCTGGACTGGACTAGATTCCCTCAGTGTTAGTGTCTCTCCTCCTGGTCTGGGCTGGACTGGACTGGACACCCTTAGTGTCACTGTCTCCCCTCCTGGACTGGACTAGGCTGGGATGGACTGGACTGGACTGCACACCCCCATGGGGTCAGTGTCTCCCTTCATGGACTGGACTAGGCTGGGATGGACTGGACTGGACCCCGTCACAGTGTCACTGTCTCCCTTGTGGACTGGGCTGGATTCCCTCACAGTGTCACTGTATCCCTTCATGGACTGGGCTGGACCCCCTCACAGTGTCACTGTCTCCCCTTGTGGACTAGACTGGACACCATCACAGTCTCACTGCATCCCCTTGTGGACTGGATTGGATTCCCTCACAGTGTCACTGTCTCCCCTCATGGACTGGGCTGGACCCCCTCACAGTTTTACTGTCTCCCCTGTGGACTGGACTGGACCCCTTCACGGTGTCACTGTCTCCCCTGTGGACTGGGCTGGACCCCCTCACAGTGTCACTTTCTCCCCTGTGGACTGGGCTGGACCCCCTCACAGTCTCACTGCATCCCCTTGTGGACTGGATTGGATTCCCTCACAGTGTCACTGTCTCCCCTCGTGGACTAGGCTGGACCCACTCACAGTGTCACTGTCTCCCCTTGTGGATTGGGCTGGATTCCCTCACGGTGTCACTGTCTCCCCTGTGGACTGGGCTGGACCCCCTCACAGTGTCACTGTCTCCCCTTGTGGACTGGACTGGACCCCCTCACAGTGTCACTGTCTCCCCTCATGGACTGGGCTGGACTCCCTCACAGTGTCACTGCCTCCCCTCATGGACTGGACTGGACACCCTCTTGGTGTCACTGTCTCCCCTCATGGACTGGGCTGGACTCCCTCACAGTGTCACTGTCTCCCCTCATGGACTGAGCTGGACTTCCTCACAGTGTCACTGTCTCCCCTCATGGACTGGGCTGGACTCCCTCACAGTGTCACTGTCTCCCCTTGTGGACTGGACTGGGCTGGGTTCCCTCAGTATGAAAGTCTCCTCTCTGTCAGATCTGATATGCTCAATATGTTTGTGGCACTTCCTGTTTGCACTGCTTTACTTATGAATCTTTGAATGTGCTAATGTTTTGACAAACCTTTGGCTTCGTGGAACAAAATTAATAACTCTCTTGCATTTTGAACTTCAGATTGATGAAGCTTTTTGCTCCATAATTCTTCCTTTATTGCTTTATTGGAAACATAAATAGTTCATAAGAAATTTAAGATTAATTTTGAGTGGCTTTACTTGACATTGACAGGACTTCCCATAGTGTCAATAGCAGCACCGTCACCTAATACTACCAGTACATTTGCCACTGTTTTAAAAGTACCAGACTAAAAGCACATGTTTGATTCAGGTGAGAGGCTCATTTTAAGATAGGAACTATGATTGCACAATGTGTGCTTAAGATAATCTGTGTTGGGGGACACACTTCTCTGCCAGGCAATATAGCTGATTAGTGAGCGCTTCCTCCTAGTTAAAATCTACCCATTATCAAAAAAGGTTGTTTTGAGGGAAATAATGGCAAGGTTGACAAATCAGCTTTAAATGGTTAAGTGGTTTTCCATGTCGCCATTACATTACAGTATGTATGAAATTATTGTCTTTTCTTTTTAAGGAATTGCATGCTGTCTGCAACAGATCACCCAGTCATTTCCACCGCAGATAATCGAGTGCAACAACTGAGAGTTTTGCCAGTCAATCTGGTGTTGCCTGGCCACTCCGTCGGACACGATAAAGTAAATCAGTTTACAAACACAGACACTACTGTCACTGTCTCTGTCACAACAGTACCAACACAATCTATTAAAACCGAAATGAACCCTAATAACTTTTCTGTGGGAATGCTGCCAACATCATATTGCAGCGAGCCTCCTGAGCGCTCGGTCATTCATGATCGAAATCCTCATGGTGACCACTTTGCCTCAACTGCACAGTCACAGAGAAGAACTCCAGACACAACTTTCACAGAGAATTTCAAGGAAGGCACTCAAGAGGTAAACCGGCCATTTACACATTTATTGCACGATCTGACATAGTTGTTAGCGCTTAGTCTCCTTTATCATGGAATGACAACCCTGTAGTTTAAATCAAAACAGAAAGTGTTGGAGAAATGTCTGGCAACATCTGTGGAGAAACAGTTAATGTTTGGAGTCAAATATGATTAGTTCAAAATACCCCATATTTTAGTTTTGGTTTCCCTGAGAGGGCAGATGGAAGATGATCATCTCTTAGCCCTCTTAATGCCATCCTAAGGCACTGTTATGGTTATATAGAACAAGGCCATGGATGGCTGAATTTCTATCCTCAATGCCATAGCGGCCTGATGTAGATTGAGAACTTGATACAATTGATGGAAGAGGTTAAACCAATCTCTCATCTATCTATTGTGCCACGAAGCAGTATTGAAATGGACCAGGACATGTAAGACTACTTGCAGCATTATTAATTATAGTTTAACCTTGGTGTGCCACATCGTCTACTTACTTAGTAAAGAGTACATCATTTGGGGTGATACTCACATTGCGCAGTAATATGAAAAGAACAGTGAATTGCAGCCCATTGAGCAACCTGTCTGAAAAGAAAAATCCAGCAGAGTATAAAACTATCTGCTGATTCATTACCATCTGGGATTACTTCTGTTCTGTGGAAAATGTGGGATCATAATGACAGCTTTTCATTGCAAATTGTTAGTGTAGCCCATCCCTTCAGATATTTCCACTTTCCCTTTTTGTGGATGGCTAATTTTCATTTGGATTATTACAGAGATTGGATGCAAACTGGCAGGTGTAGTCAACATGAAGGACAGAATTCATGCTCTGAGGTTGTTGAAACTCAATGTTGAATCCAGAGGGCTGTGAAGTGCTTCCATAGAAAATGTGAAACTGTACCTTCAGCTTGCACCAGCTTTCACTGGAGCACTGCAGGAAGCCTAGCATAACAATGTTAGCACTGGAGCAAGATGGTGTTATCGAAATGGCAAGTAACTGGAAGGTCAGGGTCATTCTTACAGATAGAGTCCAGAGCGTTTATTATAGTAGGGCTTAAAAAAAATTCTGGTTATTATATCTGGAATCAGTACAAATTTGAAGGCAAAAAAATAGTAAGAAACGTAATGCTGAATGGGTTCCAGAGAATTAACTGTTTAGAGAACAAAAGCTGGAATGGTATGCAGGATTTGGCATGTGACAGATAGAAATGTTTCGAACAGAACTAAAGGAATAGGAATGCCAGTCTGTCATCTTTAATTCTACATAAACATGAGCTCATCCAAAATTCTGCTACCTGTATCCTAACTTGCACAAACTTCTGCTCACCCTATAATGCTGTGCATACCATCCTAAGTTGGCTTTTGAGACAACAAAATCTCAGTTTTAAAGTTTTCATTTATGTTTTCATATCTCTCTCTCTCTCCTCTTGATCTCTGCAGTGTCCTCCAACTTGACCACGTCTGAAAGATCTGCGCTCCATGGATTGTGGGCTTGTCACTCTTAAATCTCTGATTTTAATCACTCCACCATTGACAGTCATGTTGTCAGCTACTTAGGCTTTAAGCTCTGATATTCCTTCTGGAAAGCTCATTGCAATTCTACACTCTTCAATTTTAAGATTCTTCATAAAATCTGCCTCTATAACCATCATCATCTGCCCAAATTTCTCATTATGTGGCTTGGTGTCAATATTTTTTTGATAAAACTCCTGTGATGTGCCTTGGGGTGTTTTTACTGTGTTAAAGATGCAATACAAATGCAAGTTGTTTCTTGACTGGTATAAACACTTTTATATCTATTTCATAATTTGGAACAATTACACCATTACGTGGAGCACACTAAGGCTGTAATTAACTTGGTCTGAGTAGGAACCTCATTTCTTGCCACAACAATTTACAGCAATCTGATAATCTTGTATAACAAGAAAACAGCTTTAACCATTACAGGTGTTACTGTTTGCCACCATTACAGATAAAAAAAAGTATGTTACAAATGAATTCATTGCAATGAATATGCAAAAAAAAAGAACTTAGTTATGAATTCCTGTCTAAAACAGCCATTTGTGTGTAACTCATTGAAAAATCTGAAGGTGCTTCCCAGGAGCATCATAAACCAAACTGTTGACACCAAACTGCATAAGATGATAGTGAATTAGATGACCAAATGCAAATCTTACCCCTGATCGTTTGTACGTGACACTGAATATCCAACCTTACCTTTGACCTGAACTTGAACAGCTACACAAATACAATAGTTACAAGAGCAAGTCAGATGCTGCGATTTCTGCTGGAAGTCACTCACCTCCTAACTCTTCAAAGCTTTCCTGACATATACAATGTACATACCAGGAGTTTGATGGAGCACTCCACTTGCCTGGATGAGTGTAGCTTCCCTAACATTTTAAGAAGCTTGACAAAGAAACTGCTAGACTGACACCCGATCCAATACCTCCAACATTCATTTCCTTCCCCACCAGCTATCAGAAGCCACAGTGAAACCCATTTACAAAATGCATCACAGCAACTCACCAAGGCTGCTCTGACAACATCTTCCAAATCAGTGACCTCAACTACCTAGAAGGTCACAGACTGCAGATGCATACGAACACATGCTTTGGTGATAATCCAATGAAACTTCAATACCTTAGCACAGTTTTAAAAATCACTTAAACTTCGATTCTGTTTGGAGTTCTTGCTAATTTATCCTGATGAGAGTTGTGTACAGGCCTCCGAGCAGTTGTCAAGATGTGAGAAGAATTGAATCAGGAGATGCAAAAGGCATGTAAGAAAGACACTGTTACATAATCATAGGAGTCTTCATTATGCCAGTGAACTGAGAAAACCAGCTTGGTAGCAGATCTCAAGAAAAGGAATTAATGGAATGTTTTTGAGATTGGTTTTTTGGAGCAACTTGTGGTAGAGTCCACTAAGAAACCGGCAATTCTGGATTTGGTAATATGTAATGAGGCATGGAAGGGGAGACAGTGGAGCAGCAATGGTAGGAGTTACTGGGGATAATCTGGGAGGCACAGCAGAAATTCATCCCAAGGAAGTAGAAAAAAACTCAGGGGAGGATGGGGCAACCATGGGTGACAAGTGAAGTCAGGAACAGCACAAAAGCAAAAGAGAAAGCATATAATGTGGTGAAGATTAATGGAAAACCAGAGGATTGGGAAGTCTTTAAAAACCAGCAGAAGATAGCTAACAAAACAATAAGGTGTGTGTGTGTGGAGTGGGGGGAGTTGCGGGGAGGTGGTTGGTGGAGAAGTTTAAATATGAGAGTAAGCTAGCTAGTAATATTAATGAAGATTGCAAGAATCTAAAAAGAGAGAGGTAAGAGTGAACATTGGAGGCTGAAAACTGAGGTTGGAGAAGTAGTAGAGGAAATGGTGGAGGAACTGAATAGGTACTTTGCATCAGTCTACACAGTGGAAGACACTAACAGGAAACTGTAGGCCAGTTAACCTGATCTTGGTCATTGGTAAGATTTTAGAGTCCATTATTAAGGATGAGATTGTAGTGTACTTGGAAGTGCTTGGTAAAATAGGACTGAATCAACACAGCTTCGTCAAGGGGAAGTCATGCTTGACAAATCTGTTGGAATTCTTTGAGGAGGTGACAAGCAAGTTAGACAAAAGGAGAACCAGTGGACATGATCTAATTGGATTTCCAAAGGTGTTTGACAAGGTGCTGCACAGGAGGCTGGGAAATATGATAATTGCCTGTAGTGTTAGGAGTAAGGTATGGCATTGATAGAGGAATGGCTGACAGAAGGCAGAGAGTAGGGATAAATGAGTCTTTTTTGGGATGTCAGCCAGTGACTTGTGAGTTCCACAGGGGTCAGTGTTAGGACCACAACTATTCATGTTATATATTAACAATCTGGATGAAGGAACTGAGGACATTGTTACTAGGTTTGCAGATGACACAAAGATAGGTGGAGGGTCAAGTAATATTGATGAATCGAAGAGGCTGCTGAAACACTTGAATATGCTAGGCAAGTTGGCAATGAAATGGCAGATGGAATACAATGTGGGAAAGTATGAGGTTATGCACTTTGGTATGAAGAATAGAAGCATAGATTATTTTCTGAATGGGGAAAGGCTTTGGAAATCTGAAGCTTAAATGGACCTGGTAGTTCTAGTTCAGGATTCTCTTAAGGTAAACATGCAGGTTCACTTAGTGGTTAGGAAGTCAAATGAATTGTTAGCATTCATTTCAAGAGGGCTAGAATACAAGGGCAGAGATGCACTGCTGAGGTTGTATAAGGCTGTGGTCAGACTACGTTTGGAATATTGTGAACAATTTTCAACCTGTATATAAAAAAGGATATGTTGGCATTGGAGGAGTCCAGAAAATGGTTACATGGATGATCCTAGGGATGAAAGACTTATCATATGAGAAGCAGTTGAGGACTCTGGGCCTGTACGTGAAGGAGTTTAGAAAGATATGGGGGGATCTGATTGAAACTTACAGAATGCTGACAGGCCTAGATAGAGTGGACATGGAGATGTTTCCACTAGTAGGAGAGACTAGCACTTGAGGGCACAGCCTCAGAGTGAAGGGACAACATAGAACCGAGATAAGGAGGAATTTCTTCAGCCAGAAGGTAGCTAATCCATGGAAGTCATTGCTGCAGAGGGCTGGTGGAAGCCAAGTCATTGAGCGTATTTAAGACAAAGCTAGATTCTTGATTGGTAAGGGAATCAGGGGTTATGGGGAGAAAGCAGGAGAATGAGATTGAGAAACATTTCAACCATGATCAAATGACAGAGCAGACCCAATGGGCTGAATGGTCTAATTCTGCTCTTCTATTTTACAGTCTCATCACTGGTTGATTACCTTCATCAGGACAATTCTGAAGGTTCTTTGACCTGAAACATTAACACTGTTTCTCTCCATAAATGCTGTCAGACCTAAATATTATAAATATTTTCAGTTTTGGTTTCACTAAAAGACTATCTGTTTATATTCCATTGCGATTTGTGGAAGCTTGCTGTGTCGATGTTGGTTGCCTTATTTCCTACATGATAACAATGAGTGTGTTTCAAAAGTTCTTCACTGGCTGTCAAATACAATGGAGTGTTCTGAGGTTGAATCATCAAATTCCTGCCTCTGCACGTTGTCTCTTGTCATATGAGAAGCAATTGAGGACTCTGGGTCTGTACTTACATTCAGTCTTACTGATGACTTATGGTGCAGACATTTGCTACTTTTGTCCATTCTTCTTGATTTCAAAAATTCCACAATTGTTCTGCAACAGCAATACAGGAATAATTGAATTTATAACATGCCCCTTAGAATCACAGGTAATCCCAAAGTCTGTATATTTTTTCAATGTGTAAGTCACACTGGTGCTTTAGCCTCAGCACTATTGCAGAATTAGGATACGGGTCAGGATAAATGCTGAGGTCAGCTCCTCCCCAGGACACAAACAGGATACAGATTAAAATATGAATTACTAAACAAGTCGGCTTTCAGCTCTAACCTCGCCAACCTGTGATTTTGCATTCTAATCAAATGTGTGCAAGAATAATCACAGGTTGGCAAGTATACAAGCGGAAAACTCAAGCTGGTGGGGAAGATATTGTTTATCTAATGGGAAGAGGAATTGTGGTTGGTGCATATTTACCCTTTTGCTGATTTTAAGTTGAAAAGTAGCCAAGAGTCTCGGGTGATGTTTTCTAGTGTAAAACTCCACCTGCTTTAGGTTAAAATTAATGGAGAGACAAAGTTGTAACCCTTTACTCAGAGGAAGAAAAGCTTTCATTTATTGCTTTGCACAAGATATCATTTCACATGCTGAAATGCTTTGAATTGCCTTCACTCAGTTGCTATGTTAACAAAAGAAGCATGTGTTTTGCTCGAAGTATTCTTCAAACTTATCAATGAAATATATAACCAGTTAAATAATTCCTGGGAATGGGAAGAATGTTAGCCAAGATAGCCAGCAAACTATCTGCATTTCTTCACTAAACCTTTAATGTCTACATTGTCAAACAGGAGGTTCATTCTCATTCTCTGACAGTGTTTGGATGGTCTTCCATCCAATTTTGGATCAATGGATGGTCCTCCATCCCACATTGACTTGTCTGCCTCGATTACTAAGGTCCAGGACTTCAATCATTCTTGGAAAATGTTAGCAACTGGACCAGGCTGACACAGTACCATGGGTGTATAATCTTCATCAGGAATGGAACAAAACCTCAAATGTCATGTATTAAGGTTCACCCTGGGTGAGAAATAGTAATCATACAGACTCAAATAGAATTATACTTCTGCACGTAATCAAGACCATTGATAAAGTACTTTACAGGTTTATCAACCATCATCAACCTAATTGTTGATTGGAATCAGGATTGGTGCTAGTTAAGGTGCATTGAAATGAATAAATTATTCAGTGCAAAATATAATAGTTAATTAATTTGTTCAAAGGCATTTGCAAGAAACAAAGCCTGCTTCAATAAGATGTGTTGTATAGTTTTCGTTTGACTTTGGGGTCAAGATGAGATTTTATAGCATTTTCCCTCTCATATGTCCACAATAGAATAAAAAGGACAAGTCTGTGCAGTCATGGTCACATTGGCCTTTTAATCCACCTTCTTACGTTTCCTTTCATCACAGGTATTTGGCTTTCCTACGGATCTCCATGTACGAATGCCCACTATGAATTCAGAGGAGTATGCCTTTGATAGAATGAGGTAAATATTTTTACATAAAGCAAAGGAGATCTGAAAATAGCAAAAACAAGCTCAGCAGGTCTGGCAGCATCTGTGGAGAGAAAACAGAGTTAATGTTCTGAAGTTCTGATAAAGGGTGGCTGGACTCGAAGTGTAAACTCTATTTCCTCTCCACAGATGCTGTCAGACCTGCTGAGTTTCTCCAGCAATTTCCGTTTTCATTTGTTAAATATTTTAAACATACCTGTTATCTTTTAATAGAGACTTAATGCCTGTGCATTTTTATACACTAATACTTACATTTCAAATACGTCATTAGTGTCTTAATTGGTAGCATTTGCAACTTCATAAAATGCTCCTATATTGTGTGAAGTGAGTTGCAGTAGATAGTAACTCACTTTAAGTCAGAAAGTAAAATTGGACCCAAGAATTTTTAATAGAGGGAAGCACTAATCAAGTCATGCTGAATCAAGTTGACTCTGTGATATAACATTCAGTGAATCTACTATAGTGTACAGAATGTAATCGGTATTAATTTCTGGGGGATGTTAGCTGATGCACAACACTTGTAAAATTTATAGTACTGTAGCAGAGAAATTTGGAAGATGTGGGTGCTCAAGAAAGCAAGAAATTAGGAAGAGCAGTTCAACCCATCAAGCTCATTTCTACCATAAATGCCACATACCAATTAATTTGTGGAAAGAAATTCATATAAAAATGCATCTTGATCCCCACTGGTGAACAAAGAAGGTACAGGATTTGTTTTATTATTCCTTCAGATGATGTGGATGTCCTTAGCTAGCATTTGTTCCTATCCTTACTTGCCCTTGTGAAGGTGATGGTGATCTGCCATCTTGAGCAACTACAGTGTGGTGTAGGGATAACCACTGTGCTGTTAGGGAGAGTGTTCTAGGATATTGAGCCAGTGAAACACAGCGATATAGTTACAAGTCAGGATATTGTGTGACTTGGAGGGGAACTTGCAGGTGATCGTACGCCCATGCATCTTCAGACCTTAACCTGGTGGTAGAGGTCACTTTTTGGAATGTACTGTCAGAGGAGCCTTGGTGAGTTGCTGCAGTGCATCTTGTAGATAGTCTACACAACTGCCACTGACGGTTGGTAGCAAAGGAAGTGATTATTTGAGGTGGTGGATGGGTTGTCAGTCAAGTGGGCTGCTTTGCCCTGGATGGTCCTGGATCGAGCTTCTTCAATGTTATTGAAGTTGCACTTGCCCAGGCAAGTGAGGAGTATTCAATCAAACTCCTGACGTACACATTTATAGATGTCAGTAAGGCCTTGCAGAGACAGGAAGTGAGTGACTTCCTACAGAATTCCTAGAATCTGACTACTCTTTTAGCTATAGTATTTGTGTGGCTATTCCAGTTCAGTTTCTGGTCAATGGTAACTATGGTGATAGTGGATGTTTCAGAAATTGTACTGCCATTCAATGTCAAGGGGAGATGGTTAAATTCTTTTGTTGATGGTCATTGTCTGGCATTTTTTGCACATAATAACATCATGGCTGATCTGATTGTGTTCTGAATTCCACATTCCCATTTACCCTCGATTAACCTTTCAAACTCTTGCCCAACAATAAACTATTCACCTCGATCTTAAAAATATTCAGTTACTTGGCCTCCACAGCCTTCTGAGACAATGTTCCAAAGCCATGCAGTACTCCAAGAGAAAAGCTTTTTATTCATCTCAGTCCTAAAAGTGTAACTCCTAATGTTTAAACAGTGGCCTCTGGTTCATGACCTGATTTGAGACAAAAGAACTGCAAATGCTGGAATCCAAAGTAGTGGAAGAACACAGCAATCCAGGCAGCATCAGGAGGTGGAGAAGTCAACGTTTCGGGTATAACCCTTCTTCAAGACTAGATGTGGGGGTACCATTTCCATTGCCACTTCTGGGTTCGCACTACATTCCCCAACCCCTCCAATACCATTCTCTGTAAGCGAAAAAAGATGCAAAACCTGCCTGTACACCAGTTCTCTCACCTCCATCCAGGGCCCCAAACAGTCCTTCCAGGTGAGACAGAGGTTCACATGCATCTTCTCCAACCCAGTCTACTGCAGCTGGTTGCTTCCAATGTGGTCTTCTCTACATTGGTGAGATGTGATTAAACTAGGTGTCCATTTCACCGGGCCCGAAATGGCCAGCCTGACCTCCCAGTCACTGCTCATTTCAATTCCCCTCCCACTCCCCCTCCGATATGTCCATCCTCGACCTCCTCTGATTTGCCAGAGCGAATCAGACCGCAAATTGGAGGGACAACAGACCATCTTCCGCCTGGGCAGCCTACAGCCCAGAGGACTCAACATTGAGTTCTCCAATTTCAAATAACCTTCCCACCCATCCACCATCACCCTTTCCAGCCCCGCCTCCTCCCTTCCATTCCACCTATCAACCCTTCCTTCCAGCTACCAATCGGATTCGTCCCTCCCATCGATCACCCAGGTGGTACCCACTACCTGTGTTCACCTATCACTACCTCACTATTATGCCTCTCCCAACCCCAGCCCCCGCCCCCCACCACCATCTCACTTTATCTGTAGCTTACCTATTCTTACATCTAGTCCTGAAGAAGGGTTATAACCGAAACGTTGACTCCGCTTGCTGATGCTGCCTGGGCTACTGTGTTCTTTTGGCCTCCTGTTTGTCTGCTCTGGTTCTTGACACAGTGACAACAGGAACATTGTTTCCTTTCTTTCACAGCTTGTGAAGAATCATTGTGACCCAGCTCACAGCAGGTTTACTGGAAAATGAGCATTTATAAATTAATTTCCCCAACAATTCCACACCATCCCTCCACAATTCCCACCTCCTTTTCTTAAATATTTTAATATTTTCCTGGGATATATTTTCTCAGGTGCGAGTTACTATCACTCACTGTTGATGATCCAGGTGTGTGCGTCCAGAGTCTACTGAGAGGTTGTTCAATAGTAAGATGTATTAGAGGGGCACGATGGCACAGTGGTTAGCATTGTTGCCTCACACCGCCAGAGACCCGGGTTCAATTCCTGCCTTAGGCGACTGACTGTGTGGAGTTTGCACATTCTCCCTGTGTCTGCGTGGGTTTCCTCTGGTTTTCCCCCACAGTCCAAAAAATGTGCAGGTTAGTTGAATTGGCCATGCTAAATTGCCCGTAGCCGGGGAGGGGGGTGAAATGTAGGATAATGGGTCTGGGTGGGTTGTGCTTCAGCGGGTCAGTGTGGACTTGTTGGGCCGAAGGGCCTGTTTCCACACTGTAAGTAATCTAATTATTTCTCCATACCTGTCAGAAGTGAAAGGCCTGGCCAAATTACCCCACCCTGTCTCAGAACTGTTGACAGTAAAAATAGTGCTCCAGTGAGTGCCTGGCATCTCAGTTGACGTGACTTAACATGGTATAGAATTACCTAAGAGTCTACAGCAAACAAAGCCCATTGAATTCAAATTCAATTCACTTGAATTCTCAGTGAATGGTTGTTTGAAGTTTTCGTTTCACTAGGCACTGACTTTTGGTGAGAGTAACAAGGGAGGGACAGACAGGGAGAGTATCTTCTGAGAATTCTCCTTCACAAAGCGATGTTTCCTGGTCTCTGCTTCCCCTCCAGAGCAGCTGTTGATTTGGATTTATTTGTATGTTCTGAGTCTACTCATTTGCTTTTCAAAGCTGGCTAACGGCAGCCAAACCTTTCATTTCCCGACATATGAAATTATCATACAAGTGCGAATTAAACAGGATGCAAATTTCTTGATGCTTCTAGATGTGATTGTCTGATTTCACTGTCTTTGGTTGAAGGGATCATTTCAGTGTAGTTTTTGTACAACTCTAACTTGTGTTTCGCAAAATTAAAAATCACACAACACCAGGTTATAGTCCAAAAGGTTTATTTGGAATCATACCTTCGAAGCGCTGCTTTTTCACCACCTGACGAAGAAGCAGTGCTTCGAAAGCTAGAGCTTCCAGATAAACCTGTTGGACTATAACCTGGTGTTGTGTGATTTTTAACTTTGTCCACCCCAGTCCAACATCGGCTCCTTCACATCATTGTTTCACAAAGTTTGCCTCAATTCAATGATCGCAGCAGTTACTTTAGGTCTGAATTTACCATTTTTAAAAGTCATTTAGTCTGTAAAAGCCTTGATCTTTAGAATTAGATGATACACTTTGAATAATGATATTCCATTTTTACTACAATCATAATACTGTTGGAAATATGGTTCATTTTTCATTTACTATTTTACAGAAGTACATTTGAATATGTTTTGGAAGCTTCCAAATCACTTAAACAAAAGACAGGTGATGGAACCATGACTTATTTGAACAAAGGACAGTTTTATCCCATCACACTCAAAGAAGTGGGTTCCAATGAAGAAATCCATCATCCAGTCAGCAAAGTCAGAGTAAGTGTTGGTGTGAACGTCAACCTGATTTCATTGTCATAATATATATAATTGGTCCCTGTACAAGTACCGTACTGCCATTTTCAATCTTTCAAATAATTTCTGAAAGATTTTTTTGATGTAAACCATAAATGAAATATATACATTGTGAAAAATTTTGCTACGTAGCTAAAGCACAAACCTCTTACTAAGTGGAGTAAATTCTGACTTTGTGGTAGTGGAAAATAGTTGACAGTAAACTTGAAGTTTACATGTCCTGGTATTTTTTAATTTCCATTAACTTCAGAAGAGATATTAGATAATCTACTACTTCTTTAAAATCTGCCACTCTATCATTCAAAGGCCAAAATCTACCCATGTTTTGATTGCATGCAGTGAATGCTTTACAGATCCTTTTCATTGTACAATATATGGTCCTAGTAAAATCTTGCACTTCATTATTGTAAAATTCTGAATTTCCTTCTATTTTCAGAGTGTGATAATGGTTGTTTTTGGTGATGATAAAATCCGTGATGAGCAACTTAGGCACTGGAAATACTGGCACTCCCGGCAGCATACTGCGAAACAGCGCTGCATTGACATTGGTATGGAACCAACAACTGCTTGCTGTCAGATAAAAAGGGAGTAAATGTTTGTTTGGTTGGGGGTGATTTATGTTACCAACTTATCCCTTGTGGAATAGGTGCCTCACTTTGACTGTGGTCACCAATGGGAAACAATAGGGTGGCACAGTGGCTCAGTGGTTAACACTGCTGCCTCACAGGGCCAGGGACCCGGATTTGATTCAAGCCTTGGGTGACTGTGTGGAGTTTGTATGTTCTCCCCGTGTCTGTGCAGGTTTCCTCCGGGTGCTCCAGTTTCTTCCCACAGTCCAAAGATGTGCAAGTTAGGTGAATTGGCTAAATTGCCCATAGTGTTCAGGGATGTGTAGGCTAGGTGTATTAAGTCAGGAGAAATGTATTCTAATAGGGTAGAGGTGGTTTACTCTTCGGAGGATCGGCGTGGACTTGTTGGGCCAAATGGCATGTTTCCACACAGTAGGGATTCTGTGATGTATATTGGTCCACCCTAGAAACAAGCCACTGTTCACCTCCTTGAGTTTGCTTTGCCTGACTGTGAGGTATGTTAGATGTCCACAACAGAAACAGGAACAATCCTAAAGCAAAGAACTTCAGGGTAATTGTTGCCACTGCAGCTACTGGCTAAGGCATGGTCCTTTGATATTTCTGTGGAAGATTGCAAAGATCAAAGCCAAACTGTCTTGAGAAATAAAATTTCCTCCAATTTTTCAAGATAGGCCACCCTTACCTATCGGTCCAACTGGATGGGCAAAGCCTTCTTAAAGCAGTCCCTTCAACTACTGCCATTTCAGAGCTCCTGCTGCAGCGTCTGCAAGTTGTTCAGTACTGCTGCTGATTTCCCACTTGCTCCGTTCTCCTCCTGCACACTCACCTGAGTCCCAGAGGATCAGAGGGCTGCTCTCTCATTAGACAACTGGTAGTGGTTTAACCTGAGGAACACCACCCCAACATTGCAGTTAGAGCATTACCTTTCAGAAGCTTGCACTGCTTATTGAGGGTAAGCAATCAAAAGAAGCAATTGCAAAGAGTTTGCTAAATCATAGCTTGCTTCAACTCTGAGATTAGAAGCATACAAGTCTCTCTCTGATCCGAATATCTATGCAAGTTGATCAGAATTTTGATTTTCTTTCTGGTTTAACATTAGATTTGCGATCTGAATTTTGTCAGAGGACTAAGATTGGTTGAAACTCCATGTCTTGGTTCATGAAACACTGACCTGCCTGTATTGGGGTCTCAGCCAGCCCGAAGGTCCATGTTGCTCACAATGCTCACTTTATGACTTAAATATATAACCAAATAGAGTCACAGAGATGTACAGCATGGAAACCCGTCCATGCCGACCAGATATCCCAACCCAATCTAGTCCCACCTGCCAGCACCCGGCCCATATCCCTCCAAACCCTTCCTATTCATATACCCATCCAAATGCCTCTTAAATGTTGCAATTGTACCAGCCTCCACCACTTCCTCTGGCAGCTCATTCCATACACGTGCAACCCTCTGCGTGAAAAAGTTGCCCGTAGGTCTCTTTTATATCTTTCCCCTCTCACCCTAAAGCTATGCCCTCTAGTTCTGGACTACCCGACTCCAGGGAAAAGATTTTGCCTATTTACCCTATCATGCCCCTCATAAGTTTGTAAACCTCTATAAGGTCACCTCTCAGCCTCTGACGCTCCAGGGAAAACAGCCTCAGCCTGTTCAGCCTCTCCCTATAGCTCAAATCCTCCAACCCTGGCAACATCTTTGTAAATCTTTTCTGAACCCTTTCAAATTTCACAACATCTTTCTGATAGGAAGGAGACCAGAATTGCATGCAATATTCTAACAGTGGCCTAACCAATGTCCTGTAGAGCTGCAACATGACCTCCCAACTCCTGTACTCAATACTCTGACTAATAAAGGAAAGCATACCAAGCCTTCTTCACTATCCTATCTACCTGTGACTCGACTTTCAAGGAGCTGTGAACCTGCACTTCAAGGTCTATTTGTTCAGCAACACTCCCTGGGACCTTACCATTAAGCGTATAAGTCCTGCTAAGATTTGCTTTCCCAAAATGCAGTACCTCGCATTTATCGGAATTAAACTCCATCTGCCACTTCTCAGCCCATTGGCCCAACTGGTCAAGATCCTGTTGTACTCTGAGGTAACCCTCTTGGCTGTCCACGACACCCCCAATTTTGGTGTCATCTGCAAACTTACTAACTGTACCTCTTATGCTCGCATCCAAATCATAAGAATAAGAATAATCTCCACACTCCAGGTACCTTGCCCATTCTGCTGTACAGCTGTTAATTTTCTTTTTGTAATTGTTCTCTTTCTAGTGCAAGTCCTTATCTTGATTGAAAGTAACTTCATTAAAATAGTTGTATCGTTCATGTTTGGAGAATAGAGGTAAACCTGACTTTGAATCTGAGTGTAGATTGTCTTGTAATATTATCTTGTTATGCCTCTTAGTTGCAAGATGTAGTATGTGTGGTCATGTTATAATGAGCAAATTACTCATTATGGTCGAGGTTGTATGTGACTCTGAAGTTTATTTGAGGGGAGTGGCAATAGTATCAGGTTGCAGTTCAGTGTGTGCCTATGGATGTGTTGTCTGATGGCTTTGGTTGTGTCTTTATTTGGGTGGATTCAAGTGCGTTTTGCATTTGCATTGGCCTTAAGTTGTGAAGAGAATGTGTTGCCCAGATATTGCTAATGATCATTGACGATAGGTCAGGTAAAAGAATCTGATTACTTAAATTAATGTTCTCAATTCTTTGGCTTTAGTGTATGTATAATTTTCTTGGACTGGGTTCTTTTCCCATAGGACACAGTGAGGACTGCAGACGCTGGAGATCAGAGTTGAGAATATGTTGCTGGAAAAGCACAGCAGGTCAGGCAGCATCTGAGGAGCAGGAAAATTGACGTTTTGGGCCAGAGCCCTTCAGCAGGAAGGGCTGATCCTGATGAAGGGCTCCGGCCCGAAACATCGATTCTCCTGCTCCTCGGATGCTGCCTGACCTGCTGTGCTTTTCCAGCAACACAGTCTCAACTCCTTTTCCCATAGGTTGATGTGGGAACTTATGTGGCTATAACTGTTAGTAGTCCAGCATCACGCTGAGGTTGAATTTAATTCAGAAGACTTGACTTGATGATCCTTCATGACCAATAATTTCAAGGAGTGTGTCTCACAATGTTAACAAGGAGAATTGATGGAAGTAGACATATAGAATCACAAAGTCATACAGCATGGCATCAAACCCTTCAGTCCAACCAGTCTATGCCAACCATAATTCCAAATTAAACTAGTTCCACCTGCCTGTGCTTGGCCCATATCCTTCCAAATATTTCTTACTCATGTACTTATCCAAATGTTTTTTAAACCTTGTAACTGTACCCTTATCCACCATACATGGGGTTCATTCTTCACACAAACTACTCTCTATGTAAGAAAAAGTTGCCCCTCGTGTCCTTTTTAAATCTTTCTCCTGTCACCTTAAAACTGTGCCCCCTAATTTACAATTCCCCCGTCCTAGGGAAAATATACCTGCCATTCACCTAATCTATACCCTTCATGATTTTATAAACCTCTATAAGGTCACCCCTCAACTTCCTTTACCTCAGTGAAAGAAGTCCCAGCCAATCCAGCCTCTCCCATAACTCAAACACTCCATTCCTGACAACATCCTGGTAAATCTTTTCTGAACCCTCTCCAGCTTAATAATATCCTTCCAAAACAGGGTAACCAGAACTGGACACACTACTCTAGAAGATGCCTCATCAACATCCTATACAACCTCAACATAACATGCCAACTCCTGTAGTCAAAGGACTGAGCAGAATATGCAATTTCCTCTCTTTCCTCCACTCAAACTTGTAAGTGGCAGTTTTATCTTGCAATCTAAAACCATTTGCAAGGCTTTAATAATTATAGGATAGACATGGTTGGTTGTCATGCAAGACGTCAGTGACTATTATTACATTTTCAAACTGATGAGTCTCACTGAATGGATTTTTTAAGCAGTTTCTCATGTGAAACCATAGATTGATTTCTCAATCGACCTTTACAGTTCAGGGTAAAGTAAACACAGGAGAACTCTTTTTCTTAACCTTTTTGAGAGCCTTGGCAAATGAACTATAGTGAAAAATATAAAGAGGGAGGATTTGATTAGCATAGGTACTGAACACAAGGAAAAAAGTAAATGATCTTTACTTCTTAAATACAAGTTGCCAGTTTGTGAGGGAAGCCCCTCTCTAGGTTGCCTGTAAAATGAGCAACACAGAGGAGGAACGCGCCTTGACAACAGGTAATGTCTCATTTAGATGATTAACGTCTCGTTGCCACTCGGTCTCTCAGACTCCTAGGAAACTAAAAACTTTGCACAGATAGGCCCGCAAAGACACTTTGTCCTGGGTAATCCAGACAGAGGGCTCCTACCAACTGCCAGAATACACCAATATTAGACCACAAGACCATAGACATAGGAGCAGAAGTGAGGCCATTCAGCCCATCGAGTTTGCTCCGCCATTCAATCATAGCTGATAAGTTTCTCAACCCCATTCTTCCGCTTTCTTCCCATAATCTTTGATCCCCTTGACAATCAAGAACATATCTATCTCCATATTAAATATACTTACTGACTTCTGTGGCAGTGAATTATTAGGGAACTATGTGAAGCAATAAGATCATTACGAAAATCAAATGGACTTAATGTAACGTGAGATATTATACAAGGGTGCACTATACAAATTAACATTCTTTCTACCCCACTTTTACTTTCTTATTCCCTAAGTCTAAAAGAAATGCAAGCTTAGGTAAAAAGTGAAGAGTAAAGAACTTTTTTGTGCATTTGTGCACATCTAGCTTCTGAAAGTCAAAAAAAACTGGGGCAATGCAATTTAATTATGGATTCTGTTCCCCTGGAGTCCTGTGTTTTTGGCAATGGTCAGTGGTTACAGGGTTGTTATTGGGCTAGCTTTTAATCTCAGATATTATTGAATTTACATCTCACTGTATTGTAAAGGGATTTGAACCCATGCCCCTAGGTGTCTGGATTACTAGTCTATGACATTGCCATTACACCATTGCCTCTCACTTGACCCTCCCCTCAGCTCATCTGCGTTGTTGATGAGAAGACAGGTTGAATGAACGCTTACATTTTCACCAAACAGGAGTCAGATATTATTGAGCAGTCAGTTAGACTGTAGAATGCCATATGTGAGCTTTTTAAAGGAGCCTTGCAGCTATCAGGAATTGATCCAAGTTTTATGGTACCATTACCATGTCAAAGGCTTTGGCCTTAAAGCTTCCATTTGAGGTCATACCCTGTGGTTTTGGAGGCTCTGATTTATATTTGAGTTTTTGTCTTGGGGTTGTGCTGTCTTGGGAGTCTGCTTTTGTTTTTGCAGTTCAAGTTTAGCTAGGTTTGGTAAAACTCATTTTTAATTTAATATGATCAGTCCCTTATTACTGTTTTCCTACAGCTGATTACAAAGAAAGTTTCAACACAATTAGCAACATTGAAGAAATCGCTTACAATGCCATCTCCTTTACATGGGACATCAATGATGAAGCTAAGGTAGGGCTGGATTGCTGCGCTGCAGCACATTTCAATTTGTTATAAGGTGATGCAGTTTTCACTAGTCAAGGTGATATAAACGTAAATATTTAGAATAAAAACTAGAGATACTCGGTCAATCTGGCAACTTCTGTGGAGAAGAAACAGAATTAACGATTCAAGTCCAAAGACTCTTCAATGTAACTGTCCCTCAATTCAAAGAAGAGTATTTGATTCCAAAGCATGATCTTTGCTTCTGTCTTCAAAGTTGTATTTTCTGATTTTAGTTCCAATTTCCACCATCTGCAGGATTTTATGTTTATTTCTGAATATTTAAACTTGATTGAACTTCTCAAGTCGTTTCTACAACTTAACTTTCTCTTTGGGTTTAAGCCCACCTGGCCTAGAGCCATGAACATCTTGATTCTCTGTTGTCTCCTGGTGTCTGCTGTAAGATTGATTCAGCCTGGTGGTTTATGGATGCCACTCTATATTGGAATGTAATTTGGTGAACATCATCAGGAGAAGAATCTTCACCCTGGGCAAAATGGCGGAAGTGGGTACTGCAGATGCTGGAGATTAGAGTCAAGATTAGAGTGGTGCTGGAAAAGCACAGCAGGTCAGGCAGCCTCCGAGGAGCAGGAAAATTGATGTTGATTTTCCTACTCCTCGGATGTTGCCAGACCTGCTGTGCTTTTCCAGCACCACACTAATCTTGACTCTGGGCAAAATGTCTACTGCTGACTGAACAGTAACAGCTATGATGCTTCACCAGCAAGAATCGCAATGAGCAATTCATTAACAATGTTTTAAAGTTTTTAATTGAAGTGTTTGCAGCGAATTTAAAAAGAAGTGCAGGAACAAATTACTGCAGATGCTGGAATCTGTATTGAAAATGACAAATGCAAGAGATCACAACGGGTCAGACAGCATCAATGGAGAGAGAGAACAAGCTAACGTCTTGAGTCTAGATGACTCTTCATCAGGGCTGAAGTGAAATGTGAAGGGGACAGATTTATGCTGTAGTTTGGAGGGGGTGTGGATAGTGGGTGTAGGGAGCAAAGATGTTGATAGTTCAGATTAAGTGATTGGAATGTGAGGATGGCAGGACAATGATGAGTCTCCTGCTAGACTTGAAAAGACGGTAAGTGGGATGGGGGGAAGGGAGGACATGGCAACAAGCTAAAAGAAGAGGAAGAAATGAGAGTTGATTCCCAATCTGAAGGTGTTGAACTCAATATTAAGTCCAGAAATCTGTAACGTGCCTAGTCTGAAGATGAGATGTTGTTCCCCCAGTTTGCTCTGTGATTTACTGGAACACTGCGGTATGGTGAGGGCAGACATTGGGCATGTGAGTAGGACGCTGTGTTAAAATGACTGGCTATAGGAAAAATGGGATCTGCTCTACATTGGGAGAAACCCAATGCAGGCTGGGTGACTGCTTTGCAGAGCACCTCTGGTCTGTGTGTAAGCATAACCCCTGACCTTCCTGTAGCCAGTCATTTTAACATCCTGCTCACATGCCCACATGTCTGCCCTCAGCATATGGCAGTGTTCTAGTGAATCACAGCTTAAACTAGAGGAACAACATCTCATCTTCACACTAAGCACTTTATAGCCTTCTGGACTTAATATAGAGTTCAACACCTTCAAATTGTGAACCAGCTCCCATTTCTTCCATCTTTTAGCTTGTTGCCATGTCCTCCCCTCCCCCTATTCCACTTACTGTCCTTTCCAGTCTGGCAGTTAGACACACCATTCTTCGGTTATTCTGACATTCCAATCACTTAATCTAAACTATCAACGTCTTTTCTCCATCAGCAGCCTACACCCACTACCACCATCACTGCCCCTCCCCTCCCCCCAACAGGAGCATAAATGTTGTCCCCTCTCCACTTCACTTCACTTCAGATGAAAAGCCATCTCGACTCAAATGTTAGCTTGCTGTCTCTCCATGGTGTTGTTGGACCCACTGTGGTCTCCAGCATTTGTTGTTTTCATTTTAAAAAGTGCAGACAAGCTGAGCTCTTTTTGTCAATCAAAGTTTGATTAGGTTCCCTACAGTGTGGAAACAGGCCCTTTGACCCAACCAGTCCACATTGACCCTCTGAAGAGTAACCCACCCAGACCCACTTCCCTCTGATTAATGCACCTATCACTATGTGCAATTTAGCACAGCCAATTCACCTGACCTGTACATCTTTGGATTGTGAGAGGAAACCGGAAGAAACCCACACAGACGCAGGGAGAATGTGCAAACTCCACACTGACAGTCACTCGAGGCTGGAATCGAACCTGGATCCCTGGTGCTGTAAGACAGCAGTGCTAACCACTGAGCCGCCATGCCACCCCAAATTTACCAGAAGCCATGAGGTGCCAGTGTTGGACTGGGATGGACAGTTAAAAATCACACAACACCAGGTTATAGTCCAACAGGTTTATTTGGAAGTACAAGCTTTCAGAGCGCTGCTCCTTCATCAGGTAGTTAATAGGGTAGGACGCAGAATTTATAGTAAAAGATCAAAGTGTCAAACAACTGGTGCAATGTATTGGACAAACCTGGACTGCTGTTAAGTCTTTAATCACTCAGAATGGGGATGCGGGTTTCACCTGATTAATATGTAAATCCCAGAATTTCTTTCAAGTTACAGCCTTGAGATAACTTAAGGTTTTATTTAAAAAAGGTGACATCTCAGCTCAGACAGTGCATTCAAGGTGTGAGGTTAGAGTCTGTCTGTATTCTAACCTTGAATCAGACCAGTTCTGTTTCCAAAGTAGGAATTTATAAAATGTCACATGGATTGTCTGCCCTCTGACCGTGTGCTATTTGAACAAAATAGAATCTATCTGCAAATACAAATCTGCAAAAAAAACATGAACAGCTGCAGCCAATCAGATGAGCCTGAGTAATGGCGTTCAGGAGACTTCAACAGACAATTATGAATTGTTAATGTCTGTGTGTCTTGACTAAATAACTGTACAATGAGTTCTGTTTTTTAATTGGGAAAACTATGTGAAAGGTCAAAAGAAATGGGCGCAGGGCAGTGCCAAAATAATGAGCAGAGGCGCTTCCATTTGTGTAATCCTTTCTTACACACTCCAGCAGCATCTTGAAATGTTTCTTGGATGATGCAGGAGGCCCTGATCCAATGCATGGTGCTTTGATCAGTGGAGGAACCAACTTTGTGGCTGATGGACTCATATATCAACATGTCTACAAGTAAGAGTGATCATTAAGTATGTCTAAAATGTAGATATAATGCACCCAAACTGGGACCTGCTGCACACATCTTGGCTTGATGCTAAAAGTGCACAGGAGCTGAGCGTTCAGAGTACTGTTCCTTGGCTCCCTCCTCTCCATTCACTGAATTAATAGCCCATCACATTGAATCAGGTTTAATTTGAAACCATAAGGAGAAGTGAGATTAGGATGTGGCTCCAAACTTTCCTTCACTTTCGCTCCTTTTCCCTCCTTGCCGTTTGTTCTCTCCTGTCCCTTCCTTCCCTTTTGCACTGCATTTAAAGAAAAGATTAATTAAAGTTAAGGTGAATGCTAGAACTTTAAAAAATTGTTTAGTCAGTGTCTGGAGAGATAAATTATTGCTTCGGGTGGAGAGCCTTCTAGAGAATTATTTACACTTTTCATGTGCTGTTGTAAATTTGACACCAGATTAAATGGCCATTATTTAGAGACAATTATCTTGTAAAGTGTAGGGGGCACCAGACCCAGTGTACTCGACCTTTTGTACAGGCTGTCCATAGGCAAATATTACTATTGACTTTAGAGTGCAGTGATTGTTGATTTTTAGACAGATACAGCGGCTATTTGGTGCAATACATGATCCCACAAACAAATTAAAGCCCAATTAGTCTGTTTGCCATGGTATTGTTTGGATGGGTGGGGGGACGTGGGGAATTAAGTGGAATATTGATTAGAACAGTTTCCTGTTACTCCTTTAGTGCCATACAATCCTTAATCTGTGAATGTCGGCAGCTCCTAGAGTCTGAGGGAAACCAGCTTCGACAGTGCAGTATTTTCTCAGATACTGTATTTTGTTGTGTTAGTCTACGTTAGGTGCTCAAGGTCCATGAATGAAGTTTGAACTTTGAACTCTTAAACCTTGAGGTGAGAGTACTACCAAGCAGCACAAGTTGACTTGTTCAGTTGTAATTGGGTAAATGCTATAAGCAGATCTCTTATGATATTGCTTATTTTACCATGTGTTAGACCATAAAATAAAGGAGCAGAATTAGGCCAATCGGCCCATCAAGTCTACTCCACCATTCGATCATGGTTGATATATTTATCAACCCCTTTCTCCTGCTTTCTCGCAGTAACCCTTGATCTCCTTACTAATTAAGAACCTATCTATCTCTGCCTTAAATACACTCAGTAATCACACGAGCATTTTGCTGTGCAATGCACAATATATTTATTATTCTGTTGCTGTGGTAGAATTGTGTTTAAATTTCACTATTCCTTAAAGACTATATATAATATATATATATATATATATAATATATAAAAATAATTGATTGATTAATTGTTCTTTTGTTATTGCTGAATAAAGTTTGTCCTCATCATTCTTTCTTGAATTAGAAGAAAGACCTACTGGGATATTTTCTTGTAATGCCTGAAGTGCAGTGAATACTCTCAAAACTTTATATGGTTGGAAATATTTGATCTTATATGATGGAATATGGACGTCCTTTGCAGGATGACCACAAAATTATGTGTGAGCTGTTACCTGAACAGTTGACTGGTTAAATGTTCTGTTGTCTGTATTGACACTGTTTGCCAAGATTTTATTTTGCTGTTGTTTCTTCTGTCTCTGTCAGACACTTATTGAAAGCGAAACTTGATTTTCAGGTTTCTGGGAAATGAGGTTGTGATGTTGAGTTACTTGACAAACTGAAACTATAGTAATGCCACATTTAACTTGGTGATTGTGAGCCCTGAAAAGTGCAAACATTTGCAAAAGTGCAAATGAAAACTTCACTGAATCAAGTTCTCCCATTGCAGCCAATTTAAAAGCATAAGCTTCTCATTTCTCATCAGAAAAGATAACATTATACAAGTTGTTAGAGCTGATGCAAGGAGAAAGTGAGGTCTGCAGATGCTGGAGATCAAAGTTGAAACTTTATTGCTGGAACAGCACAGCAGGTCAGGCAGCATCCAGCGAACAGGAGATTCGACGTTTCGGGCACAGGCCCTTCTTCAGGAATGAGCAGAGAGTGTTCAGCAGGAGAAGATAAAAGGTAGGGAGGAGGGACTTGGAGGAGGGGCGTTGGAAATGTGATAGGTGGAAAGAAGTCAAGGTGAGGGTGATAGGTCAGAGTAGGGTCCGGGTGGTCCAGAGGTGCTCCCTGAATCGCTCCGCAAGTAGGCGGCCTGTTTCCCCAATATAGAGGAGGCCACACCGGCTGCAGCGGATGCAGTAGATGATGTGGGTGGAGGTGCAGGTGAATCTGTGGCGGATATGGAAGTTTCCTTTGGGGCTTTGGAGAGAAGTGAGGGGGGAGGTGTGGGCGCAAGTGTTGCACCTCCTGCGGTTGCAAGGGAAGGTGCCGGGAGTGGTGGTTGGGTCGGTGGGGGGTGTGGATCTGACAAGGGAGTCGCGGAGGGAGTGGTCTCTACGGAAAGCTGATCGGGGGGGGGAGGGAAATATATCCTTGGTGCTGGGGTCTGTTTGGAGGTGGCGGAAGTGACGGCGGATGATGCGCTGTACATGGAGATTGGTAGGTGAGGACCAGTGGGGTTCTGTCCTGGTGGTGGTTGGAGGGGCGGGTTCAAGGGCGGAGGAGCGGGAAGTGGAGGAGATGTGGTGGTGGCACCGTCGACCACGTCGGGGGGGGGCGGAATTGCGATCCTTGATTATGGAGGCCATCTGTGTTGTACGTATTTTGTACTGGTCCTCCTGGGAGCAGATGCGGCGGAGACGAAGGAATTGGGAGAATGGGATGGCGTTTTTACAGGGGGCAGGATGGGAGGAGGTGTAGTCCAGGTAGCTGTGGGAGTCGGTAGGTTTGTAGTAGATGTCCGTGTTGATTCGGTCGCCTGAGATAGAAACAGAAAGGTCTAGGAAGGGGAGGGGGGGGTCCGAGGCTGTCCAGGTGAATTTGAGGTCGGGGTGGAAGGTGTTGGTGTAGTGGATGAACTGTTCAACCTCCTCGTGGGAGCACGAGGTAGCGCCGATACAGTCATCAATGTAGCGGAGGAAAAGATGGGGGGTGGGGCCAGTGTAGTTGCGGAAGATGGATTGTTCCACATACCCTACGAAGAGGCAGGCATAGCTGGGGCCCATGCGGGTGCCCATGGCTACTCCTTTTGTTTGGAGAAAGTGGGAGGATTGGAAAGAAAAGTTGTTCAGGGTGAGGACCAGTTCGGTCAGTCGAAGTTGATGCAAGCCAACATTTAAAATGAAACTGCTAACATTCAACACTAAAACTTGCCCCGTTCATTAATTGTGTGATATTGAAGTCAACTAACTTAAATTGGGGAGTTATATTAGTGGAAATTGGTCAAGCACTCAGAGGCATGAAAATATTCAGATTTCTCAGAAATGTAGTCTGGGCACACTGTGGAAAGTTCTGAGTGAGAGAGTTTAAAGAACATCTTCAAGGCTGGCTCCAGGAGCAGGGTGAAGGAAAATCAAACTACTGCCTCTACTTCAGTTAAAACCTCAGACTTTGCTGAGAATAAAAAAATCTAGGAATAGACTGGGACTGTTTTCCCTGGAGCATCTGGGGCTGAGGGGTGACCTTATTGAGGTTTATAAAACCATGAGGGGCATAGACAGGGTAAATAGACAAAGCCTTTTCCCTCGGGTGGGGGAGTCCAGAACTAGAGGGCATAGGTTTGGGGTGAGAGGGGAAATATTTAAAAGGGACCTAAGGGGCAACCTTTTCATGCAGAGGGTGGTGCGTGTATGGAATGAGCTGCCAGATGAAGTGGTGGAGGCTGATACAATTACAACATTGAAAAGGCATCTGGATGGATATATGAATAGGAAAAGTTTAGAGGGATGTGGGCCTAGTGCTGGCAAATGGGACTAGATTGGTTTAGGATGTCTGGTCAGCATAAATGAGTTGGACTGAAGGGTCTCATTGCCGTTGTACATCTCTATGACTCGAAGACTCATTGTGATCCATTAAGTGACTGAAATTAGTTCAGGCGATCACTCTTGCAATTAATCTTTGTATGGGGTACACCAGCCAGAAGTGGGTCCACTATTCTCTTGGCCTTGGCTGAGGAACGGTTGCTAACTTCATGTAAGCTGTCAGAAAAGGTCCCTCTGGATCAAAAATTGGAAAATAGAGAAAGAAATGTCCATTCATCGAAAGTTAAAATCATAACACGATCTATCTTTACAGAGAGAAAGAACACCTAGTGTTGTATATGAGTTTGAAAAAAGATAAGGAGTGCTATAAACACCCCACAATGTAAGTATCATATGATATGTGGAGAGCTTAGGATCTTGAAGAAGTGAGATTTAACAACTGGTCCTCCTCAAAGTCTCTAACAATGTCTATCGTATCAATGTAATTTATAAGTAGTTGCTCACGTGCAATAAACTATATCTTGTCCCCATCTCTTGGGTGGTATGGTGGCTCAGTGGTTAGCACTACTGCCTCACAGCATTAAGGACCTGGGTTCAATTCCCACATTGGATGACTGTCTGTATGGAGTTTGTACATTCTCCCACAATCTAAAGATATACTGGACAGGTGAAGTGGCCATGTTAAATTGTCCATAGTGTTGGGTGTGTTAGTCAGGAGTAAATGTGGGGGGAATGGGTTACTCTTTGGAACTCAATGTGGACTTGTTGGGCCGAAGGGCCTGTTTCCATACTGTATGAAATCTAATCTTGTCAGCTACAAGAGACTGCTAGTTAGGCAAGGAAGTGTTTTTTCTCTACCACAAGTCCAAGCAGGTCTACACCTAGAGGATAGTGGCAGCAACCTTCATATTGAACATCAGATCATGCAGTGTGGTGACCTAGTATGCCCACATCACAAACAAGACGTGAAGGAAGGGATGCTTTATATAATCGGAAACAATAAGATGAAATCATTTTACCCTTGTCTATCGGTGCCATAATTTACCCATTTTTCCATGTAGGTTTTTTTGACAGTGTGTATGTCCACAGCTATCCTACATTTAAACATTCCTGAAAAACAGAGGTCTATATGAAAACTCGCTAAACAAAAATCATTTTCTCTGGAGAAAATATGTAATAAGTTGGGCTATATTTCTGACCTGCAACATTTTGAATTAAGAACCTATTTTTATGTATTAAATACAGACATGTGAAGTAACAGACGGTTGTAAAAATGTTTTTCAATATGTGATATGGGAAGGTACTTGCTTTGTGAACTAGCATTTCCAGTTTGATGGAGATTGACGATTAGTTGTGAATTTGAAGAAGGTTTCCCTGATTTGTTAGCTAATAAGTAAACTGATCCATCTTTCAAGTGTACACAGTGATAAAGTTTTATTTTACTTTCTTTTGGTAAATTTATCATTAAAAATACTGCCGTGAGAGCCTATTTTAGAAACATTTTTATTTGCTGTAATGGCATACACTAAGATATGCAGTACTGCATAATTTTTTTTCTTTATTCATTCACGGGTTGAGGGCATTGCTGGCCAGCCTTTATTTACTTCCCATCCCTAATTGCCCAGAGGGCAGTTAAGAGTCATAGAGTCATAGAGATGTACAGCATGGAAACAGAGCCTTCGGTCCAACCTGTCCATGCCGATCAGATATCCCAACCCAATCTAGTCCCACCTGCCAGCACCAGGCCCATATCCCTCCAGACCTGTCCTATTCATATAACCATCCAAATGCCTCTTAAATGTTGCAATAGTACTAACCTCCACCACTTCCTCTGGCAGCTCATTCCGTACACGTGCCACCCTCTGTGTGAAAAAGTTGCCCCTTAGGTCTCTTTTATATCTTTCCCCTCTCACCCTGGAGGACGTGGAAATATTAATGTTTTGTGGCTCAGAAAAATGTAGGCTGTGGTAAATTGTAAGTGCTTTTGATTCGACTTGGCAGATTTCAGTTCAAATCACTATGCTCAACAGCCCTTACACTCAAAACTGGGTTTAAAGTTGGTTCAGTGAATATCATTGGTCACAGTTGGATTTAATATTTGTGCACGTGGTTTTGCCATCATGGGATGAAGTCTCCAAAGTCAGCCAGCTAATAGTCTCAGTTTTTGATATACTAGTGATGCTTGAGATTTTATATCCAATTTTTATAGTTATATGTTTATCCATTGCCAAATAGTTCTGACTTGGAAATATTGCTACTTGGAGCCTGAGAAACTAGTCCATGTACTGCAGTGTATTCTCCTTTTGCCTTTGTTTTTCAAAACTTCTACATGCACTGTAGCTGGATGAACAAAACAAATTGTCATTTGTTCAAACTGAATTGCCATTTAACTCCTTGCGGGTGGTAAAAGGAATGCTATCATTGTAAGCTGTGCTTGGCTGGTCTTTGTGTGATTCCCATTGAATCAGATTCGCATTGAACAAAGTCACCTGCAGCATTGTGGCCTCTTGTGTTTCGATTTGTAGTTTTTATTGAAATAAGGGCAATTAAAACTTCTTTAAAAAGGCCCCCAAAGTCTCTTGTTACTAAAAGTTGTTGAAATTACCAAATAAAAATGGGTGTGTTTGTGGTTTCTGAGAAATGAAAGATACTTTGGTACGTTGGAAGGTAATGAGAGAACAGCAAATAATAAAATAAAGATTGTGGTTTTTAAAGGGGCTTTCATGGCTTGCAAACAAAACATCTCAATCTGCAAACATGGGTGTATATGATGTCAATGTAAATAGACAATCACATGTCTTGGAGCCAAGAGACCTATTAAAATAACAGTGCAAGCTAGTTATAACTGCCAGGGCAGGAAAAGTTTAAATAGCAGAATGTATAGACAGGCTTTTAAAATTTTCATTTAATACAGTTAATGGAGTCAGTACAGGTGTTTAGTATCAGGAGTTTCATTTTTAATGTTGTTTCGCACCAGGTCTGACAACTTGTATAAAATCATCTTTTTCTGTCTAATGACAATACAGGAGAAGATATTCCTCTGACATGGGTTGCAAAGGGAAAATCTGATTGTGATGTTTTATTTCAAATTGTACGTTTTAGAGTTCACAACTACTACAATGAAGTTTTAGCTTGTCAAGAAACTCAATATCAAAAGAAGCAGCATTTAGAAGCAAAAGTTTTTAAACTATTTGGGAGCCAGCCAGGGAATTGTCAATAGTTAATGTTCTTAGTTGGTATAGTCCAAGTGTTAATATTTTATATAAACTCTGTGAAAAGTACAATATTAACTCTAAAGAGAGAACTTGTGTTCAACTGTTAACTGATTGATCCCTGTGTAACATTAGCACACACAGGATTCTCAGAGTGCATGAAACTTCCATTGAAGAAAAGTTCTGCATATGTATTTTTTTTTTAAATGTTTGCATTTGCTATATCTATGGTCTGCTTTAGAAAAAGGCTTTGCATTGTGAGGCCATGACAATGGACTAAGTTGCAGAGTTCTGTACTGAGCCTTTGGATATTGCAAAAACATCAGTTGTCATCAAACGCAGCTGAAGATTACTTAAATTTCCTTGGACAACCTTTTGTTATGTGTTTCGAATTATTTGGAAAAGATTAACAGGGGCAAGGTGTGAATGGGTCGGGGCAGAGGTGGGTGTGGGGAGTAAAGTGATAAAAATGTAGAAGGGAAATAGAGTCAATATGAATGCCTTGTGTCTGGAGTTTGCAACCAATTTAGTGTTTTAAAGCAGATGTCTAGTGTTTTAAATCCTATGCTATATCTGCCACAATAAAATGGAGTTTGATTGTTAATGCTAAACTCATTAACATAGGTGTTCCAGAACCAGTGGGTCTAATGAGCAATTCATTATATCGTCTGAGCTTCCAGTAAAAATCCACACCTAATATTTAAGATGACTATTTGTCAGCACAGACCAGATGAGAATTCATTCTTTGGAGGACTCCATTGACCAAACCCTGGCTCCTCCCACCTTACCCAATAAGAACCAAATCCCAGTTGGTACACTGAACAGTAATAGTAAAAAAGTTTAAAATCACTTTCAACAAAGGCTGCAAAGGATCAAGTTATAATTTGGGTAAAAATGCAACAGAATTATGCCCTAGCCAAAAAGTTTTAATTATGTTGGCAAATTATATAGATTAGGCTTTTAGTCTGTTGATTATAGAAGATTGAGAGATGATCTAATTGTTCGTCTTGAGAGACTTAAAGAATTCAATAGATTAGAGAGAAACTAATTGCTCTTTCCCAACCCACCTTTACTCCCAGAAAGACTGTTGAGGCTAGCTCAACTGATAGTTTTGGCATTATGATTGATAGGTTTTTGTGGGTATGAGCATTCACCAACCATCTCTCTGTATATTTACATCAATAAACTCCTCATACCATTAGCAATGCCAAACACTGTATTTCAAGAGCATGGAGTTTAGTCAGGTAAATGAGATGTTTATTAGCATATGGCTTCTGGAACCCAAACTAAAATGGAGCTGGAATAAAATTAGTTTCGAAAAGATAAACTAAACCACTGTAAAGCTTTAGAAAAAAAAAGCAGCATATTTAGAACAGAACATACTTTTTATATTTAAAATACTGAAGCCATCATCATATCATGATTTGAGATTTTGATAAAAGCAAAGCATTTTGAAGTTGAAAAGTTTGTTTGTGGAGCCTAGCATTTGTAATAATCAGGCAATTCTGTGATATGCAGGTATTTGAGCTTACAATAGGTAGAAAACACTTGTTCATTGAGCTCAAGAACTCTCCCTGCCACATAGACAAAGGCAAAAATCCAAAATAGCCATTTGAGCACATGTGCTTTGGACCCTTTGCATATGTAAATAGGGCAGCCAACTCCTATTGGAGACCCCCATTGCAAGATTGAATCACCTAAGTCAGAAACAGAATACCTCCTGAATGCACATTGAAAATATTTGAACTTCTGTCGGACCTGGCTCCCACCAAATGTAACCATATTTTCCCCCTCCCTTTAGACCTAGCCCTTCCCAGTCTTCCAGTTCCTCGCCACCAACCTTTTTCATGAGTTGCCTGAGGGAATCACAGGCATTGGCACTCACTCCAATTGTTACAGTCTGGCTCAAAGCCTAAATTAAATGCTTTTCACACCACAGGTTCCACCATGATTTGCAAGTGATGAGCATGAATTTCATCTCTGATGTGAATTGGCTTTAGTGGCATTTTTCTTCTTATTGATATTCAGAACAAATTGTTTTACTAGAATGTGTTATTTTTTAATCCTTTTTATTTACAAATGTGGGAAAAACTGAGCTTTATTTTGTAGTGGCAATTGCATTACATTGAACATTAAAACACTTAAAGCCATGAATGCAAAAAAGGCATAATTTCTTTGCCTCAAATGAGTGTATAAAATGCTTTTTAGTCTAATTTTTGGATCAACGTTTTTAACTCACATTAGTGAATAGTGGACAAGATATCCTTATAAGTAATGAACACAAAGAACATGCACCAAATTGTTTAAATAATCATGCCAAAATTCACTCCAGAACAGGCTACCTTGCATCCACGTGCAAGTGACATTCAGATCATCCAAATGCCAGGCAATGACCATCTGCAACAAAAGAAAATCAAGCTGTACTCAAAATCCAACTGCATTATCATTGTTGAATCACCCACCATCATCCTGAGTGTCAAAATTGGCCAGGAATTTAATTTGACAAATGTCTGACTGTACAATTATGTTTTTCTTCCACTCAAAGTGAGCTGATGCAGTGACTTTCAACTTGAACATGTGGGGTCTATAGTGAAAAGTCCCCATTATTGGGCATAGGCATCATGATACAAGATAAACTCCTGTTCTCAAAGAAATGCAAGGAGTGTTTCAGCTTAGGGCAGCCTGCACTTTTAACCCTCTTGCTGTGTACAGCCAGAATTAACTGTTGTTTAATGGTTGCAAGTGTCAGCAGCAATCCAAAATCCTAAATTGATAGGATCAGTTAATGCTGGTGTGCATCTCTTAAAGGGGCTGAGGACCTTTGGCAACCTTGCAATTATGTCACTGAGCTGCACATCACTGGGTATAAATATCAGAGTGTGGGCATTGTGAAAACGGTCTAGAAGGAACACTTAGTAAGACACACCAGAGTGAGGCTCTCTGAAAGTCGCATAGAGAACACTGGACATAATACTCAAGGAAGATACACTAATGCTTACCTACTGCAGCAATGTCATCGTCTATGGTCATACACCAATCGAAAACCAAGTGAGGGCAGAGTTGATGTGCTGCTGACAATGTAAGTGGTCAGTGTGCTGTCGATGTCGATTTGAATAAATCTACCATTAGAGATCTGCCATATACTTAGCTTTGACAATACAGAATGAAATGAGGTTAGCTGTCTTTTGAATAGAGCCTCAGTAACCAATCATTGCAAATTTGGCCAGAAACCTGAGTTGTTGCAAATATCTCCAGTATAGACCTGGAAGGAGCCAGGATGCAAAAAAGTCTATCACCACAGTCATTGACAGGTGCATATCTGGGAGCGATTATTTGCTGCCAAAGCCTCTGAAAATGCAAAAATTCCTTTGTTGCTTGCCACACTCTGTAAACCTTTGCAGCTTCCTCCAATGGTTTTGTTTCCTGTAATTATACAGTTGAAGTAAAAGCTGGTAGAAATCGATCAGCAACAAACCTCTAAGTGGTTGATGAGCCTTTTTTAAATCGTGCTAGTGGTGAATCTGCTATTGAGCATGTGTTCAACTGTGTGAGATTGAGAGAGTTTTAGTTGAAGTATTCAACTCTGAAGTACCAGTTAAGTATTGCAGGCTGATTGTCGTCATGATCAGTCAGCTCTACATCTGATGGATATTCAGAGAGTACACTAATGTTCTTACAATATGTCGTCTGATGCAATTTGCTCTGTGTTATCATGTGTGTCATAGATACATTTTGGAACTTTAGCGGCATTTGTAGGCAAGAATTGTTTCTCAGTCAATGCATCTTTATTTTGCTGTTGGAAAATCTCCAACAAATATCATACCTGCACAGATCTACCTAGTTGTAGCTGAATAAAAAGTGAGTTGCCTCCTCGTACAGGCCATTATTACTTTGATAAAAGAGCACTGAATGCTGGCATGCCAGAATAAATGACCGAAACAAAATATTAAGCAACCTTACGGATTTGTTTTTAGAATACCCATTGCAGTGAAATTGCAACAGAACTTTGCGTGTCTTGACATGCACTTTTCTACTCGAATGAGTAATGTGAGAATTCTGAAGAAATGCGGCGCAGTGCAAATGGGCTAGTAATCCAGGGCAATGGTTTGGCGATGTGGGTGTGCATCCCATCATGGCAGATGGTGAAGTTTGAATTCAATTCGTAAATCTGAAATGATACTTCACTATCACTGCGTCAAAATCCTGGAATTCCCTCCCTAATGGCATTGTGCGTCAACCCACAGTAGGTGGACTGTAATGGTTCAAGAAGACAGCTCACCACCATCCTCTCTAGGGCAACTAGGGACGGGCAATAAATGTTGGCCAGCCAGTGACGCCAAGGTCCCCGATTGAATAAAAATAAGCTAGTGCAGTGATAGCCATAAAACCACTTAACTACTTAACTGCTTCATAAAATTCATGTGTTTGCTTTTCATAGAGTCATAGAGATGTACAATACGGAAACAGTCCCTTTGGTCCAACTCACCCATGTCGACCAGATATTCCAACCCAATCTAGTCCCACCTTCCAGCACCCAGCCCATATCCCGCCAAACCCTTCCTATTCATATACCCAACCAGATGCCTTTTACCTTTTATATACATGGCTAGCAGTTTGCCAACTATTGAATTTTATGGGCAAATTGATTGTTTCTGTCTTCACTGACCCTATACAAATTGGAATATGATTGTTAAATGTATTTTCATGGAGCTCCTCAGCAAGCAGTAGTTCACCTTCAGACAAAAAGCACTGCAGATGCAGGAAACTGGAAACAAAAACAACGCTGGGAAACACTCCAGTCAGACAGCACCTGTGGTGCATACAGAGACAAATTAACATTGCAGGCGTGGTTCAGTCGTCAGAATTGGTGAGTTCTGATGATGTATCCACACCTGATACATTAACTTTTTTTAAAATGTTGATGGACCTGGGTGTTTCTAGCATTTTGTATTTCTGTTTCAGAGATTTGCCTTTCTCCTTCTCACCCCCCCCCCACTCCTTAATGTTATCCGTGTCTGATGAATCCATGAAGAAATTCCATTCTGAATAGCAAGTTTTTTCTTCCTTTAGATTTTATACACAGTTGTGAAAGACGTGAATGTTGCTTGGCAACAGAACATCCCTGAGGTGTGGCCAAGGGCATGTAGACATGTTTTATTTGAGCAATGGCGTCACTCATTAATAAGGAAATTAAAATGCTATGAACTGCCCTCTTAGGTCAAAAGATTCTGAAGATAATAAAATTACAAGGTAGTTTCCTACTTCAAATGTTGAGAATAAAAAAAGAACACTGTCAGGTGATTAATTTATAAGGAATGAGGAAATTTTAACAAATGCAGGTTTCTTAGAAAAGAAATCTGGTCATACTAGTGAAATTTATAAAAGGAAGGCATTACTGTAATTTTTTTTATTATTTCAACGACAGTTTCGTGCTTTTTAAAAATGTCCCCTCTGTGCAATTCACTACTCCTCAGCTGAGAGGACAGACCCAGTCCTTCACCCAGCCTTCCCTCTATCATTCAATTATTATTGCAGAGAATGTGCAAAACTATGATGACCTTGTAAGAGACTGAGTCATTAAAACAAAGAAAGTTCATGACCAGTTTATTGAGTTGAACTGAATTGAATTGAATTTATTGTCATGTGTACCGAGGCACAGTGAAAAGCTTTGTCTTGCGAGCAACACAGGCAGATCACACAGTTAAGTAAATAATAGGTAAACAGCAGCAAAAACAAAAACACAGGTACAGGCGAATATTAAGAGTTTGTGAGCCCATTCGATATTCTAACAACAGTAGGGTAGAAACTGTTTCAAAACCGGCTGGTACATGTGTTCAGGCTTCTGTACCTTCTCCCCAATGGGTGAGGTTATCGAAAAACATTGCCAGGGTGGGTGGATCTTTGAGAACGCTGGCGGCATTTCCTTGACAGTGGGCCTGGTAGGTGGATTCTATAGATGGGAGATTGCCCTTCGTGATTGTCTGTGCAAAACCTACCATCTGCAAAATAAATAAAATAATAATCTGGAAAAATTAGTAGCATCTTCGGAGAAAACTAATAGTAACTAATAGTAAGTTCATTCAGGTAGCAACATAAAAATGTTGTGGCCTTGGAGAGCGTCCAGAGAGGGTTCCTGGGAATGAAGAGCTTATCATATGAGGAGAAGGTTGAGAACTCTGGATCTGTACTTGATAGAGTTTAGAAGGATTGGGGATGGGGTAGATTTCATTGAAACTTATGGAATACGAGAAGCCTGGATAGAGTAGACGTGGAAAACATATTTTCACTAGTAGGAGAAACTTGGACCTGAGGGCACAGCCTCAGAGTGAAGGGACGACCTTTTAGAAATGAGAGGAGGAGGAATCTCTTCAGCCGGAAGCTGATGAATCTATGAAACTCATTGCTGCAGAAGGCTGTGGAGGCCAAGTCACTGAGTGTCTTTAAGACAGAGGTTGATGTTTTCTTGATTGGTAAGGGGAATCAAAGGTTACAGGGAGGAGGCAGGAGAATGGGGCTGAGAAACATATCAGAATGCTGGAACAGCCTTGATGGGCCAAATGACCTAATTCTGCTTCCTATATCTTATGGTCTTGAAATTAACTGTTCACCCTAACTGTCTCAGGCTTTGAATGAGTATTTGACATTGACTCCCATGTGAAAAAAAATTGGATTCCTTCATGGTTTCATCGGTGAATTTTGTGGAGTGTTGCTTTGAAACTGCCTCCTAGAAACTGGTGGCATCTAACACCAAGACGCAATCTACATAGTCCATACTCTGTATAGTTGTAGCCATTTTTATTGTGTTTCAACACTACTTTTAAAGTTACCTACAGATCTGAATCCAGTTCGCCTATACCTCACCCTAGTTTTATCTGTTGTCAATCAGAGGATAGTAATTTCCTAAACAATGAAAATACCAGAAGTGCAAAGGATAAAGAAGTGCTGGATGCTTGGTTGATGATTGGACCTGTTCTACAAGTAAATTATGCTGGCTGGATATAGAACTTGTGGAACCTGACTGATTGATAATCTGTTCTAGTCAAGTTACGCCCAGGTTTCTGACCTGAATAAGAAGTGCTTTTAACTCCAAGGGGGTAAATTTCTTCAGAATTGCTCCTGCCCCACACCCATTAACTTTGGCAGAATCTCTGTTTCTTCTGTTGTGGTAGGGCTCCCACCAGAATCCTGCTCTGCCTAGCTAGCACCTAGCTCAGGAAGAAAAGTCAGGTTTACAGTGATACCAAGAGATGAGGCATAAGTAGTAATGTGACACCTGCCTCTAGTGGCAAAACTTCTGGCTGAAGAGATTCCTCCTCCTCTCATTTCTAAAAGGTCGTCCCTTCACTCTGAGGCTGTGCCCTCAGGTCCAAGTTTTTCCTCACAAATATCCAAAAGATTATAAGGTCAAGTGGATGAAATTGAGTGAATATGCTCAACTAATCTCAGACATCAATCACTTTAACTCTGCGGGATTATGAGCCAGATCCTATTCCGGTTTTGCCACTAGAGGCGGGTGTCACATTACTACTTATGCCTTATCTCTTGGTATCACTGTAACCCTGACTTTTTTGTGGTTCTGTTCGACGAGCTGGGAATTTGTGTTGCAGACGTTTCGTCCCCTGTCTAGGTGACATCCTCAGTGCTTGGGAGCCTCCTGTGAAGCGCTTCTGTGATGTTTCCTCCGGCATTTGTAGTGGTTTGAATCTGCCGCTTCTGATTGTCAGTTCCAGCTGTCCGTTGCAGTGGTCAGTATATTGGGTCCAGGTCAATGTGCTTATTGATTGAATCTGTAGATGAGTGCCATGCCTCTAGGAATTCCCTGGCTGTTCTCTGTTTGGCTTGTCCTATAATAGTAATGGGACAACACTACTATTATTGGACAAGCCAAATACAGAACAGCCAGGGAATTGGCGCATGTGCCTGACGGCGCGTACACCAGTGCATACGCAGAACAGGACAAACATTTGCACATGTGCCTGATGGTGAGGATACCAGCGCATACGCAGAACAGCACAAACATTGGCACAATTGCCTGATGGTGCGGACACCAGTGCATACGCAGAACAGGACTAACATTGGCGCATGCGCCTGACGGTGCGGACACCAGTGTATATGCAGAACAGCATAAACATTGGCGCATGCGCCTGACGGTGCGGACACCAGTGCATTAGCAGAACAGCATAAACATTGGCGCACGCGCCTGACGGTGCGGACACCAGTGCATACGCAGAACAGCATAAACATTGGCGCATGCGCCTGACGGTGCGGACACCAGTGTATACGCAGAACAGCATAAACATTGGCGCATGCGCCTGATGGTGAGGATACCAGTGTATACGCAGAACAGCATAAACATTGGCTCATGCGCCTGACGGTGCGGACACCAGTGTATATGCAGAACAGCATAAACATTGGCGCATGTGCCTGATGGTGCGGACACCAGTGTATACGCAGAACAGCATAAACATTGGCGCATGCGCCTGACGGTGCGGACACCAGTGTATACGCAGAACAGCATAAACATTGGCGCATGCGCCTGATGGTGAGGATACCAGTGCATACGCAGAACAGCATAAATATTGGCACAATTGCCGGACGGTGCGGACACCAGTGTATATGCAGAACAGCATAAACATTGGCGCATGCGCCTGATGGTGCGGACACCAGTGTATAGGCAGAACAGCATAAACATTGGCGCATGTGCCTGACGGTGCGGACACCAGTGCATTCGCAGAATAGCATAAACATCGGCGCATGCGCCTGACGGTGCGGACACCAGTGCATTCGCAGAACAGCATAAACATTGGCGCATATGCCTGACGGTGTGGACACCAGTGCATACGCAGAACAGCACAAACATTGGCGCATACGTCTGACGGTGAGAACACCAGTGCATATGCAGAACAGCATAAACATTGGCGCATATGCCTGACGGTGAGAACACCAGTGCATACGCAGAACAGCATAAACATTGGCACATGTGCCTGATGGTGAGGATACCAGTGCATACGCAGAACAGCACAAACATTGGCACAATTGCCTGATGGTGCGTACACCAGTGCATACGCAGAACAGCATAAACATTGGCGCATGCGCCTGACGGTGCGGGCACCAGTGTATACGCAGAACAGCACAAACATTGGCACAATTGCCTGATGGTGCGTACACCAGTGCATACGCAGAACAGCACAAACATTGGCACAATTGCCTGATGGTGCGTACACCAGTGCATACGCAGAACAGCACAAACATTGGCGCATGCGCCTGGCGGTGCGGACACCAGTGTATACGCAGAACAGCACAAACATTGGCACAATTGCCTGATGGTGCGTACACCAGTGCATACGCAGAACAGCACAAACATTGGCGCATGCGCCTGACGGTGCGGACACCAGTGTATACGCAGAACAGCACAAACATTGGCACATGTGCCTGATGGTGAGGACACCAGTGTATACACAAAACAGCATAAACATTGGCTCATGCGCAGAACAGTGCAAAGATTTCAGTGGGCACATCGGCACATTGCAGAACGAAGGGTACGAACCAATGCCCCCTGGAATCACGCTATTGCCAACAGAGGTCAGTGTACTCCAAATTACCATTCCCTAATTCTTCAACGACGTTACAGTCAAATAGCTGAAACATGCATTATCTCAGAACTACATGTACATCACTTCATTGCTTTTAAACTCTGCTGAAAAAGGATAGTTCTGTAAAAGCACTCATGACTCCTTACAATGACTGAGCTGGTGGAGTTCCTATTGTACTTAGGAGGATGAAAAGAGCCCACTTAACTCAGTAAGAATGCTGGAACTATTTCATCATTGCACCTGAAATGAAAAATAAAGGTCTGTTTTACTTAATTTACATAGAGTCATAGAGATGCACAGCATGGAAACAAACCCTTTGGTCTAACTCATCCATGCTGACCAGATATCCTAAATTAATTTAGTCTCATTTACTACATATAGCATAGCATTCACAGATTGTGCAGCCTCTGATAGGGGGAAGGGGGTTCTTGAAGTCAGCATATAGAATGCAGCAGCCGTCAAGGTCTAATGTCTTTTGAGTTTAAACAACAATTCTATAATAAAACAAATGCTTTTTCTGCCACCAACATTGAGTAAAGAGCACTGTACTCCTCTGTGGCACATCTTGCAGATGGAAGCTGTGATATCAAATGTTTAATATAGCTGCTTGGTTCATCATAGTGGAAGTGCAAAGGTGTTCTGACAGCATGAGGACCAGATTTATTAGGCATCTTGCAAACTACTGCACAATTAGCAGCTTCTCTGAAGGTTTGCCAAATGTAGACAGTCTTTTGGTATAGCTGCCTGCCTGCAGCAAGGAACTGATCCGTAATTTGATTCATTGCACTAAACAGGATTTATATCCAATCTTTTGTTGATATTTTCTAATTCTCATTTTTTTTTTACGATTGCTAGTCATTATCCTCTGCAGTGGTCTAGCCAGTGAGGTACTGGCAAGAACTGGATATTTGGTATTTGGCCTATTTATTTGTGTGCCATATGTAGTTGTTATATGAGATAATGTTTTCTCCTTTTGGATGAGAATCTACCTCGTGTTTGCCTGATCTCCTGCTGCAGCATCAGTGAAAACCCTGGAGAAATGACTGACCCAGCTGTTTTTTATCCATTTTAACCACTGTTTCTCTGGGGTTATTGCCAGTCATCTATCAGGGAATCCCTCTGGAAATTCCAGGCAATTAATTTTAATGGGATGCATTTAGTAGGGATATTGATGTGGTGAAGTAAAATTAATTACTGGATTGAACATTTAGAGCATGTTTAATATTATATGGCCTTTGGTCTTTCACCACAAATTAGTCTGCCATATTCAATTTTGGGCAGGCTATTAATTAAAAAGGTATGTGAAGGGCAAGCAAGCTTAATTTGTGAAGTCTCCAATAACCTTGAATTTTAAATTTATTTACATATATAACTTGTCTTTAAGGTAATGTGACCCTATTGTGACTCTTTTAAACTTGCAAATCTGAATAATATCTTTGCCCATTGGATGCAATGGTATATGAATGATATTTGAGTGGGAACACACCGAGTGGAGACTAAGCATGAAGTGAGAGGGGGAAGAGGTGCTGTTTTTGTACCTTGCTTCCAATTACTAAGCTTTCAAAGGGCATAAATTGATGATTGGTGAGTTTCATTAAAGCCAACACTGGGGAGTTTAAGTTTTGGTTTAAATTTATGGTTGAACTTGTTAAATTACTCGATATAACCATAGACAAAGGTTGAAAGATATTTATAAACTTTAAACATTTTTAGTCAATTGAAACACAGTGAAGGCTGTGCACAAGATGTGTTGCATTTGTAGCATGTGGAAGGTGGTGGCCGTTAGTGTGACCCACAGTAATCATGTCTGCAGTAATTGTCTGCAGACTGAATAATTCTAGCTCAGAATTGATGAACAGGAGCCTGAGCTTCAGGTATACGAGGGAGAGAGAAAGTAAGAGTTTGCATGTTCTTCCCATGTTTGCATGAGTTTTCCAACGCGCACTTCGATTTCATGCCACAGACCAAAGATTGTAGTCTAGGTGGCTTGGCCAAGCTAAATTGTCTGTAGTGTCTAGAGATGTACATGCTAGCTGGATTAGCCATGCTAAATGCAGAATTACAGGGATAGGATGGGGGAAGCTAGGTCTGGGTATTATGCTGTTCAGAGGGTCGGTACAGACTTAGTGTGTCAAATGGCGTCTTTCTGCACTGCAGGGATTCAATGATTCTATGATTCTAAGATAGGCATTTTGTTCTAGGAGATGGATACACCCTTTACATGAAGTACTTCTGATCTTATCAGGGATGGGAAGACATGACAGCTGTGAGGCAGCAGTGGGGACCCTGAAGAGTCTCTGCCTACACTGTACTTGTTCAATAGATTCAAGTTTCTTGCCATTTGTATGTATAAGAAAAGGACCTTCCGGGTGGATGAACAAACTTATCGCAGCCCTCTAGTTGGGTGAATGTGAAGGAACAGTTGTAGCAAGGGACGATAGAGTTGTGTCCTTTACATGTGAGAATATTGTTCCCTAGGCAGTTTTGCCTACCTGGTGGCATGATCAAGGACATCTTTCAGGATTGGAGAGGAATTTAGGAGTGGTCGGGAAAGATCTGGTTGGTCAGATACAAAAGTAGCACTAAGAAAGGACCCCTATTGAGGGAGTTTGAACAGCTAGAATCTAAATTATAAAGCAGAACCACAAAATTACTAATCTCTGGATTAATAACTGAGCATGAGAAAATTGACATATCAGTGAATTGAGATCAGTATGGGAGGAATGGGTTATGATTTATGGGGCATTGGAATCAGTTGTGGGGAAGGTTAGAGCTATTATATTAGGATGGCCTTCATCTGAACTACATTGACAATGGAGTGATGAATTGTACAGGAAGGGCTATTGAGAGGACATGAAACTAAATAGTTGGAGGGAGTGTTCACTAGGGAGGAGATTTGGAAAGTTAAATAGAAAAAGCAAGGCAATGGTACAGAATTGCAATGTGGGTGACGATAATTAGTGTGACAGGAAGGGACAAAGCATACAAATACAAGAATACATTTGAAAATATGGTTAGATTAGGGGAAATGGGGAGGGAGGAGGTATTAGGGTGAAGGAATGTTTAGAAATTCAAAGATAAAATTTGAGACAATAGAAATATGGTTAAAGATGAGCTGGGTAGGACAGAAAGTTAGCCGTAATAGTACATCTCAGCATAGGGGGATCGTGAAGAAAATAATAGTTTATTAAAAAAAATGCTGAAGTTACTTCACCTCATGAATGGAGCATTTGAAATAATATAGGTAAACTAATGGTGCTACCAGAGAAACATGGTTTAAATCAGATCACCATTACATATATAAAGCTACAAGGTGACAATGGTTGGGAAATAAATATTCCGGAGTGCCCAGGATTTTGAAAAGACAGGAAGAATGGAAAGGTAGGAGGAAGAACCTGCTGGTGAAGAATGACTTAAGGACATCAGGGAGAAAAGATCTTAGAAATCGAGAAGTAAAATCAGTATGGTTGGAATTTAGGAATAGTAAAGCTCAGGACATGCTGTTGAAGGTCATTTATAGACTGTCCAACTATAGTTATACCATTGGGCATAATATCAAACAACAAAAATGGAGTTTGTAACAAAGGCAATGCACTAATTTTGGAGGATTTTAATCTTCATATGTACTTGATCAATCAATTTGCAAAGATGCTCTGGAAGATAAGATTGTAGAATGGTTTTGTTACAGTTTCCTGCAGCAGTATGTCATGGAACCAGCTAGGGATAAAACTATTTTGAGCAAGTATTTTGTAATAAGCCAGGGTTAATTAGTAATGTTATAGGAAAATAGTCCACTGGGAAGTAGTGATCATAATACATATCCTTTGTAATTGTATTGTACATCGAATTGAAAATGATATAGTCCAATCACAAATAAGAATCTTATACTTAAACAAAGCAACTTACATTGACATGAGGGAGGAGCTAGCTAAAGTTGGTTGGGTAACTAGTCTAAAATGTATGGCATTAAAGAAACAGTGAGAAATAATTTATTAAAACATTTAGAATGTTCGGCAACAGTGCATTCTATTGGGAGGTTAGGGCCCTGCATAGACTTTGAGCATAGAGGAAGGTGGTTCAAACAAGGTATTGAAGGAGGAGTTGGATTGTTATTTGAAAGGGAAGAATGTGCTGGACAAAGACAATGAATAGTACTAGGTAAGCTGCTTCACTGGAGTACAGATGCAGAATCGATGGGTTGAATGGCCTTCTTCTGCTCTTTAACTATTAAGTGATACAGTTGTATTAGTGGATGTACAGGGAACATTCAGTTTGGTCCCCGGGATAACAAGTTAAGTAAATTAGGACCGTGTACACTGGTGTTCCGAAGAATAAGGGGGAATCTCATAAACACCTGTAAAATCCTAAGAGGACTTAACTGGGTAAATGGAGGGAGAACTTTCCTGATCACCGGGTAGTCCAGAGATGGGGATCACAGTCTAAGGGGGCTAGGGGTTAAGCCATTTAGGATTAGTGGTGCTGGAAGAGCACAGCAGTTCAGGCAGCATCCGAGGAGCAGTAAAATCGATGTTTCGGGCAAGAGCCTTACCTAGTTAAGCCATTTAGGGACTGAGTTGAGGAGAAATATCTTCAACCAGGGAATGGTGAGCCTGTGGACTTCTCTTCCGAGAAATCAGTTAAGGCCAAAACATTAAATGTTTTCAACAAGGAGGTAGATATAGTTCTTAGGGCTAAAGGGATCAAAGCATATTGAGAGAAAGCAGGAATGGGGTACTGAGTTAGATGATCAGCCATGATAATATCGAATGTGGAGAAGGCTTAAAGGGCCGAATGGCCTACTCCTGCTCCTATTTTCTGTGTTTCTATATTCTCTGGAGTTAAGAAGGATGAGAGGTGATCTAACTAAGAATGTTAAGATTATGAAGTGCTTTGATGGTGTAGATTCTGGGAAGTTGTTTCCCTAACTGGGTCATCTAGAAGGGCCTCAGGTTCAGGATAAGGAACCAATCATTTGAGACTGAAATGAGGAGAAATTCCTTCGTCAATGCGTTCCACCAACTTGGAATTCTCTACCCAAGTGGTTGTTGATGCACTCACATTGAACATATCTAAGGCTGAAATAAATCTTTAGTCTCAGAATCGAGGGATATAGAGAAGGAGATGCAACAGTGGAGTTGAAACCCAAGATCAGTTATTATCAGAATGGGTTACTTCCAGTGTCAGGTGCTAGTGTGGGTAAGAACAGAAGGATATGGCAGATGAATGCATGGCTAAAACAATAGTGCAGGAGGCAGGGTTTTAGATCATTGGGATCTTTTCTGGGGCAAAGGTGACCTGTTCAAGAGGGACAGGTTGCACCTGAACTGAAGGGGGAGCATATCTTGGTGGGCAGGTTTGCTAGTGCTACAATGGAGGGTTTAAACTAGATTGGCAGAGCGGTGGCATCCTCAACAGCAGGGAGGTTAGTGCAAGGCTCAGAGGAGATGTGGTAATCAGAAACAGTAAAGTGAAGAGACAGGTCAGGCTGGAACACGACAGGGGGCAAGGAATGCCTGTTAGATTAAATTGCATTTATTTCAATGCAAGAAGGCTGACAGGTAAGGCCGATGAACTCAGGGCATGGTTAAGTAGGTGGGGCTGCGATATTGTAGCCGTTACAGAAACATGGCTAAGGGAGGCATAGGACTGGCACCAGGGTACAGGTGCTTTAGGCGGGATAGAGGTCGAGGAAAAAAGTTGGGGAGTGGGGAGGAGTTGCATTTTTGATTAAGACAAGTATCACAGCAGTAGTCAGAGATGAAATAACAGAAGGATCATCCAGTGAGGTTTTGTGGTTGGAGCTATGAAATAAGAAGGGGATGGTGACGTTGCTAGGGGTTGTACTATAGGCCCCCAAATAGTCAACAGGAATTAGAGGAACAAATATGCAGGGAGACTGGGGACACTTGCAGGAGCAATAGGGTTGTCACAGTAGGGGATTTTAATTTTCCTAACATGGGCTGGGACTGCCAGGGCATTAAAGGCTTAGATGGGGTGGAATTTGTTAAGTACAATCAGGAAAGCTTCCTCAAGCATTACATAGAGGGTCCTACTCAGGAAGGGGCAAAACTCGACCTACATTTAGGAAATAGGGCAGAACAGGTGATGGAGGTGACAGTGGGGGAGCATTTTGGGACTAGTGACCATAGTTCTATTAATTTTAAATTAGTTATAAAGATGGACAAAACTGGTCCAAGGTTCAGGGTCATAAATTGTGGCAAGGCAAATTTTGGCGGAATTAGACAGGAGCGTGAAGGGGTTTCCAGGCAAAGGGACCTCCAGTAAGTGGGAGGCCTTTAAAGGTGGGATAGCTGGAGTTAAAGATCTACATGTTACTGTGAGGGTGAAGGACAAGGTTGGCAGGAATAGTGAATCTTAGATGACAAGAGATATTGAGGCTTCAACCAGAGAAAAGAAGGAGGCATGACTCAGGTACAAGCAGCTGGGATCAAGGGAATCCTTGGAGGTATACAGGAGTTTAAATTAGATTCCCTACTGTGTGGAAACAGGCATTTCAGCCCAACAAGTCCACACTGACCCTCCGAAAAGTAACCCACCTTGACTTATTCCCCTACATTTACCCCTGACTAATGCACCTAACACTATGCGCAGTTTAGCATGGCCAATTCACCTGACCTACACATCTTTTGGAATGTGGGAGGAAACAAGAGCAAACCCATAGAGAATATGCAAACTCCACACAGACAGTCGCCCAAGGTGGGAATCAAACCCCGGGTCCCGTGAGGCAGCATTGCTAACCACTGAGCCACCGTGCTGCCTGATTTTACTGAAGAAGGAAATCAGGAGGGCAAAAAGGGGGCAGGAGATTGCCTTGGCTGAGAAGATTAGTGTAAATCCAAAGAGGTTCTTTAAGTATATTAAAGGAAAAAGAATAACCAGAGAGAGAATAGGGCCCCTCAAGGACCGAAGTGGCCATGTGTGTGTAGAACCGCAGGAGGTGGGCAATGAATATTTCTCCTGTGTTTACCATGGGAAAAGATGTGAAAACTTGGGAACTTGGGGTAGTTAGTGGTGATATTTTGGGGACTGTCAATATCACTGTAGAGGAGGTGATGGATGTAATAGAATGTATGAAGGTAGATAAATCTCCTGGTCCTGACCAGCTATATCCAAGAACACCAAGAGGCTGGAGAAGAAATTGCGGGGCCCTGGCTGATATTTTTGCATTATCATTAGCCAAAGGTGAGGTCCCAGAAGACATGAGGGTAGCAAATGTTTGCCATTACTCAAGAAGGGCTACAATGAAAATGCTGGGAAGTAGAGACTAGTAAGTCTAACATGTATACTTGAGAAAATTCTGAGGGCTAAGACATACATGCATTTGGAAAGCCCAAATATTACGTGCAATTCTAGTCTCCTTCCTATTGGAAAGATGTTGTGAAACTTGAAAGAGTTCAGAAAAGATTTACAAGGATGTTGCCAGGGTTGGAGGATTTGAGCTACAGGGAGAGGCTGAACAAGCTGGTGCTGTTTTCCCTGGAGCATTGGAGGCTGAGGGGTGACCTTGTAGAGGTTTACAAAATCATGAGGGGCATGGATAGGGTAAATAGGCAAAGTCTTTTCCCTGGGGTCGGGGAATCCAGACCTAGAGGGCATAGGTTTAGGGTGAGAGAAGAAAGATATAAAAGAGACCTACTGGGCAATGTTTTCACACAGAGAGTGGCACATGTATGGAATGAGCTGCCAGAGGATGTGGTGGAGGCTGGTACAATTGCAACATTTAAGAGGCATTTAGATAGGTATATGAACAGGAAGGGTTTGGAGGGATATGGGCCGGGTGCCGGCAGGTGAGACTAGATTGGGTTGGGATATCTGGTCGGCATGGACGGGTTGGACCAAAAGTCTGTTTCCATGCTGTACATCTCTATGACTCTATGACAGGGTTTGGTTAGGGGTAGAAAATGTGTTGCTGGAAAAGCGAAGCAGATCAGGCAGCATCCAAGGAGCTTGAGAATCGACATTTCGGGCATGAGCCCTTCTTCAGGAATGAGGAAAGTGTGCCAAGCAGGCTAAGATAAAAGTAGGGAGGAGGGACTTGGGGGAGGGGCGTTGGAAATGCAATAGGAGTAGTCAGCATGGCTTTGTGAGTGTGAGATCATGCCTCACAAATTTGTTAGGGACCTTTGATGAAGTGACCAGGAAGATTGACAAGGGTATGGTCATAGATGTAGTCTATATGGATTTCAGTATTTACTAACTCTTCTTTGAGAAGGCGACCAAACAGGTGGGTGAGGGTAAAGTGGTTGATGTGGTGTATATGGATTTCAGTAAAGTATTTGATAAGGTTCCCCATGGTAGGCTATTTGAGGCTGTTTTCATTAGAGAGAAGAAAGTTAAGAGGTGACTTAATAGAGACATACAAGAGGATCAGAGGATTAGATAGGGTGGACACTGAGAGCCTTTTTCCTTGGATGGTGATGGCTGGAAGGGCTCATGCCCGAAACGTCGATTCTCCTGCTCCTTGGATGCTGCCTGACCTGCTGCGCTTTTCCAGCAACACATTTTCAGCTGGTGATGGCTAGAACGAAGGGACATTGCAGAAAACACAGAGGCATGGGATTGAGGGTGACTTAGTGATTTGGATCAGAAATTGGCTAGCTGAAAGAAGACAGATGGTGGTAGTTGATGGGAAATGTTTATCCTGGAGTTCAGTTACTAGTGGTGTACCACAAGGATCTGTTTTGGGGCCACTGCTCTTTGTCATTTTTATAAATGACTGAGATGAGAGTGTAGAAGGATGGGTTAGTAAATTTATGGGTGACACTAAGGTTGGTGGAGTTGTGGATAGTGCTGAAAGATGTTGCAGATTACAGAGGGACATAGATAAGCTGCAGAGCTGGGCTCAGAGGTGGCATCTAGAATTTAATGTAGAAAAGTGTGAGGTGATTCACTTTGGAAGGAGTAACGGGAATAGAGGGTACTGGGATAATGGTAAGATATTTGGTAGTGTAGATGAACAGAGATCTCGGTGTCCATGTGCACAGATGCCTGAAAGTTGCCACCCAAGTTGATAGGGTTGTTAAGAAGGCGTACGGTGTGTTAGCTTTTATTAGTAGTGTGATTGAGTTTCGGAGCTATGAAGCAGCTGTACAAAACTCTTGTGCGACCACGCTTGGAGTATTGCATACAGTTCTGGTCGCCGCATTATAGGAAGGATGTGGAAGCATTGGAAAGGGTGCAGAGGAGATTTACCAGGATTTAGCCTCATATAGATGGAAGGACTTATGAGGAAAGGCTGAGCGATTTAAGGCTGTTCTCATTAGAGAGAAGAAGGTTAAGAGGTGACTTAATAGAGACATGCAAGAGGATCAGAAGATTAGATAGAGTGGACACTGAGAGCCTTTTTCCTTGGATGGTGATGTCTTGAAGAAAGGGACATAAATTGAGGGGTGATAGATATAGGACAGATGTCAGATGTAGTTTCTTTACTCACAGAGTAATAAGGGTGTGCAATGCCCTGCCTGCAACGGTAGTATACTCGCCAACTTTAAAGGCATTTAAATGGTCATTGGATAAACATATGGATGAGAATGGAATGGTGTAGGTTAGATGGGCTTCAGATTGGTTTCCCAGGTTGGTGCAACATCGAGGGCCTGTACTTCACCGTAATGTTCTATGTTCAATGTTCAGAAAGGCTTTTGATAAGGTTCCACAAAGTAGGCTGCTGTGGAAGGTCAGATCGCATGGAATCCAGGGCAAGCTGATAAATTGGATACACAATTGACTTGACGGTAGGAAGCAGAGGGTAATAGTGGAAGGATACTTGTTGGACTGGAGATCTTTAACCAGTGGAGTGCCTTGGGTCTGTGCTGAGCCCATTACTGTTTGATATCTATATCAATGATTTGGATGAGAACATCCAAGGCATGATTTGCTTGTTGACACTAAAATATGCAATATCATGGACAGTGAAGAAGGTTATCAGAAATTGCAGCAGGACCTTGATCAGCTGGCCGAGAAATGGCAAATGGGGTTTAATATAGATAAGTGTGAGGTCTTGCATTTTGCAAAGTCAAATCAAGGTAGGAGTTTCATGGTGAATGGTAGGGCCTTAAGGTGTGTAGTGGAACAGAGGGATCTTGGAGTTCAGGTACATGGTTCTCTGAAAGTGGAGTTACAGGTAGACAGGGCACTGAAGAAAGCTTTTGGCACACTGACCTTCATCAGTCAGGGCATTGAGTATAGAAGTTGGGAAGTTATGTTCCAGTTATACAGGACATTGGTGAGGCTGCACTTGGAGTATTGTGTTCAGTTTTGGTCACCTCGTTATAGGAAGGATATTATTAAACTGGAAAGAGTGCATTAGAACTTTTAAAGGATGTTGCCTGGACTCAATGGTCTGCGTTATGGGGAGAGGTTGAACAAGCTAGGACTTTTTCTTTCTTTCTTTCGTAGTAGACCAAGGGGGGACTTTGTAGAGGTGTATAAGATTATAAGAGGCGTGGATAGAGTGAATGCGCTCAGTCTTTTTCCGAGGATTGGGAAATCAAGGTCTAGAGGGTATCAGTTTACGTTTAGAGGGGAAAGAATAAAAGGTAACCTGAGGGGCAATTTTTTTTACACAGAGGGTGAGTACGCAAATGGAATAAGCTGCCAGCAAAAGTGGTTGAGGTGGGTACATTAACAACATTTAAAAGGCATTTGGACAAATACATGGATAGGGAAGCATTAGAAGGATATGGGCCAAATGCAGGGAAATGGCGCTAGTGTGGATGGACATTTTGATCGGCATGGACCGGTTTGGGCCAAAGGGCCTGTCTCTGTGCTGTAGGACTCTATGTCTCTAAGATTGTATATTGAATGGCAGACCGTGGGAACATTTTCCTGCTCTTACTTAGATTTTTGTGTTCCGATAACATGACGTAGTTTGAAGCAATATGTACTATATGCATTCTCTTTTATTTATTTTTCTAATCAACCCATTCAGAAACATTATTCTACACCTCTGGAGCAGATGGGACTAAAATCAGGGCCTCTCACCCCAAGGGTAGGGACACTACCACTGTGCCACAAGACAGCCTCCTACCCAATCTTTTATTTAAGTTCAAGAATTGAAATATTACTTGGTAAATGCATCAATTCCTTCAGTCAGCAATATCTAGCAATCTATGACCTGCGCACAAATCTGCAAGCACTGTGAGAATTCCTGTAAAAACCTTTTTTGTCAAAGTTCTAAATATGGAACAGCAGACGGTTATGTTATATTATACTGTTCAGAATGTATAGTGGGTCGAACATCATTTTCTGCCTTGTTCTCTCTAAAAACTCTGGCTTTGGTTGTTTCTCAACAGGCTGATCATTTTTAGTGGGATACCAAGAATTGCTGTAATGTAGTAGATGTCATTGTTCAAATGGGATATTTAAGTTGCTGGTTTTTGATATATATAAGTGGGCAGTTCTGTCAACTCTCCAGTAAGGATGGGAACAGTGAAAAACCACTCCTGAGTGCGACTTGTAATGTTTTCCTTTATGCAAATTAAATTGTAGACTTGCTAGATTGCTTTAACACAGTCCTAATTTGAATGAAAACAAGATGTCCTGTTCTGGGTTCTCAGGATCTCTGAAAATATCATACATTAGTTCATCTCAATGCAAATTGGACTCATTTGCATACACTTCCCAAAGAGCAAATATGCCCAGAGGTTCAAAGAATATGGGTCAGGCTGTGACAGACAACTCGAGAGTTGGTGCAGCACTGAAAACTTATTCACTTTACACTTCTGTGGAAGCAAATAGGTCAACCTTACAGCAGATTGCATTGAGTGATCTGTAATATGATTGATTTGAAGGAACCTAGCTATAAAATGACTCGGTTTTTAAAAAAAATTGCTCTCAAGTATGACAGTACTGGGGCAAAAGGAGGAGAAACTGTCACTACAGATAAAAGTGGTTTGAGAGGGTGCCTCACCTTTTTACGATCATTAAATGCCTACCTTACCCACTTCATCCATTTTGCATTCAGACTATTCCAAATCGGAGCAGCATCTTTTTCCTACTATCTGTTCTTTATTTACTTGTTACCAAAGAAAAGATAAGAAGTAATTCTTAACAAAATATACCGCGTTTACATATAACAGAGACATTGTATTTCTGGGTTAACTTGATACATCTATTGGTTTCAGAAATCAAATCAAATTTCTTGTTTTTCAAGTTAGCCTTGTGCAGTGGGCAAGGTAATTAGGGGGAATTAACTGCGTGGAAAGCATACTGGTACAGGAAGGGTGGGAAGAATTAGGTGCACTGGTGTTACCTTCCAGTGTTTTACAGAACTGTTCCAACTGTAAATCAATGCCAGCATCTGATTCATCTAATAAACCGGACATCTATTTTAATTCTCAATGACTCATCAGCGGAATAACTCTAAAGGAGGAAGAAACTGAGGGAAGATTTATAATATTTTGTTTGTTTCAAGCAAGCAGACAAGCTGGTCTTTCTAAGTGTTTTCCCCTTCAAAATGCAATGAATTAATCTCCTGGTTGCATAACACTGAACTAATTGTCAGTTTGTCCAATGAGACTGGCTCCCTTGGAGTTTGTGCCCATGGCAGTCTGACTGATAGTTCATGAGAGCCCCCTACTGGGCAGCTGTAGTCTCTGCAGTGTACAATAATAAAGAATAATTGATCTTCCCTTAAATATATATCTGCATTTTGAATGGCCCCAATTATTTTTACTTTAATGCTTTGTTTTTAAATTATTAAAGGGTGGAGTAGGACTCTTCCCCTTGCTGTTTGTTCTTTATTTGTCTGTCACTCATTGCCATTTATGTCCTAATTTGCAAACCTTTGAATGTTTTGGCTGCTGCCCTCCACATTCCTGATGAAAGGCTTATGCTCAAAATGTTGACTCTCCTGCTCCTCGGATGCTGCCTGACCTGCTGTCCTTTTCCAGCGCCACACCTTCTGACTCTGATCTCCAGCATCTGCAGTCCTCACTTTCTCCTAGTCAAAATAATGAAAGTTGATTAAATGTAGCATTTCAGTAAAATATCACTCACAACCCATAGAAGTTCAAAGAATGAGTGGCTTAAGCAAATAGTAACATTCTGACACAGATGTTTATACAGGAGGCCAATGAAGCATCACCACTTACATAATGTGGATCAGGTACGATATTGCAAATGCTTTTCTGCTTTCACAGATGGGCAGCAGTTCAGGGAATTTGCAGTTTTGTTTTGGGTCAATGTCCTGGGGGTCTTAGCAAATGCTTTGTGTAAACTTACACTGAAAAGCATTATTGCACACTGACTCTCCTTATCTGGTATTAGTGGCCTAGGCCAACTCTGGTTCTCCGGTTGTGTTTCTAACTGTGTAAATAATGGGTTACCCCCCATGACCCAGAGGCTGCTGCTATACTTTTGGCAAAATATTGTTTTTCAGCTCAAGGAAAATACACAGGTAAATGTTACAGGTTACAGATGAATATTTTTAAGGAAAATAGGATCTGAATCTCTAATTGTTCAAACCAGTTTCCAGTGCAAGTTCTAACCTTCAGTTTTAGTTGCAGGTGTCCTCAACCCCTTTAGTATTATCTTCCTGTTTTATTTTTGACCTGAGCCCAGTTTCCATTGACTAATTACATTTTATTTAAAATTGACAAAAAAAGAAATATATCTATTAATTGTTTATTTTAAGCCCCAACTCAGCTAAACTAAAGATTCATTGCATTCTTGATAACTCTATCCTAGAATTCCCTACTGTGTGGAAATAGGCCCTTTGGCCCAACAAGTCCACATCGATCCTCTGAGGAGTAACCCATCTAGACCCATTCCTCTACCCTATTACTCTATATTGCCCATGACTAATGCACCTAACCTACACATCCCTGAACACTATGGGCAATTTAACATGGCCAATTTACCTAAACTGCACATCTTTGGATTGTGAGAGGAAACCACAGCACCTGGAGGAAACTCAGGCAGACACGGGGAGAATGTGTAAACTCTACACAGACAATTTTGGTGGAAGATTGGTCATGACCTCACTTATGCAGTGTAGTTAGGTTTCCCTTCGTCTACTGCAGGAGGTACACAAAATGATTAGGAGAGCTGCTAAAAAAGGTCCCATCAGACATCCTCTACACCAATGGCACTTATTTTCCCCTCCACCATTTACCATCTCCACTCTTGTTCTCTGTGCCTAGTGGTACTGAAATCCTCATATCTGTCTGTCTTCTGGACTTAATCTCTACTCCCTGTCCTATTTCATTATGCTCACCTTCCTCATTATTCCTGGAAACTTCTATTTGCTTCCTACCTCCAAATATGAATTCCAAAATCTTGCCCTTGTTTACATCTTCTTTAATAAAATCAGCTTTCTTAACTGAGCAATCTCCTTCATAAGCTCATTGTACTGCAGTCTCACTTTGGTCTCACATTCTGCAACTATTTCCTTAAATTACATTCCTATCTAATCTCTTTTTGGATGGCTTATTTAAAACATACCTTTTAAACCATGCTGTCAGCCCCCTTCTCAGGCTTTCTTTTTACTACCACAATGTTTCTATGCTTGCCTCTGTGAAAAGCACCTTCTGTTGTACAGTTAAAGAGGCTTTACAGATGCAAATTGTAGCTGTTGAATGTTTTATTTTAAAGTTACAAAAACAGGAGTGGTTTCTGACAAATGAATAAAAGAAGACAATGTGATATGAATTGCATTCTGTTAATTGTATAATCATTGTACTTAATTGTTATGTAGATGAAGGCATTTATTGGCATTTTAATCAAGCTTACATAGTTTAATTGAGTCAGAGATACCCAATGAAGAAGGGTTACACCTGAAGCGTTGACTTCTCCACCTCCTGAGTTGCCTGGCTTGCTGTGTTCTTCCAGTCTCCTGCTTGTCTCTCTTGGATTCCAGCATCTGCAGTTTTTTTGTCTCTAACCAGTGTATTCTGGCAATGTTGATTCTGTAAAGGGTAAAGACTGGCTCCAGTATCTTTTTAGTCAATTGGCTTTCTGAATATAACACATTGTTTCTTTTAAAAAATTAATATTTGTCATGTAGGTGTTAAATATTTGTATTTTAAGTTTGGCTAAAAAGTCTCAAAATGCTCCTGCTTGCGTATGAACTTTCTCTGTGTTTTGCCAAAAAATTTAAAAAATACCCAGAGGGTACCTGTGATTTCCTACTGACCAAACAATAGTAAAATTGAACAGTGTGCCATAGAAGTAAGTATTAATGGACTGCAAGATTTTGGGCACAAAATATGTTTGCGTAAATGTTTTTTGTTGCTAGTCAGTCAGTTGACATAAAAATCAGAACAAAACACTTAGGATACTGAATTGTACAATATGATGTATTACACCATGACAAAGATTATACGTTTTTGGGACAGTTCCAAGCTTAAGATAATGAAGCTATTGATGACAATATGGACACAGTACTATATCCATGACAAAGTTCTGATGCTATCTCGTTCTAGGTCTCAACAATGATTCTATTCAGTTTAGTTGTGTGTAGATGTTAGTTTTGCAGGGGTTGGCCAAGTTTGAATTGATAGCAGAGGATAGTTTGTCCAACATTGTTATCAAAATGTGGGAAGAGTGGATTCTGAACATGTGTTTCTTAATAGAGTCATAAAGATGTACAACAGGGAAACAGACCCTTTAGTCCAACTTGCTCATGCTGACCAGATATCCTAAATTAATCCAGTCACATTTGCCAGCATTTGGTCCATATCTCTCTAAACACTTCTTATTCCTATACCCATCCAGATGCCTTTGAAATGTTGCAATTGTATCAGCCTCCACCACTTACTCTGCAGCTCAATCCATTCACCCTCTGCATGAAAATGTTGCCCCTCAGGTCCCCTTTAAATCTTTTCCCTCTCACCTTAAACCTATGCCCTCTAGTTTTGAACCCTCCTACCTTGTCCATTCGCTGTTTCAATGCTACTCATGATTTTATAAACCTCTATAAGGTCACCCCGAAGCCTAGGCAAAATAGCTCCAGCCTATTCAGCCTCTTCCTACAGCTCGAACCCTCCAATCCTGGCAACATCGTTGTAAATCTTTTCTCCACTCATTCAAGTTTTACAATGTCTTTCCTATAGTAATAGTAAATTATCATTTCTATATTTAACGATCTACACAAGTGTTTAACATACCAACCAGTTAATAGTATGCAAGACTATTTTTAATATACATAGGTTTTCATGTTGTCATTTTGACTGGAGTGCATTTAGTCAATTTCATTACAAAGCTGTTATTATTAATTGGAATTCTGAATCAAAAATAAGGGAAATATATCTGTTTGTGGAAAATCAATTGCCTTTTGGCACCCCTGTGCAATTTTTGAGTCTGCCTGAACTTCTGCAATCGGTTTTGGGAGACGTCTGTGCGCCTGACGGTTGTATCAGGTTTTGACCTGCTAATATGTTGTCAAATACAAAGAGAAGGATTTGCACAGCATTCAGCAGAGGGCACCATATACTGCAAAGGAAAGGCAAACCGGAGGCCTTCCTGTGGCAGGTATGTGAAAACATGTTGCATGTTTTTAACTATCTGGTGCAATGTTCCATATATAATAGAAGCAATTAGGAGTGTGAAGTTGTAAAATGACAATTGAGCAATAATTTTACCTTTGGCTGTCATCTTTTATCTGAAATTAACCTTGGCTTAGAAACAAAGGCTGCTTTTTAAAAAAAATTATCACAACACTATCTCTGACAGCAAAGATGGTGCACAGAATGTTTGAAGGATCTGATTCGACAGCCTGTATTTCCTTTTTAAAAGGCCTGATGTTTTCATTTTTTTATGTACTGCAACTGCCGTATTAAGTTAGAATAGAATACCTACAGTGTGGATACAGGCCCTTCAGCCCAACAAGTCCACACCGACCCTCCGAAAGTAACCCACCCAGACCCATTCCCCTAACCTAATATCCTCTAATTAATGCACCTAGCCTACACATCCAGTTTAGCATGTCCAGTTCACCTAATGTGCACATCTTTTGATTGTGGGAGGAAACCAGAGCGCACAGACACAGGGAGAATGCGCAAACTGCACACAGACAGTCACCCAAGGCTGGAATCGAACCTGGGTCCCTGGCACTGTGAGGCAGCAGTGCTAACCACTGAGCCACTCAGCCGCCACATTCAGGATATGGGTGCTGAAAAACCTGTAGACTGATTGCATCCAGTGCAATGGGCTCCCCAGCATTTCCCTCTCTCAGATTTCTACATTATTATTGGACATTCTCTAGTTGTCCTGAGAAGGTGATACTGGGCCATCTTCTGAACAGCTGTAGTTCATACTTTAATGTTGGCCCCTCAATGACGTTCGGTAGGTGAGCAGCTTAAAATATTTGGACTTAGGACAATTCGCTGAGAAACTCTTGCAGTGATGACTCAGGACAGAGTTAAAAATCACACAACACCAGGTTATAGTCCAACAGGTTTATTTGGAAACACTAGCTTTCGGAACGCTGCTCCTTCATCAGATGATTGTGGAGTTAGATCACAAGACACAGAATTTATAGCAAACAATTAGTGTCATACAGTGATATATTGTACAATCCTGGATTGTTCAGTATATCACTGTTTACAATCCAGGTTTGTTCAATAGATCACTGTATGACACTAATCCTTTGCTCTAAATTCTGTGTCTTATAATCTTACACTCCACAACCACCTGATGAAGGAGCAGTGCTCCAAAAGCTAGTACTTCTAAACAAACCTGTTGGTCTGTAACCTGATGCTGTGTGATTATTAACTTTGTCCACCCCAGTCCAACACCAGTTCCTCCACATCATGACTCAGGACTGGATTGACTGGCTTCTTACATGACAAACTGTTCCTCTTTGCAGCAGGTCTGAATGCAGCCAGTTTTTTATCTTCATATTTTACATTGACATCAGCATTGCTAGGACTCCTTGGTACTGTACTTGTTCATTTGCTGTCTTAATGTTGAAGGTAAATGTGATATAATGGTCTACATTGCTAGGTAGATGTGGAGAAATTTTCCACATTACCAGTTAGATGTTCTGGTTGAGGGAATGAAGCAGGTAAAAGAATGATGCTGAAACAAGAGTAAACTCCTGAGATTAAACAATGGTCACCTGGGAGCAGGAACTGAGGTAGCTGAGTTCATTCTCTGAGCAGATTAACAACAAATACTACACACAATTAGGTAGTGCTGTAGAACAGAGAGTCCTAGGGGTTCAGGTTCATAACTATCTGAAGTTTGTGTCACATGTCGACAGGGTGGTTGACAAGGAATTTCATTTTTGCCTTCATTGTTCAACTTTTGAGTATAAGAATTGGGACGTCATGTTGAGTTTGTTCAGGACATTGGTGAGGCCTCTTCTGGTCACCCTGTTAGAGGAAAGTCATTATTAAGCTAAAAATCTCACAACACCAGGTTATAATCCAACAGGTTTAATTGGAAGCACACTAGCTTTCGGAGCGACGCTCCTTCATCAGGTGGTAGTGGAGGGCTCAATCCTAACACACAGAATTTATAGCAGAGATTTACAGTGTGATGTAACTGAAATTATACATTGAAAGATTGATTGTCTGTTAAGCCTTTCATCTGTTAGAATACAGTGATAGTTTCACTTCTTTCATGTATGTGTGTGTGTGTAGTGAGTGCAGAGTGTCTTAAGTCTGTGAGGGGTGCATGTGAGAGTGTGGGAGTGTGTGTGTCTGTAAGGGTGTATATGGGTGTCTGTGTGCGCGTCTGTGTGTATGTGTGTCCGTGTGTATGTGTGTATAGGAGTGCCTGTTTGTGTGTGTGAGAGTGTGTGTGTGTGTAGGAGTATCTGTGTGTGTGTATAGTGCAATGGTGGTCACCTGTAATGTGACATGAACCCAAGGTCCCGGTTGAGGCCCTCCCTATGGGTACTGAACTTAGCTATCAGTCTCTGCTCGGCCACTTTTCGCTGCTGCCTGTCCTGACGTCCACCTTGGAGGATGGACAGCCAAAGGTCCGAGGCTGAATGTCCTGGACCACTGGAGTGTTCCCCAACTGGGAGGGAACCCTCCTGTCTGGTGATTGTTGTGCGGTGCCCATTCATCCGTTGTCGTAGCCTTTGCTCGGTTTCCCCAATGTACCATGCCTCCGGGCATCCTTGCCTATAACGTATAAGATAGACAACGTTGGCTGAGTCACATGAGTACCTGCCATGTACAAAGTGGGAGGTGTCCCCATGTGTAATGGTGGTATCTATATCCACACTCTGACACGTCTTGCAGCGCCTACCGTGACAGGGTTGTATGGAGCTGTCCTGAGAGCCGGGCAGTTTGTTACGAACAACGATCTGTTTGAGGTTTGGCGGTTGTTTAAAGGCATGTAGTGGAGGTGTGGGGAAGGTCTTGGTGAGGTGCTCATCCTCATTGATAATGTGTTGCAGGTCACGAAGAACATGGCGTAATTTTTCAGCTCCTGGGAAATACTGAACAACAAAGGTTACCCTGTCGGTTGCAGCATGTGTTTGTCTCCTGAGGTGGTCATTACGATTCCTTGCTGTGGCACGTTGGAACTGGCGGTCGATGAGTTGGGCATCGTACACCAACATGCCACAGCAAGGAACCATAATGACCTGAAAAATTATGCCATGTTCTTCGTGACCTGCACTCACTACACACACACACATACATGTTCTCACACTCACAACCCCCAACCCAGACAGACATACACACACAGACAGACAAAGACCCACATGCACACATATATTTTGTGGGGTGAATTTGTACTTTCAGGGTTACATTATACTTTGCTCAAAAACTGCATGCATTCATGTAGAACTCTGAGCTCAAAAACTGCATGAATTTATGTAAAACTCTGTTATCTCACTTTTTAGATTAGAATCAATCTAAACATCATGGCATAGACGGAGAACACAGGGGGCCAACACCTTCAACATATTGTCTAGCTAACATCCATTGTTAACAGCTAACCCGAAATGCAACTTTTAAAAAAAAGGTTTTGTGATTTACACATGAAAGAAGTGAAACTATCACTGTATTCTAACAGATGAAAGGCTTAACAGACAATCAATCTTTCAATGTATAATTTCAGTTACATCACACTGTAAATCTCTGCTATAAATTCTGTGTGTTAGGATTGAGCCCTCCACTACCACCTGATGAAGGAGCGTCGCTCCGAAAGCTAGTGTGCTTCCAATTAAACCTGTTGGACTATAACCTGGTGTTGTGTGATTTTTAATTTTGTACACCCCAGTCCAACACCGGCATCTCCAAATCATTATTAAGCTAGAGAAGGTTCAGAAGAGATTTACCAGGATGTTGCCGGAAATGGTGAATTTGAGATATTCAGGAGAGGTTTGATAGATGTTCTTCACTGGAGTGTAGGTGGTTGAGGGTTGACCTTATAAAAGTTTATAAAATCCAGAGGAATATAAATAAGGTCAACGGCCGGTGTCTTTTCCCGAGGATGGGGGATTTCAAGACTAGGGGGCATTTTTAAAGTGAGAGGAGAAAGATTTGAAAAAGACGTTAGAGGCAACTTTATTACACAGTGAGAGACTAGTGCGTGGAATGAACTTTCAGAGGAAATGTAGATGTGGGTACAGTTAAGTATGTGAATAAAACATGTTTGGAGGGATATGAGCCAAGCGCAGGCAGGTGGGACTAATTTAGTTTGGGATTATGATCAGCATGGACAGATTGGACTGAAGGGTCTGTTTCCATGGTGTATGACTATGTGATTCCATGGTTTTTGAGATAGTTTGGAAAAATGCAAGTATATGGGTTGGACTGCATCATGGCAAATTTCTCAGAGTATCATGTTTTGTTTTTTCACAGTCAAAAGGTTCAAATTCAAACCTCACTTCAAGTTTTGAGAATATAATGCGGGATGTACTTAATGAGATGAGGAAATGTTGCACGGAAACTGGAGGTCATCTCTTCACTTGAACTAGGAAATAGGAGACAGATAGAATAAAGTGTAAAGAGAAATGACCAGTTCAGGCTAACTTAAAAGATCACATGACATGTTTGGAAGGCGAGGAAGGAGATCTTCCTGGGTCTTTGCGACATTCCTCCATCACCCAACATCCAACTGACTATATTCATATTATGTACCATTTGTGAAACCTTGTGTGCAAATTGTCTGACTTGCCTCACTAATCTGTGACGACATTTCAAAATGAACTTGTGACGGTAACATGCTCTTGTCCATCCTGAGGATTTGAGAAGATGCTCTGTCGATGCAAGTGTTTTCTTTTGGAAAAGTAATACATTTACTTGTTGCTGAAGAGATAAGACATGGTGCTGAAGGCTTTTTTCTTGCACTCATCACCCCAAAAAGGCCAGATTTCAAACTATCACCATCATTTGTACTACGAGAGAAAAGGATGCTAATTGATTGTTCAAAACATCTTGAAGTAGAAAGGATTGGGAAGCTGTTGGTTTCCCAGGTTCCCTGACATCTTTTAAAAAAGGTGCAAGACATGAAAGATGCCGACCCAAATAGAACTGAACTGATTATCTTAAATTGGTTGGCAAATAGCTATTACCTGCCCATTTGCAGAATCACAACTAATAGCAGATGTTTTATTTTGGACTTTGTAACATTTAAAAGACATCTGGATGGGTATATCAGTTGGAAGAGTTTAAAGGAATATGGGCCAAATGCTGGCAAATGGACTAGATTAATTTAGAATATCTGATCAGCACGGACTAGTTGGACTGAAGGGTCTGTTTCTATGCTATACATCTCTATTACTCTAAGACTCTAAGTGTGTTGGGGGAGGATGCTGGTTGAATTCAGTCTGTAGTCTACCTGTTATAAGAAACCAAGGGAGCATGCTGTTAGATTTGAACAGGCTGTTGTTGGAATGTACGTTCTATGTGCTCAGCAACACATCAGTACTGACGTTTATCCACAAGGTTTTTCAGTTCTGTCATAGGCACGATTGTAAGTACAGAATGTGATTTAACTCTTCCAAGGGGCATGCAGGTCAATATCTAAAGTGTGTTGAAAAATCATTGCATATCTGAGCTAAAGATTCAACGTCTAATTTTATAACGTAGAAATCTAATGTATAGAGTCACACTAGCTTGGATTGTAAAATTGGAGCTACAATCTTTGTCAGTGCAATCTCTCTCCTAATGAAGCTCTGTGTTGGAAATGAAACTATGCAAAATTAACCTTTTCATTTCCTATATTACTGAAGCTACATTACAAAATTTAATGTAGTTACGTGATGATCAAACTACTGTACTGCTTTACTACTTTATCATCAACTTAGTCAGAAACCTTACAATAACTGCTTCCTGTTACAGATTTTCATCTCGGTCAACTGTCTGAGCACAGACTTCTCATCTCAAAAAGGAGTCAAAGGTCTGCCATTGAACATCCAGATTGATACGTACAGTTACAACACTCGAAGCAACAAACCCATCCACAGGGCCTATTGTCAGATTAAAGTTTTCTGTGACAAGGTACGCTGGTCGTCTCGGCGGCTTAATGTTATCCTTTTGTGGTGATATTTTGAAACAATAAATTATGAAGTAAAACAATATCATGTAGCTAGTTTGCTCAAAATGCTAAATTGCTGTAAAGGTACATGCTACAGACATAAATTTGTGATAGGTCTCACATACAAGCAGTAAGGACAAATTGACTGTTTATGGAGCAGCAGCATTTTATCCTCCACCATTTTATACTTTGTGATTATGAGGTTTAGATGTAATGTTCACTCAAGAGTTTGTTCACAATCCTCCTTGTACCTGGGATTACATTGGCCAATTAGGAAAACATTATCTTCTGTTCCTTTAAATGAAACAAGTTGCTTCATTAATATTGATACTTTGCAAAAATTATTTTTCTTGGGGCAGGATTGATTCAAGTACCAGTACAACAGGGACTACACTTCTTAAAAAAAAAAAGTGCTTCATTTTCTGTAAAGCAATTTGGGATGCCCTGAAGTTGTCAGAAGTGTAATATAAATGCAAATCTTTTTTACATTAAATGTTTGCACAAAATAAGTCTAAAGTATTGCAAAACAACAGGGAAGCCAATGAACAGTATGAGGGGTCGATTACACAGTTACAACATTGTGCACATTTCTCACAGCTGTGTGTAACAAAGAATGTTGTATGGTGTTTACGAAGAGAAGAATGGCTTTTCATCATATTTACATTCTCAGACATTTGAAAAATAAATGAGAAATGCACTTTATTATTCACAATTGGTTTGGGAGAGGCTGAACAGGAAGGGGCTGTTTTCCCTGGAGCGTCGGAGGCTGAGAGGCGACCTTGTAGAGGTTTACAAAGTTATGAGGGGTAAATAGGAGAAAGTGAGGACTGCAGATGCTGGAGGTCAGAGTTGAAAATGTGTTGCTGGAAAAGCACAGCAGGTCAGGCAGCATCCAAGGAGCAGGAGAATCGACGTTTCAGGCATGAACCCAAAGAAGGGCTGAAGAATTTCCTGAAGAAGGGCTCATGCCCGAAATGTCGATTCTCCTACTCCTTGGATGCTGCCTGACCTTCTGCGCTTTTCCAGCAACACATTTTCAGCTATGAGGGGTAAATAGGTAAAGTCTTTTCCCTGGGGTCGGAGAGTCCAAAACTAGAGCACATAGGTTTAGGATGAGAGGGGAAAGATATAAAAGAGACCTAAGGGGCAACATTTTCACACAGAGGATGGTATGTGTATGGAATGAGCTGCCAGAGGAAGTGGTGGAGGCTGGTACAATTGCAATGTTTAAGAGGCATTTGGATGGATATATGAATAGGAAGGGTTTGGAGGGATATGGGCTAGGTGCTGACAGGTGGGACTAGATTGGGTTGGGATATCTGGTCGACATGGACGGGTTGGACCGAAGGGTCTCTTTCCATGCTGTACATTTCTATGACTCTATGTCTGTAAATGCCAACCTTGTTTGAGTAACAGCCTCAGAGTCAAATTTGGTATTATTTAGAAGAAAATTTTACCTATTGAAAATATTGTAAAGTTGGTGTTGAAGTTGTATTAGGACCACCAAACCTGATGATGCCATACAGTCACTGGGTGGATAATCAGTTAGTCGTGCACAAGGTTTTGATGGAGATAGACCTGACATAACTGGCTCCTGATGGTTGATTTGGTTTAATTTGATTTGATTTATTATTGTCACTGAGATACAGTGAAAAGTATTGTTTTGCATGCTAACCAGACAAATCATATCTTGGATAAGGCCACAGGGTAATAGACCAGAATGCAAAATATAGTGTTACAGTTACAGAGAAGGTACAGAGAAAGATCAACTCTTAACATATGAGAGGTCAGTTCAAAAGTCTGGTAACAGCAGAGAAGAAGCTGTCCTTAAATGTTTTGGTACTTGTTTACAAACTTTTGTATCTTTTGCCCGGCAAGAGAGTATAATCGAGTTGGGAGGGGTCATTGATTATGTTAACTGTTTTCTCGAGACAACAGGAAATGCAGACAAACTCAATGGAGGGAAAGCTGTTCACAACTCCCTGTAACTTCTTGCTTTCTTGGGCAGAGCAATTGTCATAGCAAGCTGTGATGAATCTGGACATGCTGAATTTCCTTCGCCCTCTGAGGAAATGAAGGCATTGGTGTGCTTCCTTGATTGTTTTTACCTGGTGGTACAATGACTGCAGATGCTGGAAACCAGAGTCTAGATTAGAGTGGTGCTGGAAAAGCACAGCAGTTCCGGCAGCATCCGGAACTACTGTGCTTGATTGTACCACCAACCAGTATCGATTGTTGGTGATATTTACTCCTGGGAATGTGAAGCTCTTGACCACCTCAGTACCATTGATACAGACAGGGGTGTGTTCTCCACTTCACTTCCTGAAGTCGATGACCTGCTCCTTCATTTTACTGACATTAAGGGAGAGATTGCTGTCTTTACCCCATGCCACTAATCTGCCTATCCCTTTCCTGTATTCTGTCTGGTCGTTGTTTGAGATCCAACCCACTACAGTGGTGTCATCAGCAAGTTTGTGAATGGAGTTAGAGCTGAATTTGGCCACACAGTCGTGAGTGTGTGTGGCGTAAATTACAGTTATGCCAGATGGCGATGTTAATTGTACCCATTGCTTCCTGCAATATGTTGCTCTTTGTTATACAAGACAATTAACTCAAGTGGTCCATCTTCTATCCCTAATAATTAGACAAGCCTTTAGAGGCTCTTATGATATAGTGGTAGTGTCCCTAACTCTGGGCCAGAAGATCCACATTCAAATTCCAATTGTCATGGAAATGTGCCATAATGTGTTTGAACAGATTGATTTAAAAATAATTTTAGAAAGGACGATTAATAGCAGCAAGCTACACAAACCACCAGCTACCAGCTCAAAGCTGAATATGATTGTCATTCTTTAGGTTGATTGTAGTCAATAGAAATGCAGAAATGGTGAGATGTAAAATGTGCGGCTGATCCGATCGCACCCATCTTACATTGGTGTCCAAAGTTACATTTTCTCCCATTTGATTAAGGTATTCACCAATTAGTGCCTTTGCCTTTTCCTTAGACATACCACAAAAGTGAGTCATTTCCCTCTCCCCAAGTTTCTTTGAAAGTGTTCAGTAATCTAGAGCTAGATTTCTCAATGCAAGCATTGAATATTATTACAGTACATGACATGGGTATATTACCTTCTTATTTGCTTGCTGGTGTAATATTTTGCTAACTACTACAATGCTAGGGACTCTCATGCAATGAAAACTTAACCAGTACTTAGTTACAAATATCTCCAGTTGGATGAAGGTTCCTTCATTGTGCTGCGCTAATGGTGTTGCTGACCGAACCCCTGATAAGGGACATATACAAGGAGCAATACTGATGGCCAGGTTATACAGACATCCTGATGGAATGCTTGTTTTCTCTAATGTAATTAATGTTTGGAATAAAATTATGCATTTTCTTCCATGTGACATTTATTTGCAGGGTGCTGAACGCAAGATACGTGATGAGGAGCGAAAGCAATCTCGTAAAAAGTCCAAATCTAATGATGGCAGTTCTCATTTAAATACCTGTGAGTACTTAAGTATATAAAGAATACAAAACCTGCAGACTATGTGTAAATATTATAAAAAATGTTGTTGCATCTGATGACAGATTTTTGACATTACTGATTGATGTAGAGATTAATTTAATTTTGATTTTTGTTTTAAAAAGAGTGACATTTATCAGCATTCTGATAACAAAATCCTGTGAATTTTGTGAATACCTTTTTTCAAATTAACATTATTTAGATTTGCTGCATTTTTCAAGTCTTTGAAACATAGGATAAAGTTCCCTAAAAATGGGGTCCCTGCTGAAATGGGCATTGGGGCAGGAATCTATAGGCATTTCAGTTGGTTTTCCCAGAGCTCTGAATAACATGAACAGCCAGTCACCATGTTTGTGGCTTATCAGAGAGAGGTCGTGATGTCATGTCAAATTTGTCAAAGCAAAAGTTTCGAATTAAAGGTACCGCATTGTGAGTTATACAGGCTCCCCAGCATTTGGGCTTTTGAGGCCACAGCACCTCCGTGATGGAGAGGAGGCCTGGAAAGGCTGCCCCAAATTTATCTCTAACTCCTGGAGCATTGGTGTTCAGACATAACATGAAAATTGATTCTCTGCCCGTGGACCTTGTGATTGGAGTTTCACCTCCTTTCACTTGGATCTATGTGACCACTGCCATGTGCACATGACCGAGAAAATTCCTGTTAGTGCTTCTCCTGCTGTTTCAAAAGGTAAAGCCTGAATAAGCTACTGTCATGAAGGTCAGTAGTGGAGAATAAGCTGAAGATTAGTGAAGTGCTTTTACAGAGGAAGCGACTTACAAGAAGTTGACAATCAGCAGCCGGTCATGCATTGGGAAGGAGTGCTGTGAACAGCAACCCCTCTCATGGCCAGGACTAGAGTTCTTCAGTTTCATTGCTTGGAAATTTCCCAACTTGTCAGTTTTGCTAAAGAAGTTCTTTCCACTGTGCAGTCACTTCAGTGAGCCTGGCAAGTCATTGAAAGCTTATTGAAGAGGTGCAGAGGCTGTTAGACCTGAACCCTTGGTTAAAATAGTAATTACAGGTCGTTCTGCTATAACACGTATTTTGTTAACGTGAATTCACTGTAACACCATTGTCGAACTGAAAAAGCGTGAACTTTTAAAACGTCTGTTGGCTACAATGTGATTACATCACCAACACTTTAAGTGCAACTTTTCTGTAATGCAGTGTTGTACATGAATGCAACTATCGCGTTATAGAAGAATTACTTGTAATTACTACTTAAAATATTTAAGTGACTTAATCGAAAGCTGCATATAAGTTCCCCACTTGCCTTCAAATTTCTCTGGATGAAACATGGAAGTGGATGGGATATTTTCAGGATTCTGATCCGATGTCATTTCTTGGTGGGGATTTACTTCCCTGATCACACCCAGACCCACCTCCTTTTGTCTGTTAAAGCTCTCCTGATATCTTTGGTTTCTGTACCATTTGGAATAATTAGTGATTTTGAATATTTCATTTATGGAGGTTATTGTATAAATGATGAGTGTAGCTGGCATTTCAATTCTTGTACATAAGTTTCAAAAATGTGATGGTCCAAAGATAAGGAAATTCCTATTATTTATAAGAAGGCCTTTTACAGATACAATCTTATCACCAACCAACTTTTGAGTAATGGTTAGAGTGGTGCTGGAAAAGTACAGCAGGTGAGGCAGCATCTGAGGAGCAGGAAAATTGATGTTTCAGGCAAAAGCTCTTTAGGTGTCCTCACTTTTGCCTAACGTTTGAGTAATGACCAGTGATGTTCATGGAATGGCAGTAGCCAATATTTAATCATGAAGACTTCAAATTTGCCAGTTGATTTTATAGTTTTAAAACATTCAACCACTGTCACTTTCAATAGATAATGGATCAAATCTGAAACATTGCAAATCATCACTTCAGCCGTTGCACAATCCTTTTTTAATATTCTCATTCTGTGATTCCTATTTTCAGTCCAGGACCAAAAATTACAGCTGATCCCCAACTTCAAGCAGATGGAGGCCACGATCTTCAAGTCCATTCCTGACCTCGTCACCCAACCAGTTCTTTTCATCCCTGATGTCCAGCAACGAGCTGTTCATGTACGTCTCACCTTCAGCTTGATATAAGCTTATTTGATGGGTCTCTTCTGTACGGTTCTGTGGTGGTTTTGTGACTGCGCTACACCAGAATGAAGCAATTCTAGCACTGTACTAACACAATGCATTACCTGACCACATCACAGCACACCTTACTTTTTCAAGGCAAATAGCATAGAATGGCTTCTGACATTCTCTCTATAATGGGGTATAAACAATATGTTTTTGATAAAAGAAGAGTTGAATGTTAGTGGTCCATGTTTCATCTATAAATATTGCTCACAATTAATATTTGCATGTAGAATTTGCCATTTTTAATTGATCGTGTATTCTGTTTTGTGATATTCCCAAACGTAAAAAGAAAATTATTTTGTCTAAAACTACATCATTTATTTACACTACTTTGAGGGCACTTAAAATCAGTTGAAGTCCACTTCTCAAATCAACCTAATGTTATCTGCATGTAGCCCTTTAGCAACATCATCTGAATAGACAGCAACAATTTCCACATAAATGCTGATAATATCCAGCCTTAACTCACTTCAATGTTTCTGAACCCTCCCAATTCTCTAAATTTGCAAACAGGTTATCAGAGATCTGGTATTGGATAAATAGAAATTTCCTCCAGCTAAATATTGGGAAAGCTAAAGTCATTATCTTCAATACCCCCAACAGAATCCATTCCCCAGCCATTGATTCCATCCATCTCTAGGGCAACTGTTTGAGATTGTTAAGATTGTTTGCAGTTTTGGTGTTTTTTAATCTTGAGATGAGCTTGGAACACACATCCATGCCATCATGAGAACTGTCAATTACCACCTCCACATTTCCCTCACCTCAACTCCACTACTCTTCTTGTCTGCTGCTTAAACCTTCATTAACTTTTGCCACTGCTGGGCATCACTCCTCCAAAATACTGTGGATCAGTTTCTAATGTCCATAACTTTGAGGTCATCCAAAACTTACCCATCCAATCCAGTGCTTGCTTACCTACTTTATCTCCCAGTAAAGTAATACCTCCACTTTAGAATTCTCACCCTTGTTTTCAAGTTCCTCCATAGCCTTAGCTTATCCCCCAAGCCTACAATGCTTCAAGATCTCATTGCTCTTCCAACACCAGCCATTTAAATATCCCCAATTTTAAATACTTCACCATTGGAACAGTATGTTCAGTGGCTTAGGACTAAGATCTAGGATTTTGTTTCTACACCTCTTCACTTCTTTTCCCTCTATTGAACTGCTTAACATGTATCTTGTTGCCCAAATGCTTTGTTATCTAACCTAATTACTCTTTGTAATTTACTGTTTTTATAATGCTGCTGTGAAATACCTCAGGTTTTTTTTATGTTAAAGGTACTATGTTGTAGGCTGTGGTTGTTGCAATCTCGTCGATCTTTTATTTAGTTAATTGTGCAGTCATGGATTGTTTGGTGGAAGTAGACATTAAATTTCTTACAGTTGTGATTTTGTCTTCAACTCTATCTTTTCACAGGGATTCCCTGTTGGAGCTGATGAGCTTGAAGGCGAGGGGTAGGTTTGATCTTTGTTTAATTTTGATCCTTTTTAAATTTTAAACTTCATGCCAGTATTGTAATGATCCTTGAAGGGGTCCATAACTTTAAGAGATATTATCCCAACCGACCAAAATAACCAAAGAAAATATTTCCCAATTTTCAGACTTGGTAACAAGCTAACTTCAACATAGATTAAACGAAGCACCATCAGAACTAGAAGCTGCATCCCCTCAACCTTGCTCCACCATTTAATGTGATCATGGCTGATCTCACCTCAGTCTTAACTCCGCTTTCCTTCCCACTCTTTGTAACCCTTCACCCCATTACTCATTATCTCCTCCTTAAATTTACTTCAGACACTGGCATTCTGAGGCAGTGAATTCCACAGATTCGTGATTCTTTGAGAGAAGGAATTTCTCCTCATCTCTGTTTTAAATCTGATACATTGCTTAGCAGACAACAAATACATCAAATTTTAAAAATCCTTCCTAATTAAGTAATGCAACTAAAATATCTTTTATTACATCTGTGTACTTTACACCATGCTACCAGCTGACATGTTATATTTGCTATGTACATGTTGTATTTGCTGTGTACATGTTGTATTTGCTGTGTACATGTGATATTTGCTGTGTACATGTTGTATTTGCTGTGTACATTTGGAATTTGGTGTATACCAGCTAATGGCTGGGGTGGAATGCTGTCACCAATCCTCCTTTCTGCACTGTATCAAAGAGCTTATTTGGTTAAAGGTTTCTGGGTAATCCAAGATGGTGGGCATGGAAAATCTGTGGCGGAAAGTGCTATTCTTTTATTTTTGAGGTATTTTCAGTGTTGGAGCTGATTTCTGGGAGTAGTAATTGCTGTTTTATAACCTGTTGCATTGTTTTGGAATTTTGGGAAAGCAAAAAATCAAAACAACAGCACTTTAAAAAGGAGGAAGAGAGACAAAGTCAGTGCTGAATGGGTGTATGAACAGGAAGGATTTAGAAGGATATGGGTCAAATGCTGGTAAATGGGACTAGATTTATTATGGCATCTAGTTGGCATGGATGAGTTGGACCGAAGGATCTGTTTCCATGCTGTACATCTCTGTGACTATAACAGTGGCAGTGGATGAACTACTAGTGAATCTTAATGAGAAAATGTAATTTTCTTAAGATGTAGTTTATTGTGTGATGGTAATAGGTACAAGTTCTATTGGCTAGTTAAAATCAAAAACTAAAACTATCAGGAGTGGATCTTGAGATACAGTGATAGTGCTCCTACCTCTGGACTCGTAGCTATAGGCTCAAGACCTAACTGCCTCAGATGTGTGCCATAGCATGTCTGAACAGGCTGATGATAATATAGAACGTTATCAGGAGTCACAAATGACACCTCTGTTTATTGAGATCTCAAGCTAGATGTTCCTTTTTTCCACCCAAAACTGTGTGACATTGTTAGAATGAGTGAACCTTAAGACACTCTCCATCATTAACCCACCCAAAACCATTACCTTAATCAATAGCTCTTACAGAAACCTGCCCCAGCACGAATCAGATGTGAGAGAAATAAAAATGGGAACATTGAAAGGATTAAAAATAGTATAGATTGAGCACTGGCTGAGGATTATAGTGCAGATCAGATAGATTTGAAGCAATGCACAAGTACCCCTAACAGGTTTACCAACCAGTTTTATGAAGATCATAACTTAATTTTCTCCTTTTCAGTCTTCTAACTGTTTGTAAATTTAAGTAGTTCTCATTTGTGATGCTGATTTAAAGATGTAGGAATATTGTACTTATAAGTGGGCATTGCAATGTTTGAAACATTTATACTGAATCTTCTCTATTTTTCATTCTGATCATGTATCTGGAACTAGATAAACAGGTTTAGATTTTATTTCCAAATGTTGCCAATCAAGCAAGTGATGCAGCAGAGTTGTAAAGCTGTAGGCTGTTCTTAAACTCTTACATTCACACGAAAGAGAAAAAGAATTGAGAACTAGGAAAGCAAAGTTATAAGACCATAAGACCATAAGACATAGGAACGGAAGTAAGGCCATTCGGCCTATCGAGTCCACTCCGCCATTCAATCATGGCTGATGGGCATTTCAACTCCACTTACCCGCATTCTCCCCGTAGCCCTTAATTCCTTGTGACATCAAGAATTTATCAATTTCTGCCTTGAAGACATTTAGCGTCCTGGCTTTCACTGCACTCTGCAGCAATGAATTCCACAGGCCCACCACTCTCTGGCTGAAGAAATATCTC